>NC_139813.1:20856781-21324281 GCF_963457635.1 Microchirus variegatus
ATGCACATAGACTAGCAGTGCCAGGAATTGAACCCACACCCTTCCAAGAACATTAAATGTCGTATACTTCAAGACTTTTACTTGAGCAATACTATTAAAAAAAAGTGACTTCAACTTCTACCAAATGTGCCACTGAGGCTTGAACTGAGTGCTGAAGGTAGATATTAGAGATATGACGATGTGCCATGTCTGCCATTGTAGGGTGAACTTTGTCTGACAAAAGACTTTAAGCTAACAATAATGTGGCCGTTGTCTTTAATCACCAACTTGTTACTACTACTTTCCTGAAGAAAGGGTTATTCAGAAGCAAATGGTTCCAGGTAGAACCTCAGCCCTTGTAGAAGAACACTTTTGGAACCCTTATGGTACTTTATACAAGACTGCTCTATAGACATAGTGCATTCCCTATAGCCACTTTACCGTAACCTTAACCCTCACACCTAATTCCCTGAAATAGCCCTTGAATGTTGCGAGGACCGGCCAAAAAAACACATAAACCATGGGAATTTTGGCTCACGAAAGATATATATATATACACAAGTATATACACACAAGAGACAGCACAGGAGACATGTATCAGTGACACAATATCATGCAATAAAAGCAAAAGGGGGGTTTATATATAATGTTGGTTTGATGTCAAGGATTTGGTTCCACAATCGTTCTTTCATCTCAGTCCTTTTTTTGGAATTATTTTCAGAACTGGGGACACAAAGCTCACAACTGTTGAACTGAAATCACCAGCTTGAAATGACACTATTTTAAATTTGGTTTATGCTTATGACACCAGTCTGTCAAGCACTAGTGTCTTCCTCAGTAAATACAGGAATTATTATACTGTATTTACTCATTCTAATTTATTAATACATATATATAGTACAGTGTTAAAATACATCTTGAACATGTACATCTGCCCCTCCCTCTCTCTGCTGACACACAGTTGACCTCAGGCTCACAACATCCATCAGGTGATCATTACAAGTTGGGGGTCACGACCCACACACTCCAGTCACCACACCTCTCCCTCTTCCTGCTGTAACGTCTACTTCCCCTCGCCAAAAAAAAAAAAAAAAAAAAAAAAAAAACATCTTCATAATGTTTCCCTCGATACAAGTTTGTGGATTGAGATATACAGCGATCACGTCGGACTGCAGGAAACAGTCACAGGAAGTGGAGATGCTCCACACATACTTCAAGTGCCCCCTTCAGGTTATTTATTTGGATGGATTTTTCTGTCTTTTTCTTTTTTTTCCCCTTCTTTTTATTCCATGGGAATCCCCTTCCCTCCATCACTCTTGGAGTCCCAGAGTTGATGTCTGAACAAGCCTGTAGTGTCATGTAGCTTGTTGAGGCTACAGGGAGGGATCACTTCCCTTCCCTTGCACCCCACTACATCACCCCCCACCTCCTCCTCCTCCAAACAAAAGCTCATGTGGGGAATCCAATTAGTTAATCTCACTCTTGACTCACTTCCAGCAGACACATGCACCATTCCTTCAAAGATCCTCTCATAACAAGCTGTCGGAGCGAGGCAGGGAAAGTCAGAGCTGCTCCGTGAGTGAAGCTATTGATTATGAGCCTTAAACAGACAAGGAGACATCTGGCTTCCATTAACGCGGCCTGTGATGGGATGCAGGGCTCCTGCACAGGCCACACGACTTACTCACACACACACACACACACACACACACACACACACACACACACACACACACACACACACACACACACACACACACACACACACATGCTACACAGCCTGTAATTACTGCATGTGCAGGGCAGGGGGGATAGCGCTGATGCTAAGTCATTGAAAACATGTTTTTCATTGGTTTTCCATCATTCAACCTAGCAGAGGGAATAATCTTGACAGACAGACAGACAGGTAGCTTGCTAGACCGATAGCTAGGTAGACATACAGGTAGATAGATAGACTGATGGCTAGATAGACAGACAAGTAGCTAGGTAGACATACAGGTAGGGAGCTAGACCGATAGCTAGATAGACATACAGGTCGGTAGCTAGATAGACAGACAGGTAACTAGCTAGACTGATGGCTAGATAGACATACAGGTAGCTAGGTAGCTAGCTAGACCGATAGCTAGATAGACATACAGGTAGCTAGGTAGCTAGCTAGACTGATAGCTAGATAGACATACAGGTAGTTAGCTTGACTGATAGCTAGATAGACAGACAGGTAGTTAGGTAGCTAGTTAGACTGATGGCTAGATAGACATACAGGTAGCTAGACTGATAGCTAGATAGACAGACAGATAGCTGTAGCAAGGTAGCTAGCTAGACTGATAGCTAGATAGACATACAGGTAGCTAGACTGATAGCTAGATAGACAGACAGATAGCTGTAGCAAGGTAGCAAGGTAGCTAGCTAGACTGATAGCTAGATAGACATACAGGTAGCTAGCTAGGCAGATGGCGAGATAGATAGGTATGTATATAGATAGATAGATAGATAGATAGATAGATAGATAGATAGATAGATAGATAGATAGATTTCCTGGCTGTCCAATAAAAACAAAAACATAAGCTGAATGCTATCTAAAGCAAGTCAAATGCATGCATTTGCATATAGATCCTCAATCTTTGAGGATAAGTTGTACTGCGTGCATCATTATCTCCTTCATCACATTGCTCTTGTGGCCGAGTGAGGAGCAACTTCCCTTTACTGTGTTATTGACCTCTATAGGTACTCGACCAAAAGTGTCTGCATTGTCTTGAACCATCAAGTTTCCCATGACCTTGTTCCCCTCTTGTCTTGTTTCACATAGACAGTCTTCTAAGAATACGTCTCTAATACAGCACCTTCTTTAAATACATTCTTTATGAAGAAGTAATTAACCTGTTTCTTCCCCTGAGGCCTGTTCCTCCTATCTCATGATCTGACTGATGTTTCTGCTCTACGCAGCCAGAGAGAAGCAACAAGTCTCCCTGTAATATCACTTATCACCGAGACAAGATTGAGGTTATTGACTTAACTGGTGTAAACATCAACAATGAGTGATTTAAGACCACTCAGTGTGGCCACAAGTTTGTGTATTTTACTTAACCAGGGGTAGAAGAGTTGTTTTTCTCTTTCTTTTTCTTTTTTAGAGTAACTTTATTTATTCTTGCAGACTGAGATGCACAATCACATCCACGTCATCGTGACAAAACAAAGATGGAAAGCTGTTGTGACTTTAATGTGCTTGTTTGGGGTTGAGGTGGGAGCGGGTCGTGTCGCGGTGTTGAGTAAAACTAACAGCACTAAATCACTTTTGAAGTTCAGCTAATCAGACAAAGCACAAAGAGAGAGTGTGTGAGTGCAGAAGATATGTTTGTCTCAGTTTTTCTCATTGGACAAAATTAGGTTTTGTCCAATGAGAAAGGCACAAATTTGATGATGTAGTTTAAAGTTAAAGATATAAACGCATCAATACATACAATACAATGCATCAACCAATATTGTAATATAACAGTACAAATACTTCATTACTGTACTTATGTACAAAAGTCATGTATATGTACTTTAGTTTGTTATTTATATTTCTTGCAACTTTTACTTTTATTCCACTAAATTTGCCAAAACTATCTTTGTTACTCGTTACTACCAAATAAAACTTTCTAGTTGAAAGACAACTCTTAGAAATAAAAGTGCTAAGTAGAACCATATAAGGTTCTTCGGCTTGTCCTCATAGAAGAACTCTTTTTGGCCATTTGGAGGGTTCCACCAAGAACCCCTTTAAAACCCTTTATTCAGGAAAGGGGTTTTAAAGGGTTCTCTGGATCAAAATGGTTCTTACTGGAACCATTAGTGTTACCAAGAACCCTTGAAAAACCCTTTCTTCAGGAAAGGGTTTTTCAGAAGCAAATGGTTCCAGGTAGAACCTCAGCCCTTTTGGAACCCTTATTTCTAAGAGTGTAGTAAAAAGTCAATACACAGATTACTGTATCTATCAAAATAGGCTACACGGTTACTACATTCAAATTCAAAATACCGAGGTCTTTTAGGTTTCGTTTTCTGACGTAACTGGCAACCCGTGGTTGCTCGGCAGCTGAGACTCTACTGACTGCAATGATTGGTAGACGGCAGTAGGTGGCGCCACATGCAAAAACATGATTTCAAAACATAAACATGATTTGCAGTCTGCAAAATATTTGTTTTTAATGCAAATATTTTGTCTGTACTGTTGTTGTTGGTGAGTTCAGTTTGTTATATGAACATTATTCCTGAGTCTCTGTGACATATTAGGAGGATTTTATGGCCAGTTGCTTTAGATGTATTACATAATGCACCTTTAAGTAATATTATAAAAATTGTGACTTCTAGTAATTTTCTGATAAGATACTTTTACTTTTTACTCAAGTATCCCTTTAAGGTACTTTATGCAATGAGTCTTGTCTTCAACTTTAATCTTTATCATCATATAATCATATTACCTTACTTCTCATATACACTATATAATACACTATATAATGAATGTCTATCACATCATATTGCATCAAAACAAATGGAATCATTCCCTGATATAAAACAAGTATCTTTCATGGACCGTATCGTAGCACGTGCTTCCACATTCGTATCAAATCGTCCTCTCGGCGGGAGAAGCACACCCTGAGGATAAGTCATTTATTCAGGAACTGAGCATACAACGCATCACAAAAAAAAAAAATCACTATTTATTGCATCAGATTTGGTTCTGGATTGCATATTATTCTTCAGGTGTTGCGTTTATGCGCTCTTGATTTACAGCTCTGCAGGGTTTTGACTGATCTCCTGCATGTATCAGACTGCTGTTTTTTTTTTTTTTTTTAACTGCGACGTCTCATCTCTATCAGTGCGGCCATAAATAAATACTTAACTATGTAGGTGCATGTGCGTATATATACATGTGACAGACACTAAAGCTGGAGCGCCGGGCAATAAATTACTAATGCACTCCTCGTGGCCCGCGCTCCCCGAAACCTGTCTGCAGCTCCTGATGGATGCTGACGGCTGCAGAGATGGACTGCTGCTGATAGGGAGTGACCAGAGAGGAGCCTGATTAAAAGTAGTGGAGCACGGCTGACGGTGATAACCCTGATCCGGCGGTGATGAATCCGCTCTGGACAGGCTGCTGTCTCATTAGGATCTAACCTCAGCCAGGCACCGCGTGTCCAAATAAACGTTGAAACAATCCTGCTTTTATCAGCCGGATTATGCTTGTTTTCCTTTGCGGGGCTTTTCGTTGTGTGGGCTCGTGGAGAGCATTCCTCCCCCTCTGTCGCTCTCTATAAACTGAAGGTGTGATTCACCAGCCCTGACTTCGCTCTGTTTACACAATTCCCCGGCTCTATCTTCTTGAATTAATGAGCCCGGCAGCACCATTATACAACTATTTCGCCTGACTAATCTGGGGGCCCTGTATGAAATAGTGAGGAAAAGTTGAAATGATCTGCCCTTTATTTGTGATAACATAAACAGTGGAGTTGTTTTAAAGGATGATAACATTAAATATTGAGCCTGGGGAGGGAGGCAGAAAGAGGTAGTTTACATTCTCACTGGAGTAGTCTTGATAACAGGCCAGAGGGAATATGAACCCTTTTAAATGTGTGCATTAGTGTAATTTATTGGGCTTCCCTCTCAACCCTGCTGTTCCTCCAGCTCCTTTTTCCCAAACAAAAGACAGGCCAAGGCTCCAGAATGGATGGGAGTGAAAAATCATTCACAGTGGATAATCACATAAAGCAACGGCCATATTTGCTGCCTAATAAGCACAAAATGTTCCATCTGCCGCCTCCACGTCCAATCAGGATTAAGCGACTCCTCCGAACCAGACCTGTGTGATTTACATCTGGCGATTTGGAAATCGCTTCTTGGAGTGGGTAGTGAGGAGAGGAGAGGAGGAGGAGGGGAGGAGGAGGAGGAGGCCTGAGATTTCATAACTCTTCTTGTATGTCTGGAAGTCGTCCACGCGATCTGATTTTTGAACCAATTTACGTCCGAACACAATGACCCTGGGAATTAATGAGGCTCTGGCCGCGAGTTCCACCGCTTGCGAGGTCAAGTAAATCACGCTTTAGGGCTCCAGTCGCCCCCTCCCTCACTCTCCTCAGCTCCACATCCTGTGATAACGGGGAAAAGACAAGAGAGGCCTGAGAAACACCACCTCATTGACACTTATGTCCGTCCAGTGGAACATATTTTAGAGTGCAAGCCTTTGCCTTTTTAGCCCAGACGAGAAGCTGATGGATGGGGAGCAGGAGCAGGAGCAGCGGGACTGGAGGTCACTTTCTTCGTTTCACGGGGCAGATTGTTGATGTTACGCCCATTTTCTCTCTCCAGAGGTGTTTTATTAGAGCATTATGACGAGTTTATGCGCGCACCGTTTCCCCCCTTTGAATGAATATTATGTGGGGGGGGGGAAGCTGACATCATTAGGACATAATACCCGCAGAAACCTAACGGAGTAACACCCAAGTAAACGAGCGCTGCAAATCAATCAACTCCCTTTATGCGGCGAAATAATTTGTCCGTGCGTTTTTTTTTTTTTTTTAATAGCCGCTAAAAGTGATATAATTGTTGCGCATGTGTTTAGTGTTTCATATTTGAGAGGGGAAAAAGTGTGACAACATTGTCAAACAAGCATGAAACTGGAGCACAGTTCACTGCTCATGGAACATTGTGGGGGGAAAGCTCTGCCAAGTCCGGCTTGGCTGTGTTTTCCGTCCAATAGGGCAACATTTATCACTCCCATTAATTCCCCGTCTTTACTTTTTTTCGGGGTTTCATATCTGCCATGTGACACTTAGCAGCACAGAGGCCGGTTGATGACAAGCCGATTAAATCACACGTCTCACCGATGTATTCAAACAAACCCCCTGCGTATGTATACGCGCGAGGAAATGAATGTTTTCGCAGCGCTCGTCGGGGTTTGTTGATAGATGCAACTAATGGGGATAATCTGATCCTCATGAATCAGCCGTGACGCAAAAATAACCATAAATTTGCTCCACGCTACTGTATATCAGTATGGAAGGAACTGGACCGCGGCCAGTTCAAAGCTCTGGACTGGATCACAGGAACTCTGCCGGGAGGGGGAGGGGTGGTGGGGGGGTATGATGACTGCTGCGTTGTTCTGCCTGCAGCACTGACACCGCCGTGCCCTTGAGCAAAGTACTTAACCCCCCCAGTACAGTGCAGTCGAGTTTAAAGAAACGGAACCGTATACGTTCCCATAAGACTGTTTCAATTTGTTTGGGTGATTTATTTGAAATTCATCGATGCAGTCATAGCTGTGTGTACACTCTGAGAAATAAGGGTTCCAAAAGGGTTCTTCTACAAGGTCCTGAGGTTCTACCTGGAACCATTTGTTTCTGAAAAAATATTTCCAGAAGAAAGGGTTTTTCAAGGGTTCTTGGTAACACTAATGGTTCCAGTAAGAACCATTTTGATCCAGAGAACCCTTTAAAAGCCCTTTCCTGAATAAAGGGTTTTAAAAGGGTTCTTGGTGGAACCCTCCAAAAGGGTTCCATGTGGAACCTTTATAAAAAAAAAAAAAGGTTCTACCTGGAGCCAAAATGGGTTCTCCTATGAGGACAAGCCGAAGAACCTTCTATGGTTCTACTTAGCACTTTTATTTCTAAGAGTGTAGGAAACTTTTCTTCTTCTTTTTTTGCAACAAATATGTTAAATAAGGAAATAGGTTCATTCTATTTTTCAAAAAAGTTCACAATAATTAATTTTTACAATTTCACTGTAAAAATTATTATGCATTTCCCATCATGCAACTTGCTTTAAACCCCAGCTTAAAACTCTTCGACTTAGACTTTCAAGTCTTTATTGGATTTGTATTTTATATTTGTGACATAATTCAGTCATTTCACAGTTTTTGGTTTGCATAGAGAGTGTAGCAAAGTAGGATTTCCTAAATTAACAACAGCATAAGCTTGATTTTTTTTTTATTCTCATGATTTCTTCTTTTTGCCCTCAGTTCCTCCTTATTTTTTTATCACATTTATTTGCTCAATTATCATTAAATGACCATTTTAATCACCACAATTTACACTAAGGTGTTTTATGTGAATTCCCTTCCCTTGCTGAGCTGACTTCTAAAAACGCCCCTCCAGTAAAATTGAAATCTCAATAACGCTGATGTAGTTGAACATGTCATAATGAAACCACGAATGAATAAAAGTTCACTAAATGAATGTCATTTTACAGTAATCACCATGTGACTGCAGACACGAACGACTTCCTTCTTCAGTTCATCCACGCACACATTCCTTCCTTCGGCGGCTAATGCGTCACCTTGTTTCTAAGATTATCTGCCCCTGCAACAGTTAACTTAAAGGTGCATTATGTAATAAATCTAAAGCAACTGGCCATAAAATCCTCCTAATATGTCACAGAGACTCAGGAATAATGTTCATATAACAAACTGAACTCACCAACAACAACAGTACAGACAAAATATTTGCATTAAAACAAATATTTTGCAGACTGCAAATCATGTTTATGTCTTGAAATCATGTTTTTGGCATGTGGCGCCACCTACTGCCGTCTACCAATCATTGCAGTCAGTAGAGTCTCAGCTGCCACGCAACCACGGGTTGCCAGTTACGTCAGAAAAGGAAACCTAAAAGACCTCTGTATTTTCAATTTGAATGTAGTAACCGTTTTTGGCCACATTCTTACATATGGCGCCTTTAATGGATGAATTATAAATCTGGCTCGTTTGGGGCCCGTGGAGACAAACTGAGCAGTGAAGTGAGGAGTCAAAGCTCCAGCAGCAGCAGCAGCTGAGGAGAAGCAGTCTCCACACTGTTGGCTGATGGCTCCAGACAAGCACCTTGATGGCTGTAATTACTGTCATGTTCCGAAAGAGATGAGAGAGACCAGAGGCCCAAATAAAACCTAAAACGTTTTTGATATGATGGATTTCCCCAAAGTTTTTTTGTTTAAGAATTCCTTCAGCCGTCTGTCTGCCGTCTCGAGGAGATGATGACTTCGAAACACTAGAGTCCGAGCGTTCGGCCTCTCAGAGAAAAAAGACTCTACGGTGTTTAAAGCAATGAGGACGAGTCACATTTTAAAGATTGCATGTGGCAGCGGTCGCCGCCTGTTTGCTCCACGGGTAAGTGTGCGCGCACTGGTTTCAGTAAATGTCTGCCGGCGTGTTTACATTCTACCTAATGCACTCAGATGACACTGAATCTAAACACACACACACACACACACAGAGAGAGAGAGAGTCTCTGCACTGCACAGCTTTACTTGGCACATTCCAGGGTCCATCTTTATGAGTCCAGCTGTCTCGGGGCTGAGGTTTCTCACTGCTTAGCGTTCAAACCTAAGCATTCGCTCGCTAAGTCAACAAAGATTTGAATTATGTTGACTTTTAAAAGGAGGAATTTTTATTGTTTGAGCTGCAGAGCGGCGGCCGAGGACGTGTTTATGTTATTTTTGCTGTAAAGTAAAAAGCTGCGTGACCAAAAATCTGTTTTGGAGCAACATTTTGGAGCAGAACTGTGCGAAATAAAAGGAATCATTATCTAGAGCACTTAGCGTTTAAGGGTGATGGGGAACGTTTCATCCAATTCCAGCTCGTATCACGTAAGATGCAAAGTACAAATAAGCATTTATGCTCACATTCACACATACAGTGTCAGTGAGTGCGTTTACATGCACACTAAAAAACTGAATACTGGCAATAATCGGGTAACTGGAATAAACCGTTTAAGGTGTATACAACACACTCACTGTAGAGCAGAGGTCTCAAACTCACGGCCCACCAATTAATATCAACTTATAACAAGTTATTTCTGTATATTTTTGTTCATTTATACATACATTTTGCATCATAAATAACATATACAAAAAAACAAAAAAATGTATACTGAAATTATGCAAAATAGCATCATGAATATTGTTATTTCTCAGTTTTTTCTCCGAAAAGTTTTTTTTTTCCACTTGACTGGCCCCTAACTGACCAAACTATAGACAATCACTGACCCTCATGGTCATTTGAGTTTGAGACCCCTGGTAACCGTAATGACAACAATCTTGGTGTCTTTTAATTGTAGGAGCAAGTTAGAGAAACCAGTTGATCAAAATCCATCTTGCTGTGAGGGCCCATCGCTATTCGCTGCGCCACCATTAAAATTGTATACAAAGAATTCACATGTTTGTGTTTATACACTCACTGGCCACTTTATTAGGTACAGAGGACACCTAATAAAGCGGCAGGATTGGCACCCAGTGTGGTCTTCTGCTGCTGTAGACCATATATTATTATGTTCTACAGCATGCCTTGCTTGAAATAAGTGGTTATTTGAGTAACTGTTGTAAATTAGTGTTGACTTTAAACCAATTTTCCTCTGACTATTTGCATCAAAAAGACATTTTCACCTTGACGCTCAGTGGATGTTTTCTGTGAAAACCTAACCATTAAATTACAAATCGAGTGGTAAATCGGTTAATTCCCTCATAGACTTCCATTCAAGCGAGTTATTTTTGGCTAATTGCTTCCTTCCTATACTTCACATGTCAAACTTTATTTTTTTATACACAGTAAAGGCACGTGCGTTGAGTTGCCACCATGTGAGGTATATAAGTGTGCCTAATAAAGTGGAGGGCGAGCGTACGTACATGGTAGTCGGGTAACAATTATACCTCACATTTGTACTGGCGTAAATTCACCTCGCACCTCTGTCACTCTGTGTTTTGAGTGAGGCAGCTTTAACGGCTCCGCACTTAAACCCTTTACCGTTGTGTCCTGACAGACTCCAGCCCCCGAGTAAACGCATCACAGTGGGAGCTTCCACGCCCTCGCAGCGAGCCGCCGTGCCAAAAACCTTAAAAATGACTGACTGCGGCGATCACTTGAGGTTTCACAGGCAGTTTCCTCCCTCCCTCTGTGTGGCAGGACTCAACACACGGGGGAGATACAAAATCGAAATTTTCCTAAATGGGATTACGGCGCATACAATAACAAAGAGAGACGAGTGAATGGGCTCAGTGTGTTGAACAAAAGATGGGCCTGATAGTCCCTGTGAGGGTTCTCCTGTAACGTTGCATATTAATTTAGCTCAGACGGAGGATTAGTCATTTGTGGAGCAAACCTGTGTTTAGGATTGTCAGAGTGTACTCGTCTCTATTTTTGAGTGCAGGAGTGCCCGCAGTGGGTAAAGTGTTTGGAAAGGCACCACAGTCATTACTGGCATGAAACACAGAGCGGTGAGACTGTATATCGATAGCTGACCACTCCACTTTAATTTTTTCCCCATCACATATCTATCTCAATCAGCGTTATTTTTACACTGACAGGCTCGTCTATCGTGCGGCCTGGACGGCAGTCGCACGCTGGAGGAGGGCAAAAAATATCACGGCCTTGAGATTCCTTCATGATTCATCAATCAGACAAAACCAATGGAACACACACACACATACACACATGTGTTTGGACCAGAGTACCAACCAGGAAGTAGAATTAAAAAAAGATAAATAAAGTTTGCCTACTAAATCTGGTAAAAAGCATCTTTCCTCTGACTGAAATCAATGTGTTTTGCACATGTTCCCCTGACACAAATTAAATGAATAAACAAACTAAATTAAACGAGAAAAACTTCATTTGTATATCACTTTTTTATACACATAAAATGTATGAAAACAAACCCCCTTCTTGCATCTACACTGTAAAAAATAAAAAGTTGAGATAACTCAGTTTACACCCCAATAAAAGATCTTGAGTTTTTCAAAAGTTCCATGAACTGATATTATTTTGTTAGACAAAATTGTAAGTTAGAGTTGTTCCAACTCAAAATTCAAAATTCTATTCAATTTTTAAATTATCTGAACAAGATTTGTTAGCCAAACTGTTTGAAAACAGAATTTTGAGTTGCCACAACTCTAACTTACAACTTACAAGTTTGTCTTACAATGTTTTGTTTGTTGGGGCTGTAAACTCAAAAATTGATTGCAGTAAGTTGCCTTGAAATTGAGTTTTCTCAACTTTTTTTTTTTTTTACAGTGTAGTCTGCAACCTTAACTATGAAAAGAGCCATTTATGTCCTCTCTGCACCCAAATAAATGTAATCTGGAGCCGCAAAAACCCATTGGACCCATAGAATTAAGATAATATCACATATATACGTTTTTTTATTCATATGTACTTATACAAAATAATGATAGTTTGTTGCATTGAGAACGACAAAAAGAAAACTGTTGATATTTCATTGCTGTTTATAGCCAAAGAGAAATAAAACACAGAATTGTGCAGACCTATAGTCCTCCCATTATTAGTGGAAATGAATGCAATTAAAAGTGAAATAAATAAAGCAATATTTGGATTTCATGTAGTTCATGCTTGAGGAAAAATTGCCCCGACATAAACAGTAAATATGAGGATCCAAAGACGGACGGGACAAGTCTTGTCGAGTTTGGGTTTGTGCCACTGCAGAAGGCCTGAAGAGCCACATGTGATCTAGACACCACTTAATGCCAGAATAGATCATGGAGACTGAAAAACACTAATTGAAGTAAAAAAAAATGAAAATATTTGCTGCATTAATGTCAGGGGGCTCATCCTCTGAGCGTGTGCGTAATGGCCTCCCTGACCTCCAAAATAAACCGTGAGTGTCTGTGTTGCATTGAGCCGAGAGCGTAATACTCTGCGTGTCTCTCGAGATGAAGGCCAGAGAGGGTGAAACAAGTTGCCAGGTCTTGCCACAGTTTCCTCTCTCGTGTTGCTGCGATGCTGCTATAACAAGCAAACATGCCAAAAAAAGAAAGGATATGCAGTAAAAGGTACTTTTTAAATATGGACCCAAATGCATGAATTTCAGTGGTATTTCAGGATCGTATCGTGTGCATGTAGAGTGACGAGCGTAATCACTCGTGACGGCTAAAGAGACGGGCGGAGAGCGACAGACGATCACCAGAACCCGTCATGTGAGAGAGAGAAGAGTAAGAGGAGACCCATCAGGCCGTTTTTAAACCACAGGTATGATCTATAAAGCAGGGTCGGTGGCCTGCCTACAATTAATAATAGGAAATGCGAGGGTATTCCAGCAACTTGTCCAAGATATACTTTCCCTGGCTCTGCACAACCCGGGGAAAAACCTGGGTGGCCTGCAACCAGGCCGGCTTCCTCTGGTTTCTGATGTTAATGTCGTTGCTTGCGCTGGTATGACAGGAGCTCCACCACAAAACGTGGTTTGGGTCAGACAACAGGGACGAGCAGCGATAGCAGGATACAGCTCAATGCAGCGTTTATGTCGGGGGTATATTTGTCCCACGGTGGAGTTTGTTGCCACAGAGAAGGAAGGAATGAGGAGGAGGATAGAGAAGCTTTTCAAATGCGATTGTGTTTAAGTACTTCACTTTTCCAGAAATCAGAAACCACATGGTTTATTATGGTCAGTGGATGTTTTGAATTACTTCAGCTACTTAATGTTTCCTCCTTACCCAGCCCACAGAATTGTTTCACAGTGGTTTTATATTGTTGAGTTGCATATTGAGTAATCTGCCATCTTGACCCACACCCTTCTCACTGACCTTCGTCGGTTGTTCGCATCATGTAAGGACTGAAGTGTTGTAAAATATGTGATTTAACAGAGGAATATACGGTGGCCTTGAGGTGCAAAACATAAACACAATTCACAAAACGCAAATCAAAAACACAAACGCAAAACCAAAAACACAAACACAATTCGCAAACGCAAATCAAAGAAATACAAACGCAAAACTAAAACACAAACGCAAATCCAAAAACACAAATGCAATTCACAAAACACAAATCACAAAACACAAATCACAAAACACAAATCACAAATGCAAATCACAAACGCAAATACACAAACGCAATTCACAAATCACAAATCCAAATCACAAACACAAATCACAAAACGCAAATACACAAACGCAAATCCAAAAACACAAACGCAATTCACAAATCACAAATGCAAATCGCAAATCCAAAAACACAAACAAAAATCCAAAAACACAAACGCAAAAGCAACACTTAAAACACAAACGCAAATCCAAAAACACAAATGCAAATCCAAAAACACAAACGCAATTCACAAACGCAAATCAAAAACGCAATTCACGAATCACGAATGCAAATCACTAAACACAAACGCAAAAACACAAACGCAAAAACACAAACGCAAAAACACAAACGCAAAACACAAACGCAAATCCAAAAACACAAACGCAAATCACAAAATACAAATCACAAAACACAAAACAATATGTTTGTGTTTTCTGCTTTTGCTTTTTTGGGTTTTCTGCTTTTGTGTTTTTTGATTTGCGTTTTTGCGTTTGTGTTTTGTGATTTGCATTTGCGTTTTGAACCTCAGGGCCACCGTACGAATCCACTTAATCTGCAGTGACATATAATATGTGCTGACAAATAGCATCACCTTAAGTGCAGAAGACACCGTTCCATCAAATAAAAAAATAAAACCCATTTCCAAAATATTAACGGCTTCGTAAATATCCTCCGTTTCCATGTTGAAACCCAGAGGTCACAGAAGTTTCTCACCCAAAAAATCTTTCATTGAAATGAACACGTGAAACACTAGAGTGTACTTTTATTTTAAAGGGGTCATAAATAATTTTAAATTAAACTCGGGGCTGTTTTTGGTCCGGTTACAGAAAGTGCAGTGAGTACTTAAAACCCTGGCTGTCAAAGTAAGTGAGAACAGCCCCGTTTGCCATTGCTCTCCGTGTTAACTCCGCTCAAGTTGGCACCGTTTAGAGAATCCTCTGTTTTCTGAAATAACAGAGGATCTAAGGCCCATTACTCTATATACAGCGTATTGTAAAGAGGTAAGTGGAGGCGGGTGGAACATTTTGTAAATCTTGTGTCACCAAAACCACCGCAGGCAGGATGAATGCGTTCCCTTGGCCAACAGGATATCCCCTCAGACGCGCTCGCTGCATCGGTAATGAGGATAACAGAGGGGGCATTATTTTTGCTCAACAGCTCGGGAAGGTGATAAAGGGCTCCCAAATCCTCTCAAAGGGGCGCAGCAGAACGCGCGCACATCCATTTACATTGACGCAACATTACATCTTCCCCACTGTAAGAGCGAGGGTTCGCTGGCTTTAACCTTTTTTTTTTTTAAACTTGACTGAGGTCAGGAGGAAAACATTTCTAAACACACTCTCACTCACACACACACACACACACACATGCAGACAGCTGCCCAGAGCATGTCCTTATAAAAATGTCTTCATAATAACATCACTGTGCAGAAGACAGAAGTGCTCGTGGTGAGGTTTAACAAGTACTGGATATTAAATGTGTCTGTGTTTTCCATTTACACACATACGCTTACAATGGCCAAACGGCCAAAAATGTTCCTGTTTATAGAGAAAGAGGAGTGATTTTGAATCACTGTGAGTAAAAATCTGATACTGTCCGTGCAGCTTTAATGGCTGTATTGTGTTTAAGTAATGTACATGGACCGACGTGTGGTCATTTCATTTATACACCGTCAATAGTTTTGATTCTTTTTACAAAAATGTTAATCAAAACTATGACCAGACTGCAAAAATACTCAGGTTACAAACTATTAATACACAAAACAAAATGTCAGCAAAGTAAAAAAAAAAAAAAGTAACTTAACGCCTGTTTTGTTGCTACATATAAGGAGAACAGTTTTTTATTTTTTTTGAATGCAGGTTTATTATCATTCATTTTTTTGTTTATATACAACAGAACAAGTAGGTTATCAGACATTGTGCCATTTAAAAGTTTCATTCCCAGAAACTTCTTTATATTCACTGAAATTGACTGGTTTGAATACTTAAATAATAAATAATATCTCATGTTCCAGAAATTGTTGTACAAATATTACAGTTTTGCTCTTTCGTGGTTTATGCTGTGAATAAGGAAGTTTAGGAAGCTAAAGTATTTATTTATTTATTTTAGTCAGGCACCACGTTGGTCAGCTTTACTGAGTTGACCAACTGTGCCTGACTAAAAAAATAAAGCCAATCGCCGGCTCATTAAACCGGTGATTGGCTGCGGGGACCGCGCAGGTAACACAGGTGTGTGTGAGACTGGATATTATAAACAATGGTGGATAACAGAATCCGAGTTAGCATCGGAGCTAATGCTAAACAACAGAAAAATAGTCGTGTTACGTAACAGAGTATCCAAGCAAAGTTAGCATCGGAGCTAAATGCTAAACCACCTAGCCCCTTCAGTGTTCTTCTTCTCCTCCTCAAGTTGTTTCCCAGCTGCAGGACTGAGTGAAAGTGAAGAGTTAAAGGGTGAGTAACTGTGTCTTTCTTTCTTTCTTTTTACATTTTATTGATATAGATAATGGAGTGTTGACTTGGGCAACAATGGCAAAAGTATTCACTTCCCTTACTCGAGTAAAAAAAAAAAAGGGCCCATTTCCACTGTAGTCAGCAAAATGCACAGAAAATGTAAAAAACGTTAATGCAATAAAATGCTCCATGTGAGACATATGGACAGTCAGATTGTTCACATCTGTGCATCATTTCACTGTTGTAGCAGCCTGACATGCAGCTACCAATGTAGGTCATGGCCTTCAAAGTGAAATAATGTGTTCATTTGACTGTAAAATGGGTCCAAACTTTACTGTTAGCTTCATTCATTTGAGGTTTGTGTTCAGTCTTTGTCTTTTAATAATTAATGAACCACATTTTTATTTAGTTTTGAAATATGTATTTTCACAATATTTAATAATAGCCTCTGTGGGGAGGTTTTAGTGTTTGCAGCGAATAGTTGCGAAAACGAAAGCCATCAGCGGTTTAGATGTTGTTGTTGTTTGTTTGTATTGGGTTGATTACCAACGACACTGAAGATGCTGTTGATTAGGTGAGTAACAACAGGAAGTGCGCCTCATTCTGTCGTCAGTACGGGCTGTGAAAGTCTGAGCATTTTCAGAATGTCTCAGCACCACTGGCAACAAGACAAACTCTATTGTCTCTTGTGATTAAAATGAATGATTCCTGTTATGACTGGAAACCCAGTTTTACTTCCCTACGGTCTACCAACAAGTGCAAATACTTTCATGGTGTGCAGCCACTGTTGGACCCAAACTTCCCCATGTTTTTTTTTTTATTATTTTCGTATTTTGCCTTTGTGATTATGAAATCACAATATGCTAGTCTTGTGGAAATAAGTTTTATTTTTTTTCTCTCTTCTATTTGGTAGCGTGCAAGTGGAATATGCTGGTGTGAAGTATTAAATGTTATGTGTGACGCACAGATGTCGCAGGCTTTCAGTATCAATGCAGCTATTGTCAAGACGCAGGCTGGAAACTAGCAGTGAAAAAATGTAAAGTCATTTAAAAAAATATTTGAACAGCATTTGTTTTTATTCAGTCGTCAAAAAGACAATTTGTTAAGCAGTAATTTTTATTATGATACAGTATAATCACAACAGATTTGCTGCTCTATTATGGCAATCCATGTGCGCATTATATATAGTCTTGTATACTTCAGTAAAAGTACAAGTATGTTACCAGAAAACTACTTTTATAGAAGTTGAAGTCAATTTTTTCATAATATTGCTTCAGTAAAAGTATTAAAGTATATGTCATTTACTGTACTTATGTATCAAACGTTATTTTCTGATGTACTGTTTTAGAAGTAAAAGTGAGGATTGAGTCAAGGTGGCTCAGTGGTAGGCAAGCTGTCTTTCAACTGGAAGCTTGTGGGTTCAATTCCTGGCTCTGCTGTGTGTCCTTGAGCAAGACTCTTAACCCCATCTTCTTCTGATTTTACTTGGAAGTAACAAGTGAGAGGAAATGTAGTGGAGTAAAAGTTGCGAAACCTACAAATAAGTTTAGTACAGATATGTGAATTTTGTACTTGAGAACAGTAATTAACAAAGTATTTCTACTTTGTTACATCACAACACTGATTATATAGAAAGCCGTGTCTCGTGCATCCACAGTTTATGTTGCGTTTTTCCCAGTTATTCACAGCCGTTTAATGTCCTTGGCGCGGCAGATCATATTCTCTAAACATCACTTATCTCCACATCGTTGGGGGAACTTAGTGATATAATACTTTCTCGCCTAAAAATACTTCCACATGTGAACTGTTCATCACACATTTGCTCGAGTTTGATCTTTTGTTTTGCAATGTCAGATAAAAAATAATCCGCAATCAGCATTAATAAAAGGAACTGACAAAATTAGAGGCGCGAAAATGTTCAGATCATCTGGTTCTTGACTCCCGCTCTTCTTACCTGCACTATTCCACATATTATTATTCCACATATTAGTCCTCGTGCCAGCGCTCAGCGTCCACTGTAAATTAATATTTTTGCTTTCCAAGTGCTAACAACTGTGTAACTGTACAAGCAGAGTGTTAAATGTCTTCACGCTGAATGTCTTTAGTGAACACCCAGCCGAGCTGCACTTTCTACATTTTTAAATGACTCAACTGTTGAAACTTCAGCCCTGATTTACTAAAAGCTCAATAATGAGGCCTCTTCATCATTGCCATAAGTCACAGGACTTGTTGAAGGGGAGCTGCTCTTAATTATAGAGAAGGAGGTAGAACATAACGCTTCCTTTATAGCTCTGAAATCATTTCACGGGCTCTGGTAGCGCTGGCATAATTTTAAAAAGCTTGGGTCTGAGGTAGCCCATTAAATATACTCATAAACATTAATTTTGCCAGTGGGATGTGAGATTGTGTTACGCTCTTGGCAGAAATGTGTATGAAATATGTGGTTTTTGCGTCGGCTAAAATAGTCCCCCCCCCCCAACCCCCCCGGCTCTCGCTTCCTTTGAAAAGTGTGTGTAACGTAGACTGTGACTGTTTGTCAACTTGGTCTGAAGAAGTTGGACATAACCCAGTCACTATGACTTGTCATGGTGGTGATGGCGGTTGTGTCAACATGAAGCCAAGCCAATTGGAGTGAGGTTACCCACTAAGGGGAAAATGTAATGACTGATTAGTGCGGCAGTTTTCACATACTAAACCCAGAAAATAAAGGCAGTATGGCAGGAATATACTGATACTCCAGGTCGGCCATTGTTATTAGAGACCAAGCACACAGTGTGTGTAAGACCCTATTGAAATTGTCGTAATATTTATTATTATTTTTCTCCCTGGGGAATCTCAAATTTGACCCCCTAAACATGCATGAAAACAGAAGAAAATTGCCACGCACACCAGCATAAATGTGCTAAAATTGCGAAAAACCAATGTAAAATGGCTCAGTAGTGCCCCCACAGGTCAAATGCCTATGCAGCGGCCAAAATTTAGTTGCAACAAATTTCACAAAATTTGGTGGGAAAACTGTTAGGCCCAAGATGAACAAAAAATCCTCTTGGAACCAGGAAGTTGGCCATCTTGGATTTGGTGTCCATCTTGGCGTTTTGCAAGTTTCGTAACTGAGCGAACTTGTCAGAGGCTGTTTAACGTAGCAACGCTAAAAACACGTTAAATTGTGCTAGACCCATCCAAGATCAATGAAATTGATGAAAATGTATCTGCACACAGGAAGTAGATTGTCCGGAAGTGCCCTTTAATTATCATATACAGATACTCTAAGAATTTACTCGTGAAAATGTCTTTTGCATATCAAATAAAAAACAATTTTCCTTAATCACAATAAATATTTTGACTTTATTCATCTAGACTGGAAATTAAAAAGCCGGTTATAATGAAATTAAACACAGAATAAGAACTTTGAGTCGATTTGTCAGAGCTTTATAGGCAAATATATTAATGCTTACTAACCAATACTGTGGCTTTATAGTTCTCATAGATGGCAGTTGAATATGGAATTGTCCAACACAGTCAATAACACACTCTTCTGTTTTGCTTTTTTCTTATCCTGAGATCAGACTACACACTATTTCAGATTATCAATCACACGATACCCACTACTACTAAGGATGACCCCCAACCACTCCTCGTTCTTGACACTGCATGAGTTCATAGGTCGTCGGGGAGGTGGGGCTAGGAGTTGTCAATTATGACTCACTGGGTGGCTGACATGTCGCCACTATTTCTCAACAACACTTTTGGGTTGTGTTTTTTTTGACATTGTAGTGGTTCCTCTGTGTCACTATTATACAGCAGCAGCAGCATCATCCCTCTTTGCCTTATTTATATGTATGTTACTCTGCATCAGTGTACAGTGTATAGGAAAATACATGCTGGACTCTACTCTCGCAGGGGTGTCGTGGCGCAATCCAGATGCCAAAATCTCTGTTTCTGTTCATCTTTCCCCTCGTTCGTAATTAGTTCCGGCACTGGAAATGTGTCAGTCACGACCAAAATTGCTTGAAAATCAGCCTGAATTCATGTCGTCTGATCCCGGCATTACTTGATGTTTTACTTGATGTGTCCTTGATGTGTTGGGGTTACTTTTACTAATATCAGAGTCAATCATTTCAGAATTTGTCAGAATTTGATTGATATAATCCTGGCTCATCCCTACACTTAAGTGCAAATATCCCCTAAATTAATCAATGTTTACAAGAGTGGGAGAATGAGCTGCAGAGCTTCAGCCTCTCCAACTGATAAGAAGTTTGTCAGACTCTGATAGAAACTTCGAGACATACTGTTTGTTTCCCTACATGCTTGTGAAATACACTTTTTATAGTGAAGTTATTTCTCTATAGTTCTGTTTTTGGTTTGTTTATGCCTTTTAATGTTTATATTCAGTCCGATTAAATGTTGCATTTAAAAACAGATGAAGTTGCATTCATTTTGGATGATTAGCATGATTAAAAGGTGGCACCATATGAGTTTTACATAAATATCCTACATTTATATACTCGCAGATTAAAGGATTTAAGTAGAGAATAACAGTGTCAGCATCTTGTTTTTGCCTCTGCAGACAAATTAGTTGGGGTGAGGACAGTCAAGTTGTGACATGTTCAGTTTTACAACCATCAGCATCAACAGACGTGTAAAAACATTCATCCCATTTTTTTTTTTAAATCCACTTTATAATGTCAATTTCAGGTGTGGTGGCCATGCGGTGACTGAGTCAGGGTGATGTGAGGAGCTCAGATATATGAGCAGCTCTGTGGTAACAGGGGCTTGGCTTCCTGGCACACACACACACTCTCTCTCCGTACACCCCACTGATGCTCAGCCAGCAGCCCCATGTACGTACGCACGCTGGGTTCAAATTTATGGCTCGATATTTAGCTGGTCGCTACCACTCTGTAGGGCAGAAAGAATAACATCGGGCTCCTTTCGCTGGTCGCTGGCTGTTTACCCTGAGAGGAACCAGCCTGGCTGCACATCACAGGCCTGCTGAGCGTAAACTGAAAATGTCAAAAACAGCCTCTTCAAAGTTAGCATGTGGTCTATAGCCTTTTTTATTTTATTTTATTAGGCATTTAGACCTGAGTTTTGAACTTGGTTGCCATGGTTACAATGTGGTTATTCTGCTGACGGACCATCAAGATGGTTTTTGTGTAGGTCTGTGGAATCAACACGACCTTCAGTGTCTTGATCGATCTTTGGTGGTTTTTTCGCAACTTGTAGCACTGGTGATAATAAAACGGGAAACAGTCACAATGTGTCATTGTTCGAAAGAGGAAGTAAAGATGCTGCGGTATCAATATAGTTTTCTGGAGAATTTATGACTTACTGGTCACCACTGAAGTGACCTGAAAGTGACTCTTTTATCATAGAGGGAGGAGGCTGAAGAGCTGCAGAGCGAGAGGTCCGTCATAACTGACCACTCACCGCGTTATAGATCGAGCTTCCGCCGTCCGCTCCTGCAGCAGACGCCACCACCTTGTTTTCATTAAAATATGAAAATTGCACATGGCATAAAAATGGGGAAGTACCCTTTTTTATTTTCCTGTTGCATTAACCCTGGAACATGCAGCTTTCCAGCTGCTCCTGCAGCTCAAACCCAAAAGCGGTTTCACTTCTCGCTTCTCGATTTTTTTCGTTTAAGTTGCAAAATACCCAGCAAACATTGGCATAATCACTCTCTCTCCCAAACCGCATGTTACTCTGGCTACAGCACATCAATTGGCACGAGGGAGCGGTGTAGGGCCTTGTAAAGCATCGCAGCGTGACTGAACTTATGTTTTGACGTTCACCACATAAGCACAATTACCTGTGAAGCACTTTAGAAATGAAATGTGTAAACCATCAATTACCTGGAATGCACAACATGAAAGACATTTACTGTGAAGCACTTGATGCTATTTCTGCTGTGTTTCCACTTCCTAGATTGAAGTTCCCTCCAGAGATTTGTCTGAAGTTTGGCTTTCTTGAGTTGCTGGATGTTGCTGTTCAAGAGTAGTTAGTTCTCCATGTCATTTAAACCTTTTATTTAAATTTTCAAACTACTTTTTTAATGTTTTATTTAACCTTTATTTTACTAAGAAGTTGCATTGAGATCCAAATCTTAGAAAAGTAAAGTTGGATACTCACATTTCTCTCTGATTGATTGAATTGATTATCTTTTTTTGAAGTTGGAGAACTTCAAGCTAATTTTTTTAGCACCAGACTCGATTTACAATTTGATTTTTATGCATTATGAACATGTCAAAGAAGTAATTCCAACAACTTTGCATTTATTTGAGCCAATAACCTTTTCGATCCAATTTTAATAAAAGTGCAGCCAGACCTGTCCTGTCAACCCTGTCTGCTTCCTTTTAGGTGCAATCGTATTTAAACAAAGTTTGAACATTTAGATGCTGCAAAACCTAACTGTTGAGGAACAAGCTTGTCTCTGTTATTGCTTCCATCTTATTTGTCTCTCTGAGGAAATGTGAGCTATGGAAGCCCAAGTGAAGAGTTGCAAAATGCCCAGCCCTACATTCATTCCATTTAATCTAATTCTTGTATGGATAACAAGGGCCAATTCCAATTCCTATCTTAACCCTCAAGCTCAACCCTTAATCTTAACTGGCCCTCAAAACCGAGTGTTGAGGTTTATTTTGTCACTTAGAAATGGGTGCAGATACGTCTTCAGACTGTGAGGGGCAGAATAATTCGAAATCTGTCAACCAGTCAACTCCGCACTGGCAGGCTATTGACAAAAGATCGTAAACGAAAAAATAAATGTTACGCAACAATGACGTAAGTAATCCATAAAATGGGCCTAAACTAAGATAATACAATGGTTTTTATAATTTTTATATCTTTTATTAAAAAAGAAAATACTTTTGTAGCGTACTTGTTTTTGCTGCTTTCCACGCCATCTTTGTTATGTCAAAACACGCAATGCATTCTGGGTAGCCTTTGCTCCCAAGGGTGGTCTCGGAAAATCTCACTTTTGAGGGCGATACAGCCCTTAAACTTGTCCCTCAACTTTATTTTTCTGAGAATCGGGACAGCACTTGCACTAGAGGGAGCGCTCATTTTTGAGATTGAGGGTTAAGCAAGGAATTGGAATTCACTCCAAGTCTAGTCATAATGGGGGATTAATGTACTTGCATTACCTCCCTATAGTAATGTAGACAGTTGCGCACTAGCATCTAATTACTCTGAAAACTCATAGTTCAATTACTCCTGTCCAAACGTTCTATTCTGGGCCTCTTACTGTATCTCAAGGTCCTTCTTATATATCATTAACACTGGTTACGATGGAGTCAAATATGAATTTACGATTTCACAAATACGGTTAAATTTAAGGTTCTTAACGTGCTCTTAAATCAGTCATCGTGTGAATTTAAAGTTTGATTCATGCTCCGTCACTTGACACCTGACGGCTGTCTCTCAACAATTGATCCCGTCTTGCGCAACACCCCTTTGGTATATACTTTGGCAACGGCGAGCAGAGTGAAAGACAGACTATTAAAACAGAGTGATCGCACACAAGAGCCTCTATTACCCGGCCTCTTCTGCCAAGAGCACGGCTTCGACATGTGTGCGTCGTCCGCGCTTTGAAGGCGGGCAAAAAGGAAAACTGCCGGAGCGTCTACTCTACAGTGTCCGAAGAAACACATTTGTCAATGTCACGGAGAGAACGTTCTAATTTGTAGTACAGCTGTTTCCCTATATGATGTGTTGAAACCCTCAATCAGGAAAAAAAAAAATTGGGCTGGACCAGCTCAAGTCTCCAGCTCATATTAATGCCCCATTCACCACGTAACCAGCCTGAACCGGGCCTCCCCGTGGCAGCAGCAGCAGCAGCAGCGGCGGCGGCCTTTTATGAAGTAGCCGTAAACCTCAGCTGCTCTAATGTGTAAACTAGGCGAATCTTAATGTGTGTGTGGTAGTGGATACGTTGGCAGCAGTGGAGCTGGTGGGCAAGGGAAAGGCGTAACCAGGCAAGGAACGACATATGTTCCTGATTGACGATGATTGAATCAAGTGCAGTAGCAGAGAGAGAGGGGGAGGGAGGGAGGGAGAGTTTTCCAGCCAGTGGGAAATGTGTGCTCTGAAGCATTTGACAGAGGGACAGAGAGATCTCACTGGAGTTTAAACAAGCAGGACAAATCGATTAGTGACGAGCCATTACTCCAAAGAGTGTGTGTGGAAAGGCGCCTACGCTTTCAACTGCTCTATAGACACACCGATGCATAAATCTCACTGTGCATGACTTTTGTCTCAACCTCTCCTTTTTTTTAATCCTGAAAGAAGACATCATGTGTCATTAAATAAAAATTAAAAAAAAGAGCTTCTGGGATTCTTTTGAGCAAGCATGAAAAATCTGATCCTGTCCCCCGACGTCAAAGGCCACAGACGGATGTGAACCTTGAAGTTTCCTTAAATGTTGCCCTGTGACATGATGGCCTCTAGTGGTGCACTGCCGATTGACATGGACAGCTCAATCATTTCCTTATAGGCGTGTGCTGCCAGGTCCAGCTGGCTTTGACATTAACACCAGGCTCTGACTGACAGAGGCCCCGGCCTTGGGCTGGGCTCGCGGGGCCTCCACAGTACATTCAGCTCTCTTTTTAGCCTGTTGATTTACTGTCCCCGGTGGCCGCTCGTTGATCCATTTCCCCTCTCAGTTTGCTCACAGGGCACCCCAAAAACTGTCCTGCAGCAATATATTTGCTTTATGATTTCCTGAGGAGCCAATGAAGGAAAAACAAGCCCCCGCTCGCTGCACCTGTTCCAGTTAATGTGCAGCGGGCCCATCGACCTCCTCTGGTCTGCAGTGTCACAAAGTCCATGTGGATCTTCCACCCCCCCCCCCCTCCCCCAGCCGGTCCACTCAGGACCAAACTGTGTGGGGACCGTGAGTGTGGAGGTGGGGTTTAGATGGCTTATAATGTGTGTGTCTGTTTAACACACGCAGGTCAAAAGGGGGGGCCCACGTAAGCATCTTGCTGCGTGTGCATTATTAACATGTGTGTGGGTGTTTATGTAGCTCAGAACCCCAACATGGAGCTGACATTAATAAGGGAAAGTGACGGGGGGAAACTTGCGTACGTCACTTTTGGGACGACGTGCAGCTGTGACGATGAGGTGGCCACTTCGGTATTTATGTTTTTCTGAATGGAAACAACAGCAACAAATAAATGAAAAGTACTTCGATTTACGTTTAACATGGGAAACGTATTTTCTTAATGCATAAAACATGCATTTTTCCCTCAGGTTTTATTGTCGTAGGTCAATGTTATATCGACAAAAACGTTCAAATCAGAGCCAGATATTTGTAATTATGAAAAAAAAAAAAGATACATTTATGCTACCGTTTATTTGAGGAAACATTAATTGTAGTTTCAAATAGGCATGCAGCAGCTGATTGATAGATTATTAAAGGAATTGCCAATTATTTTAATAAGAGAGATAACATTTTCATTTACATTCTTAATGGTTGCTTTGCTATAACAATGAATTAAATATATGTTTTGTTTGCAGTTAAACATTTCAGAACATCATTTATCAAATTGTTTTTTAGCTTTATTAAAATAGATTTTAAAAAATCAAGAAAATATGCTTATTTGTGGCGCTGCTCTTTTCGTTTAATAAACAAACTGCTCCAGTTCGACTGTAGGCGTGGTAACGACGCTAAAAGGAGCTAATGCAGCTAACAGAGCTAACTGGTAAATGGTGTCGCGGCACGTAAACATGACGCCATGCGCATCTTTTTTTGGTCAGTCGTCATGGAAACGTGTCATGCGTTAACGTGCATTACATTGAATTATATTAATTTATTTATTTATTTTTGAAAAAGGGGGAGAAAATGTAAAAAAAAAATGATATAAATTTATATTACATTTTGTATTATTGCTGTTGAAAGTAAAATAAAATTGCAGTATGTACTGATTTACACAGCTCTATTATGTCCACTCGCTGCCTCTTATAAAGCTTATATGTACTGTATAGAAAACTAAATTAAGGAAGTATCTTCGTCCAGGTCATTTCTTTGAGGCCACTGTCTGCATAATTGCGTCTTTGCAGAGCGGGAACAGACCCTCACTTCCTCGCAGTAAACCCCCTGAACACGCTCGATATCCCCATTATTCCCGTCTAAAAGCTCGCTCCGGCCCACTTCTTTCCTGTTTCCTTCAAAGTGGCCCGGTCTGCAGAGCGGTCCAGTGGCTTTAAGGTCAAGACGAGAGGTGAGCAGAATTATGAGAGGAAGCGTTCATGTGGCAGCGTCTGCTTTCCTCAGTCGTGTGTGTGTGTGTTGAAGTAGTAACCTGACAGAGTAAATGTATTCCACGGTGCTTCCCTTTCTCCCTCTTTTTTTTTTCTTTCCATCTCAAGTCGTCCTCCTGATGGCAGAAGCATCGGAGCTCACCCTTGCGTGTAGTTGGTGAGTGTGTGTGAGTCCTCGTGCTTTTCCTTATGTTGTTTTTTTTAAACAGTGTGTTAACCACCAGATCCCATTGCTATCAATCTTAATGGCGGTGGGTCGGCGTAAACGCACACATGTGTAGGTTCTTTCTCAAAACCACAGTTTAAGAATAACCCACCCCCTCCTTTTTTCAAAAAAGAAAAAAAGAGAGCAAGAGAGAGAGAGAGAGGGAAAATATTCTGGCCCCATTAACAAAATAGGTCCTCAGAAAACACCCCAGCAGGCCCGAGAGTGATCGCTACTTCCTCAGCTTTTCCACTTCATTGGTGGTTATGTGAGTTAAAACAACGCGCTTAATGGAGGCTCCGGGCCCTCGGGGGACTAATCATAGCCACGTGACTTCCTCCGGGGCTTCCATGAAAATAACTCCATTACAATGGCCTGTGATATTAATATCAGCTTTGGGAAAGTCAGGCCCAGGATCCGCAGGGAGGACTCGGTATGAGCAAACAAAGAGGAATGCACGGCATTCCACATCAGCCAGGGAGAGGATCGGAGAAAAGTGCAAAAACGGAGCAAAAAGAGGAGGAAAATAGTGAGCCACTTGTGATGAGTGATGGCGTACTGCACAGTCATGATGTTTTTCACTTTTTTAGAGTAGGTTTTCTGAGCTGAAACGGACGATAGAATCTTGTGGTTCCTGTCGAACAGATAATCACTTCCTCACAACTGCTTTTTTTACTTTACACTAAGCCCTCTTTTCCACCACCAACATTTCCAGGACCTTTTATTATCAGGAACTTGGATTAGCGGGAATTCTTTTCCCAGGTAAATATGTGTGGTTTGTGTTTCCACAACACACAGTCGTTTCGTTTCGCCACTTTTCATACGTCCTTTTTTTTTGCTGTGTATTTTTAAATGACCGATTAGCGAAATTCTTCTTTTAAAGGTCTCCTTTAAACGTGGGTTGCAGCCACATTTGCTTAAACGACTGCAAACAGTCTTCCGCCACTCAGCGTTCTAGAGTTTGGATTTAATAGAATTGGTACTTATTTCAGTGGAAGTTTGGGGTTGAGGGAAAGTCATTTTGGTGGAAATGCGCCGAGGTTTTTCGAAATTCAATGTTCCTGCAGTGGAAAAGTAGCTCTATTTTCCACCCTCTAGTGGTCAAATGTGTAATTTTATAGAGATTACCTGTAGAATAATCTCACCTATATGAAACATTGGTTAAAAAGATGACCTATATTTAAAGCCTGTGATTGGTTGGGGCTGAACAATGCATCTTTATCAAATGAAAACTGCAATTTTGGATTATAATAATTGGCAAATCGCAAAGGCTGCATAAATTATAGCTTTTGCAATTTAGTGCAGTGGGAAAACTACATTAAAATGGGCATAAATCTACACAAATTAAACACACAAAAAAACTGTAAAATCTTAAAGTAAGTGCCATGTTCTCTACAAATACGTTGATATGATTTCCACGGTTAATCTCACATAATACAGTCGTGGTTATGTGACTGTCAGTTTGTGTGTGTGTTTTAACAGAGAAGCAGGAAGTGTTTCACAGTCCTGTCACTCACTCTCTGCAGATGATCTTTTGTCCAGGCCTTCACGTTTTTTACCATCCTCGCTGTAAACCTGCCACGCTGTCATTGGGCTGCCTGTACAGGCCGTAACTCACCGCCAGCTGCATTAAACAACTATTAAATCTCAGTGATCGCGGCGAGGAAGACGTCGCCCACCTCGGAGTTCAATACCCCGCTGAAGACTCCCAGGTCTCCCTCACTTCCTCCCATTCAAACCAACAGTGCGTGTGTTGGCTCTCCCAACATGTGGTTCAACATACATTCTTCTTTAAGTCCTTTATTGTACAAGAAATTCACTGGATCGTAATCTGTAGACACTTTTTCAGCTATTTCCTTCTGTAGCGTGGGGGAGATTTATTGAATGAAATAACACTGGCTTTACTTTTATCACTGCGTTTATGAAGATGTACCCTTTTAACTCCTATAGGTCGACAGCTTGGCTGACAAAGGATTTTAAACGTAATGTGAAAATTAGAGATAGTGGGTAGTATTTTAAGAGTGTGTTTCATGCGTTTTAAAGGGTTCTGATATTAAGTTATACTACTGTAAATTTAATCATCTATATTTACCCCTATTGAGCAGGGGGGGAAAAAAATTCTGGGTTCCTCTAGAATCCAAATGGGAAGGGGAAATATATTGATTAGCCACCAGGGGGGCATCTTTACTGGTTGCAAACTTCTTGATTTCTAACGTCAGTAAAGTTACTGTTATTGTTCTGTGTCAAATTTCAGCTCTTCTTTGAAGAAAATTGTGCTTATTTTGTCAAGAATTTTCCAGTTTGCGGAAAATAGACAGGAAATTGGGATTACACAGTTGGTGTGGTGGTTAGCACTGTTACCTTTGCAGCAAGAAAACCCGGGTTTGTGACCCAGTCGGATCAATGGCCTTTCTGCATGTTCTCCAATTAGTCCAATTAGGCAAATTGACGCAAATTGGTGAACCAAATATAGCATCTCTTTTCAGGTCTGGACAACAATACATGACCATATAAAAGGTTAATCCCATTGCTCGTCTGGATTACTGTATCTAAATGCCTATATGTCAGTTTAACTTCCAGTCTGGTGTCACAAACTTAAAGAAACACTTGCGATTAAACCTTCCAATATCAATAAAAAAAAAGTTTTAAATTGTATTAAAAAAAAAAAAATATTTGAATTTGATAATTCATGATTTATAGTGACTTTGCATCTTTGACTGACAGTTTACCAGAAATAGGTTGCCTGGTTTATTGAGAACCAGGAAGTGACTGTGCATAATATAGTCATTTAAAGTTGAAAGTAACATTTTAAAATGTTACCTCCTGTGACTCTTTTATCTGGTGTAAAATCAACTTATTACTGTATGTCTAATATCCAATTCCACCCAACAAACAGTTTGCACACTAAAGAGCTTTTAAAGTTGATGATCATTCTAAAAAAACAAAAAAAAACAAATAGAAGTGAACGTGGAATACATTTCCAAGCTGATTTAGGAATTTCTAGCAGAGCACCTCCACCGCAAGTTGCGATATGGCTTTCACATCTTTCACATGAAATATTAGATGGCGGCAGCCAAGCCAAAGAAAATGTCCTCCTCCAGGGCCCAAATAATTATAAGAGTGCCATAACAGATCAAACATTATTTCCTTGACCTTGTCTCCAGCTTGAGGAACAGCGCAGAGCTTTTTTGGCTGAAAAGCGCAGGCAGCAAAAAAGATCCCCGTGCTGGAGCTCAGGCTACTCAGTCCTGACGTTTACACAGGATTAGAGATTCATTCACCATTAAGTCAATGACCCTCTGCTGGCCAGGAGCAACACTTCTCTGGATTGTTTGGATTCTGTGGTACAGCTTTTCAAACAGGGATTATTTAAGAGCATCAATCGGCTGTTTTGGCTAAGTCGGAAATTACTTTTTTCCCAAAGAAGAATCTCCACCACCATTAGATTTTCCCTCTGACTTTTCATGCTCAATTTGGACGTAGAGTATTCCATATTTCAGTAAACAATGTGTGTTTCAGCTGCACACAGATGGACTCCAGCCAGAAAACCACATCTGAAAAAACATTGTCCTGAATGAAGTTATTGGAAGTCGATGAAAGCCAACATCGCTTTATATTTTCAGCCACAATGTCACTTTAAAGTTCTCAAAAAATCAAACAAAGAATCAAAGTGGAGCGGAGCCGAAGGTCTTGAGTGTTTTCGTTGAGTCACACGGTCTTTCCTGTCAGGTGTGAGCTCATCAGCTCCTCCAGGATGTAATGACTTAATTTCAGGAAATTCACTCCGTAAAATCAATTGAGCATTTCCCTCGCAGAAAATACGTGCCGTGTTTAGTCGAAAATGAGCCCGTTATCCCATAATTTACACTGGACCCCGACAACCCGGACTGAATGTGCTGCAGCTGGACCTTTAAAGGCCTCGCAGACCCCTGGAAAAGAGCTAAACTTGATCAACTGCTTTTACAGCTGGATTGAACATCCAGATTATAGGAATATTTGAGCACTTTTTTTTTTGAATTTATATAAATGTCAGACCACTTGAGGATTTAGCACCAAACTTGTGTCAACAAGTGGCGGTCTTATACAACCGAGCAGCTGGTGGTAATTTTGAAAGCAGTTAGACGGGACACGAAATACATTTAGTTTTCCATGTCAATTATACCATGATGTTTTTAGGCCAGATTAGATTAGTTTGTTTGCGGTCAAAGTTGTGTTTTGTCCATACATAGAAAATAGAAAGTTGCAATGCTTTTTGGCTTTTTAACAAATAAACTTCAAAGATGATGCTTAATTGTATTTAGTACAATTAATTAATACAGTAAATGTTCTGGCAAAAGTTTGCTATAGGAAGTAGTGGGAAGACGGAAGTCGGTTGCTCTTATTTTGAAAGTCGGGTTGAAAGGAAGTGGTGCTATATAACTTTGGCTAATAGAAATTCCAGTCAGCTGATAGCTTGTTTGTGTTTATTTTGTTTATAACAGAACACTAGTATCGGAGTTGATTTTAGCGTCTTTGAAAACGTTTGTTCACTTTCGAATTGATTTTTTTTGTGTTTTTGCATTTTCTAAATTTGTTTACAAAAATGTAAATTGGTTTCAACTATTGTTCATTTGTTTTGGGGATTTGTAAAATTGTGTTTCACGATTTGCTATAATGGTTTTCAACCACAAGCTAGGCCTAAATGATGAATATTTGTCAAATTTGGTTTTGAATTTGAAGTAAACTGTAAAAATGGTTGGTTTATAATCCTTTAAAACAATGGAGAAAAAAGTCTACAACAAATAATGTCAAGCAGCTATTGAGTATGTATTAATTTCCTGTCAATTGTAAAAAAACAGGAACAATATGCTTTTAAGGGAAATAATTGTAATGTACACCTAAATGTGTTTAAATCAACTCCACACACACGTGATTCGTGGCTGAATACCGTGGCGTTATCTCTTCAGGATCATTGCCCGACATCTATCCACTAAATGTCAAAGCCCCCTTTTCTATAAAGCTGTTCAGTGTACGATGTCACGACGTTGTGTATGTTTTGCATGTGGCTTCCATGACTCCATCATCACTTCAGCCACCTGTCAGCTGAGCAGCAACTGAACCAACTCCACTCGCAAAATAGCCCCCCCTTTATCCCCCCCCCCACTCTCGCTCGTTCGCTGGGGGATATGACAGATGCGTACTTTAATGTTGATGCTGATACATAGTTGTCATGCGGAGTTACGCCTATTCGCTGTTCAATACTGACAGGGAAAACTCTGTAGTGGCCTGCGGTGTTTCACGACGAGTGATTTACGAAAGGAGCAGTCTATTTCTTCCTCTCTCGCTCTCTCTATTTTAAATGAGAGCTCTTTTTTTTTGTGTGCCACCCCTTTAGAGTCGTGGTTTATTGTCAGGAAGGGGGTAGATTTATTTCCTCCATAAATTACACAGGTTTTCTGTTGCGGGACCCAGAGCATAATGTCATCCACACATGTGCGCACATGTGCATTGTGAGGGTGTGGATGATGTTTGCTGCTCCGTTTTCTCCTCGCTCTTTGTTTTAAAGGCACAATATGTAACATTTTCAGAGCTGCTGCTAACGATTATTTCCTTCATTGATTAATCGTGGTCCAATAAATGTCAGTGTCAAACCTGGAAATGATGAAGTTGGAGCAAAGAAACAAAGAAAATATTCACATTCAAGAAGCTAAAACAATCAGAAATCTTGTTTTAATAATGACAAAAACTTAAACTCAAAATGGTTGACGATTAATTTAGTAATCAATTAATTGTTTCAGCTCTACATTAGAGCGTCTAAAACCGATGAGAATGATGTATTTAAATTAGTGCTGGGCGTGTGTAACGTGCGCTACCGGCGTCAGCGGTAACGTGCGCTACCGGCGTCAGCGGTAACGTGCGCTACCGGCGTCAGCGGTAACGTGCGCTACCGGCGTCAGCGGTAACGTGCGCTACCGGTGTCAGCGGTAACGTGCGCTACCGGCGTCAGCGCTAATTTGCGGTAGCGGCGTCAGCGATAACGCGCGTCGCATTTCCATATGACGACTGACCAGAAAAAGATGCGCGACGTCCTGTTTACTTGACTCCCGATTGTTAAAATGAGTCTCTAAGCTAACGCTAAAGTTTAAAACGGAGGCACACATACGCAGCACACAGGTACGCTAGTTATTTGTAGCGCTGCTCTTTTCGTTCAATAAATAGACCGCTGCAGTTCGACAGTAGGTGCGCTAACCAGCGCAAAATGGAGCTAATGCAGCTAACGGAGCTAACTGGTAAACGGTGCCTGGACTCCAGTGTCGCGGCACGTAAACATGACGTCATGCGCGTCTTTTTCCGGTCAGTCGTCATGGAAACGCATCGTGCGTTAACTACTTTAAAACGTCACAGTGAGGAACGGAATATTCAGTACTACTACTTTTCTCGTGTGTTTTTAAATTTCATTGCGTGTATTTGTCACTAATGGATCACGACTACTCCTCATGTTCGACCACCAAAGCTCTCGTCGTAAAACACAAATTCACCGGGGGGAACAAAACAAGAAAACAAGACAGTTCCCATGATTCCACACTGCAGACATCATCGTGCTTCTTCTTTTGTTACTTGTTTTTGTTGTTTTTGATTGAAAGGCCCCTCGTGGCAATAATAACATGCAGAAAAAAAGTCCCTTTATCCAGGGAAACAATTGTTTTCCAACTCTATGTTGATGAATGTCATGTTTTATACATCTCTTTTTTTTTTTTGATTTAGCAATAATTCAAAAAAGTGACTCACTCTGTACAAAGCGTTTATCCCTCCGTTTTCAGCGCTTGTTTCAGAATCTGCACAAAATTTATAACGTTTCCCAGTAATTACTGTAAAGAGAGCAACAGGCGTGATTGATGCTCCATATGAAACTGAATTGCGGAAGTTTTGCCAAGGTTTTTGGAATATCCTCTCCTCTTTTTTTTTTTTTTCTCTCTCCTGCAAATTAGTTTTCCTCCCTGACCTTAGCGAGTCGCCACTCGGCATCGTGAGGCAGCTTCTGCAGGGAGGCATAACTGCCGCCAAAGGCCTCTAAATCCTCCATTTGATGGCTTGAGGATTCAGCAGGAGGATTTGAAAAGGAGATGACGAGAAGAAAATTGCACATCCCTAAGAAAACAAAAGCATTTCCTTTCCTGCGTCGGGATGAAAAAAGGGGGAAGAAGGGGAAAAAAATAGAAACGCATACTAATTCATCATTGGGTTTTACTGCTCCTTGATGGTCCATAACTCACTCTGACCATGATTCCCTTTCCCCCTTCTTACTGTCAGATTCACAATCCACTACGCCACGTTTTAATGACCTTATTATAGGCAATTCTACACTGTCTAATAAAAGGTTTACACTTTGAACTGTGATCCATGGTATGACTAACATACTTTATAATATCTCGTGAATTATACCGTAATGGAATAATGGAGGAAAGACCCCAGAAGTAATTGAAATGGAGCGAATGAGTAAATCATACGGAGCCTGAAAAGACTCCACTTTGTTCTGAAATCCCCAAATTGTTGACTCTTGTCTTTTCATTTTGGTCTGTTCCTCGTCTTATATAAACCCAGTGGATGGAGGTTTTTTTTTATTTATCAAAGTTTCAAAAGCAAATGAGTGCAGCTGACAGACGTGACATATGAGTTCATGCTGTAACCTGTCTCGAGGCAACATTTAAGCTCCACTGCCATATGGCAACTCCATTTTGGATGCGCCGCTTCAGTGGATTCCTGAGAGTTGTCTGGTTCTGTCATTGCTCATCGTACGGACAGGAGAGTGAATCTTCCCCAGCTTCTATCTTTAAGTCGTGGACAGTATGGAACTGACTGGATAGACGGCCAGAACGGATAGATAGATAAATAAGTGATGGATATATAAATGCGGGTGTACATTATGTTCCCACTCTGTGTACAGGCTGCAGTATTTATATTTCTAAACCTTCGGCAAAAAAGTTGACTCGTAAATCAAATTCTGAAACAATGGTAGCATTTACAACTACTTTTCGTAGAGATGAACTTCACTGGCAGTATCCTTTGGAAACTAGAGCCATAAATTTTATTACTATTAAATGTTTCTAAAGGGAGTTGACAAATAGTTGAATGGAGTTGACTTTCTCCTCCTGCTCTTGGCAAAGCTGCAAGGAGGAAAATTCCCTCTCTGAGAAGAAGAAAAAAAAAAAGTGCACTCGCATTAGAGCTGCCAATCCATTCATCTTGATGCTGTTTGAGTGTAATTTAAGCCTTTTTAAACCGCCTGCTGAAAATACAATGTGCTTTAAGGGCAGTTGCGAGCATTTTATGAGCACAATAAAATTGTCACTGCATATGGATTAGATGGATTTTGATATACGGGCGTGACGGTTCGCGTGTTCATGGGTGTTTACAGCCGAGTGTTAATGTCTGCTGCTTATGAGGAGTAAGTGGAGACTGAATTTAATCAGATTGAGCATTAATCATAATATCAGATTAAACCATGGCACTATCCCTGAATATTGACCTGGGATAGACGTTACGGCGTAAAATCCAGATGTGGTACTGTAAAGCTTTAAATTTTGATGTACAGATTGGCCATTTATTGAACCCTTACCCCCAAATAAGGAGGCTGCAGTCATAGGGTATGCCCAGATTACCAGGCTGAATCTTGGGAGGTTTTGTCAGGGCTGTAAGGACACAAAGTGTGGTCACACAAATATGTTTTCTGTTGTTGATGAAGAAAAACGTATCCAGTCACATTTACATTGAGGTCAAATGTGATTTGTAAGAACAAATGTGAACAGTATAATCTGATCTGCAATTAAGAGTAGGATAGATTTGCATCTTTAACAAGGTAAAACACGTTGAACCAGTGCAGTAAGCGTGATACTCGGTGATGGTGTTTTGAGGTTGGTGTCTTTTGCAAATCAAAAGAAAACCCAAGTTGCTGAAACGTATGGAATGGATTATAAGGTGTGTTCTGCAAACTTGTCCTTCCAACCGACCTATAGACTGCAATAGCTGCGTTATATTACTTCCTAAGCTAAAGTATAGGTCCATAGCCACTTATATGGAGGTACAGGCAACAGCCACAAACCGAGCAGACGAGCTGCTGGATGTCCTCCTTTGTTGTCCGTAGATTGATTGTTGTCGTTGTGCCGGTACATCATCACACTACGTATCTCGCGGACGTAGCCATCGGGCACAGCCCACACCACATCTACCGTGTAAAAATACTGTTCTCAGTTGAAACGCAAGCCTGACCATGGACTTCACCAAATTACCAATTCCAAACCGTAGTGTACTGTACCAAAACGAACTGTACTTTCTAAGTAAAATGTGTCACAATAGATAGCTGACGGGTCTCTGTCAAAAGGTGCTTCATAGTTTGAAGAAAATAGAAAATCAAGGACACAAATTCTGCTTTAAACAGTGTTTTTCTTTCATTATAAAACACTTTTCACGTTTGCACACACCCATTTTTGATTGTAAGTGTGAAACTGGTTTATTGCCAGCTTCGTAAAAGTGTCATCACCCATACCTCGTTGTACCAACGGTACTTGACAGTTATTTAACACATCGTACCATTCAGTCAGTTCAATCTTTTCTTTGATGGAAAGTAATTGAGATACAGCTGTTTTTGACCCACAATCCTATACCAGACTCTTCAGGAAAAAAAACAAAAAAAAACGATTTAACCTCCCATAAGTCTTAAAGACATCCATGTGTGTAAATGATAGGGATGTTGCTCTGTATTAGCTTCAACTGTCAGGAAACAGTTTTTATGCTCACTTTTGTGTAAACACATCGGTTTGCTTGTTTGACAAAAATGCATATTTACTTGCGAGGTCACCGAAAGGACACATTCTCATAATTCATAGCGAGCAAAGCATCGAGAATCTGGGAATAGCCTCCATGTTGTCCTGCCGTCAGCCCTGTACTCATCTAACCACAGGAAGATTTTGTGCAGACAGACTTTTCCTACCATGGCTTTGGGTCAGTGTGATTTATGCACATGTTTACTGATGTCTTTCAGATGGTTATTGTCTTCCACTATTAGTTCCCAGATGAATCACCAGTGGACAAATTGGGGGATGTCTCTGTGGATCTGTGATATTTATTGAGGTTACGCACCACTGTGGACCTCTCCATTGGCTTCCCGATGTAGCAAGGGAAAAACAGATGGCCGGCGGTCATGGCATGTTTGGACATTGAAACACTCGGGTTTCATGGTGCTTTTTATGCTTTTCTGAACATTTGGTCCGCATCTTGTTCAGCGATTATGGCAGGTCTCCTTTTTGGATGTTAAATACATATTGTCATAATGTTATTGTGAACTTTTGCAAGATTTTGGGATCCCCTCCTGTTCTGTGGGACTCTTGAATCATTCGATCTGTTGACCCGCCCTGCAAAATCAGTCACACATAACCAACAAGTGGAGATATACAACTTATGCACTGAAATTGCTTACTGTTTGGATAGAAATTCCTCATACCAAAGCAATTCACTATTTCTCGGTTTATACTGGAAGTTCTATTAGCCAGCTGGTAATACTCCAACATGTTTAATTTAACAGGGTAAAAATAAATGAACCGCAATGATTAAAGCAGATATGTAAATATTGTGTCATGCAATTCATGCAGCAGGGAGCCTCACTGATTAACGTTAAGTAGAGAATAATGAACTCGGCTCAAAGTTAAGATGACAATGGAACTATTCTATTAATGCATCTGTGCACACGTCTGCTGTGCAGTTGTCGCTACGTTTTATTTTTTCACAAAGTTGAACAGGGGCAAAACAAAGCTGGTATGATGTGGAAATATTCAATTTGAGATGAACATTTTCTAGGGTTTACAGTTCAGGAGTCAAACGCGTGTTAGCGACTCGTTGGAAATTGCCTGTTAAATAAATAATACTTGACCGAGGCTGTTTACTCCCTGTCGTTTATCTATTTATTACGTTGTCAGTTGGATTCTTGGTGGATGACTCCATAAAGCACTCAATGATTTAGATACCATCGACCATCTACGACGACACCAGTATTCATCTTCACTATGACAAGCACTTGAAGTGCAGCATATGGTGGATGTGTTATCCCCTTAACAGGCACGCCCTGATAGTGATTACTAACCTATACAGCAAGACAAAAAATGCATGGGGTTGGAAAGAAACTCTAATCTACTGTACCTTTTTTTGGATACAAGTGTTCAACTGCTTGTTTGAGCAGTTAATAATAAGCAAATCACAATACAGCAACTCAATTGTGGACATGATGTACAGGAACTTCTTGTACAACCATCTCTAGGCTTAAGAGAGAAAGGTCAAGAAGAGAAATTATCGAGTGAGCAGCAGTTGATGCTTATGGTCAGAAAAAATGGCTGAACTAGTTCAAAATTAAAGGGCGGGGTCTGTCTAAGATTCACATGAAGTCATTTTTTTTTGGTAATTGTGATATCTGCATAACTTTACCAATGTGCTTGCTAAATTGTTTTTCTTGTTTTCCGAAAACGTTCAAATATGACTTGGGCAACTATGCTATTAGGCTAACGATATGTAAATGACCATGGCCAGTGCATCATGATTCATGTGAATCTTATCATGAGTGTGTAGGAAATGCCAAATCCTTGTAAAATGGCAGAAGACCACACCATGTAGCATTTATACTACTTTAACATTGGGTAGGTGGGACAAGGAGTTGATGAAGTGCCATTGCTATTTCTCGCCAACATTTCAGTTTTTTAACTATGTCGTTGTAGTCCATGGACGCTTGCCTCTTTGACATCACATTCTTCAAATGTTAGACTACACGTCCGTTAATTTTTTCCTGAAGTTCAAAATCAGCTCCGACTAAATCGCTTGAAAATCGGCCTGAATTCATGTAGCCTGATCCCGACATTACCCTCCAACCTGTACCTAATAAAGTGGCCAGCGAGTGTATATGCGTACATTTATTTAATGGTTTTCCTAAGTACGTGATTTATGTGACAGTGAGTACCACAGAGTAGTTTAAAGTGAAAACAAATGTGCAAGGAAAGCACACTAACTTAAATGGCTTGAAATGCTGATACTGGCTCTCGGTTCCAATCTTGAAAACATATGGAAACTCCTTTTGAAGCGCGTTGGGAGCAACTGAGGTGGATGCAGAGATTCTCATTGTTTTCTTTTCGACCCCCAAGACCCCCGTGTCCTCCAAATGAAAAAAGGTAAAACCTGAAACATCGCTGCAGCCGCACATCGGCTCACTTCATCATGCCCCGGCTAAGTGAAGACTTCCTAATTCACCTACCACCTCTCAAACCCCCACAGAGCATCTCCTGTGTGGTTTCAAATGTTCCCAGTGACTTTCTCCCAATTAACTGCTGCAACAGAGCCTGGAAACCCGGATAGCTGACCCAGGTTATCTAAAAAACAGCCAGTGGTCTGTAACATGTAAGGCAAGTTTTTAATCAAAATGACTTATGTTTTTGAAAGTGAGCAAGTGTTATTTCATTGTTATAGCTTCCTCTCTGGCTAAATTTAAACCAAGCGCCTGTGCCATTATATTGCGTAGCTGCAAGATGACCCTCTGGAGAGAAGCACTACAGGCAAGAGGCCTGGATGTATTTATCTTTCAGTTTTTCACCTGTCTTCAGTTGCCGTTTCCTTTTTAAGTCGAGCAGCAGGGATTTACTGGGCTGCTTCCTTCCGGGACCCAATGGAATACAACATTAAACTGCAGGGAGGAGAGAAAACCTGTAGTGCACTAAAATAAAGTTATGTAAAAACCATTCTGCTCTTCCTGTAGTCTTCCCTCAACCTTGCAAGTATCCTCCAAGGGCCCGAGAACATTACAAGCCATTCAGTTTATATGAATGGGCACTAACAGACCTTTTCACCATTTTGATACGTCTAAATTCTGCAGGCATATCCTGTGGTCCAACAGGCACAGCCCTAGTTTCAATTTGCTGTCTCCCAGTGGGCCCCCTGTCTTCCTATTTCATGTGGAAATTGTGTAGAGTTTTTATCCCTCTGCACTTTCAGCTGCTTCAAAGCTGGGGATCATTGTTTTCCACCAGGGAGATGTACAAGCGAGCATTTTAATGTTTGGAGGAGATCCGCAAATCATTCACGGACAGCAAAGAAGGGTCTTGGAGTGAATGTCCCAACACTGCCTGTCCAATGCTGACATCTCCCCAGCCAGATCAGTCAAAGAATAAACAAATGACATATCACCGCTTAGCTGTAATTGAACAGAAGTCTGCAAAAGTCTTTGAAAGAGGAAGTAAAGCACCTGTATTTTTATTGGAGCAGGCTTGCCTTATACCACTCTATAAAGTTTGGAAGCTGCCGGGGGAATCGTTTCTGATGATCTCTAGAACAGCAGTGTGCCTTACTTCACGCAAATTAGGCCCGAAAGGATTGTATCTGGAAGAAATGTTTAAGAGTGATGTCAGTGAAAAGAGTTCATTTGATATGGCAATTAGGTCTAGTTATTTTATTTCATAGAAATTCTCCGCAGTGGCCCCTTTGATGAAAAATAAGCCTCCTTTTACTTTGATATTCGTTAACCATAACAAATGTGCCGAAAGTGAACAGTCGGAGAATTCTCTGAGCAGAAGTGGAACCATCTAGCAATATTATGCCGTGTTTCCACCAAGTGGAGAAGTTTGGTACGGTATGGTTTGTATTGTTTTGCATTTACATTAGGAATAGTAGTGAAATGACACCCCGACCATTCCATTTTTCTTGGGGTACCAGAGTAATGGTACAGTCAGCTGATTGGGCGACCCCTTTGCGACCTGTGTTTATTCAACACCCACAGTCTATTCTCCTACAAAGCTTGACGTGAAATTGAGGCAAACTGCCACGAACCGAGCTGCTGGATGTCCTCCTTTGTTGTCTGTTGTGTCGCGTTTGTTGTCGTCGTTCGTGCAACGTCACGTTACCGAATACCAAGTAAAGATACTATTCTCAGTCAAGATGCAAGCCCGACCGAGGGCTTTACTGTACCAAACGGAACTGTACCATGATGGAAACGCGGCTTTTGACTCCCACATCATATTGACCTAGGTTACAAACTGTTTTGTATCGGGTCTAGGAACGTTTACACCCAAAAAAAAACGCCAACAAAGCCTGAACGTGAAATGCAAACTTTAATAAACAGCAGTAAGTTGGCCACTAATATCTCTAGCATTGTTACTACCACTTAAGATTGTTGGCTACTATTTGCACCACCATGGGCAAACAACATTCCATTTATTACTCCGAGTACAAACATCCTCCCAAAGTTGTTTCTTGATCCATTACCAATATCTCCAGAAAATTCGTCCTTTTACTTTTTGGCGTATGTGATTCATACAGACAGATGGACAAATGTGGCCAAAAACAAACTCCTTGGTGAGGAGTGTGGAGCCAATGTGATCCACTGCTTTCAACAAACTATTCATAATGCACATGGACATTTTATCACGTTGGCTTTTACTGTAAAACAGCAGTGGAGAATCACAAAATCGTGTTTTAGCCAGTAATTTAGTCGCTGTTTGGCCGTCCAAGCTCCCAAAGTCCAGGTCACTAATGTGTGAAGGAATCGATTACTGCAGCAGCTACGGTTCACATCCTTCCCTCCTAACGTCACACACAGTACATGCCAATCCGTGAATGAGTCTCTTCGTTCTACATCAACTATCTTCCTGTTTTTGCACATGTAGTAGCTTGTAGCGCTTTAAAAGATTCACAAACAATAAAAACCAACTGTGGGATGTAGTAAAAAAAACTGGCACTGACGACCTGTGCTTATTTTATTACAGTACAGCTGTCTTTATTGCATCTTTTATTAAGCAATCAAAGTTGTTTAATAGACAACATCATTTTGTTTTTTTCACACTTTGTTTTCTGATATCTGTTTTCTTGTATCTGATTGGCCTCGATGTGCAGTGGCATAGCTCAGGATCCAGGACTTTAGGCCAGCGTCCAATGTTGTGCCCAGTTGTAGTAATCATATCTGCCACAGCTGCCACTAAATCACAGATCATGAGGACAAATACATTCCTGGACGTGGACAGGCCACTGTGACAGCTTTTGCTGAGTGACAGAGCTGTTGCCAGTGCTGTAAAGGACATCTATTCGTAGACCGTTTTCATTTAGATCGTTCCCATATGTACTTTTTTTCATCCGAAAGTGGCTATTGGATCAAAATCAATTGGATTTTATGGTGATTTTACGAAACCTTTAACGTTACTAACTTGTAATAAAGTTTACCGACAAGCCGCCAAAGACATACTGAAGAAGTTCAACAACTTTTAGGGATGACCTCACGTCGTCTTATTACATACCATCCCTGTTTCCCTGCACATCCATGTCAGATCCTTTACAGCAATTAGCCTTGAACTAGGGAAGACGATCGGCTCTGGTTTCCCATCGCTGCATCCCTCGTCATCGTGGGGCACTTTGAATCTTTCCCCCTGCGTCCTAATTAAGACCTTAATGCTACCTCCCGCGGGGACGTGGATGCCCCGCTCCCACCCACCGCATTCCCTCCCCTGTAGCCATCAAAACTGTTATGATAATAGGCAGCTTTGCACAGGTGCAAATTGCTTACATTGAGTCTACATTTGCTCTCAATCACGGGCGATCATCAAAGCTTAACTCTTCCTGACTTGAGCTTTTGCTCACAAGTGGTTGGTTTTTGAAGTCACACTTGTTACAGGAAATTGCAGTCACTCCCCCCTGCTTCAGATCTTTGTTCGCGGTGCAATCAAGGCCGTCTGTAGTCCAAACCAATGTTTTCTTTCAAAATTAAACCAACCGCGACGCTTTTCCGTGACAGTAATTTAGCCAGCGCAGGTATAAGTGCAAATCCTGATGCTTGTTCCATTAAACCTCTCCTTGACCTTCACATATTGACTTGGAGTAATGCCACATAATGTGTATAAGCTACCCAGGGCAATTACAGAGAACTGGGATTGAAAGAGCACTGTCATTAGGATGTGCTTTCACATACCAGCCTGCAGAGCTTGGCCACAGGCCAGGCTGGCAAATGGGATCGGCTCAGCGAGGAGAGCCGGGGGCCAAGCTCTGGGCCGTGGGGGATAATTAGACAGTTTTATCCCAGCTTGTTGATATAAATGTGGCCGGCTTAGCCCCCTACACCCTTGCTCTGTGGTAATGATCATGTCTAACAGGTGGCAGGCAAACAGACGGGGGGCATGAAATGGATACCCCGCTTCCTGGCCGCGTCTCCTTTTTTTGTTTTGTTTTGTTTTCCAGTCCAATCGGAGCTGCTCCATTGTGGTTGCGTTTGGGGGTTGTTGATGCGGGGGGGGAGAGTCGGATATTTGTCACCATCTCATCACATTCTAGCTAATCTCATCCTCCCGCGGGAAGCTCGTAGTGAGAGCCAGCCTCGCGGAGGGTGAAAGAAAACAAATCGATGTGTTTAATTCAAGTGGTTTTTTAGAGTCTGATACGGAAAGAAAGTTGACACCCCTCCTTAAAAAAGAAACACTGTTTGTGCAAATGTTTACATATTTTCTCGCTCATGTAGTCTTTGGAACAGCCTGCTCTTATTCTCTGCTGTGTGACAGACATGTTCATGAGGATACTTCCATCTAATAAAGAAAACATGTTTATGGAGGCATGGAAACGCTCGTTCTTTACTCCCCTTTTTTTGCTTCCAAGCTGTATTTTGGAGTTGCAAACCTCTGGATTGAGTCATCTCTGACATCAGGGGCTGAGCACAGCTCTGCACATCCAAATCTCCTGTATCCTGTGCAAGGGGGGGGCTGCACTGTTGAGGTATGCATGTGAAGAGGCATTGGAGACCACTCAACTCTAGGCTCCTGATTCACTGTCATATAATGGACCATTTGGCGCAAAAAAAATGAAGCATGTATTGAAATTTACTACCTTCCCAGAAATGTGCAGAACAGATCCCCCAACCAACACACAACGTTCATTTCATCTCCAACAAATGCCTTTTTAATTTGGACAACCTGACGAGCAGAGATGTGAGATTATCTGTGTTTCTGTGCGGACGCATGATTTGTTGCCGGTCTGCCCTGTGACCAGGAGCGACATCCCATAAAACATCCCAGAAGGCTGGCTTGGTTTGCGGTCGCTTGTTTCCAGCTGATTGTGGAGGCAAGGCTCCAAATTTAGGAGCTTGATCCTCTCTGGCTAAGCTGCAAACGCTGGATTTCACCTATAGCGAGTTGTTTTTAAAGCTAACCCTGATCTTTCATCAGAGGCTTTAAAGTCAAACCCTTCGCTTTAAATAGAGTTGAAACAACACGTTTTTATGATTGCAAATTTTTTAAAGATTTAGCTTCTTTTTTTTCCTTCCCCCCTCCTATGTGGTTTGGCTGTTCCAAATGAAAACCGATGTAGGGTGTTTTGTGGGGGGGGAGTTGGGTTCTGACGTTCAGGGTTGCATCTCCGCCTCTGTTGGTGGTGAGGCTTTTTCTTGTGTGTTTTTTTAAGAATTACCATGCCTATGTGCTCAAATATGAGGAGTGAGTGATGGCGTACGGATGAAGTAATGTGGTGAGCCGGAGGATGAGGACGTCACAGCCAATGTTGGCTGCCCACTGGTGGAGACATCACCTCACGCTGGTGATACTCGGCGTCTTTGTTTGATTGCACGCCACAGCTGACACCAAGTCATCCACACAGTTTGTGACGCAGGCTCTCGTTTATAGTCCACGACTCAGTGCTGTATTTTTTTATTTTTAGCGTCAAGCTGCAAAAAAAAACAAAAAAACTGGAGCATCAGAATCTCTCCCTCTCGCCGGTGCGTTCTGCCTCCTGAAAAGATCTTGGCTGGTTTTGTCGGTGGCGGAGCCGGTTCAGCGGCTTCAGGTCACGTCGGCCCCGCTGAGAAGCTCCATTGCACTGCACATGGAGCATCCTGTCTAACATTTATGTTTTGAGGCATTGAAGTTAAGTGATGCAAACAAACGCCATAGAGGATATTTGTGTGAAGATTGTATTTCAAAGCCTTATGTAAATAAGGTTTATATTACGGTTTTTGTGTTCCCTGAAACCCAAGGTTGTTATTTAAAATCTAGGAAAGCTCTGGTTTTTGGCTTTTTATGTATGTTATTAGAGAATATGGATGAATGATTTTTGGTATAAAGTCCAGCCTCAGTTTAATATTTACGATTACCAAGATGGAGGGTTACCACACAAGATACTGTCACCTTGGTTACGCTATATATCATTCTGTACTTTTGCAAATTAAGTTTACGATAATATCTTATGAAATATAACAATTATATACATTGTAAATAATATAGAACACATTAAATATCCAATGTCTTGAGAACATTACGGTGACTGGGTTTGTGAAGCGTCTTTAATTATGTGCAACCCACGTAAATTGCCATTAAACAATCAAAAGTAGACCCTTAAATTAGCTGTGCTTCAATTTCAAAACAATAACCTGCTAGCTTTGTCTTGTGTGTCCATGTACAGAGATTAACAGTCTATTTTTAATAGTCTTTTTTTGACAATGCCTCTCCATATATATCATTTTTTGAACTTTCCCTTTCGTAATTTGAAGTGTATAGACTTTGTGTCATGACATAACTCAGTGGTAAAGTGATAAAGACACAGAAACAACATGTTTGAGGGTTAACTGTTAATAAAGGACAGTGTCCAGTTATCTACTCCGGCAGTGTGGAGAGTGAGGGAGTTAATTAAAGGCTATTTTAACTCCACGCCAAAGCTTTAATCAGATAAGAGAATAACATCAACAGTTTAAATTTTTCCGACCCGTTTCGTAATGTACTTGTTTGCTTGCGTTGTTTTTTTCCAGGGCCTGAAGTCCCTCTGACTCAAAGGTGACAAACATGGTTCCCATTAGGGCGACAAAGCAGAGGTCTAAATCTGTCTCTTTGTCTTTTCCCCTCTCTGAATCCTCTCCAGAAGCTCTGACGTCTTCGTCTCGAGCTGCTCTGGCAAGACGTTTTATTTTTAGCGCCGTGGCACAAACTCTTCAAACGCACTCTCCGTGTACACACACACGCACACACATGCATCCTTTTACCTGTTTGTACATCCAAACATAATCATGATACAGGATACGGCAGAAGGATTTCAATGAGATATTACTTTTTAAGTTAAATATTTAGACTTGGAAGTAAGGTTTATAAGTAAGACGTGAATTATTTGCTCAAATCTGTGTATTACTTACTATTTATTTGGCATATTTGCTAATTGCATTCTCAAAGTGTGATTTAGATTTAAAAATGGTTAATTTTCAGTATTCAGCACAATGCATCACCTCTTGCCTTTAAAAAACAGAATTATATGATGGTTTTATGGCGTTTTTGGCGTTTTTAGAGTCGTATTAAGACATAACTAAAGACATGAGCGATGACATGACACATGTTTTTTAAATTGATTAATGATGTGGAGTTTTTCTGCACATAGGTGAAATGCACAGTATCCAAAAAGACATTATTCGCCCATAATCGCATGTTTTTCTTATGGTTTGTGTTTCCTGGTTTTATTTAGGTTTAACAGTAAAGATGCACAATATTGGCTTGTAAATGTATTATCAAATAATATTATATTAGCTGAAATGAGTACAACGCTAGGGTAAATAAGTCGCTATTACCGTCTTGGCCTCTATACTGGCGCTTTCTACTATTGTTTTTCTTTATTTTGCTCACTGAAGACAATTTATATCTACATGAGTATGAAAAATATCTTAATTTCTCTACAGAAAATACTGAATGTCCTCATTGTATCGGCTCAATCACTCACGATATATCGGCATATCGGATACCCGCAAAAAAATCTCACTAAATTCTCACAAAATTTTGATAAAACTGAACTATTCCAACTTGTTCTTGTGTTTTGTTTTGAGTATTTAAAGCTGATAATGTCTCGAGGCCCCTTTGATGCAGCTGTTGTCGTCCTCCTCCTCGATGCCTCGCCTCGTGTGTTCATTTAAAAACCGTCCTGTCCTGTTGACTCACATGTGCCTAAAATACAGCACGCTGTCCTGTCCGCTTTGGAAAAAAGTCTCTATTATTATTATTATTATTATTATTACGGGCCATTATTATACTTCATCAAAATGTAAAAGGCCGAGCTGGGGATGTTGTTTCATCCACTCAGGGAGCGAGAAGAATCACCGTTGCCTTTGGCCAAAAGGAGGTTAACAAAGACAGGAAGATAAAATAATACATCCATCACATTCTGAGACGCCGGGGGCCAAGTTCATGTCAAATCCATAACAAGCAAAGTATCCTCGACCCAGCTCATTTCCCCCCACACACGTCACACTCTGCTGGAACTCTGCGTAGAGGATGTATTGATCTTACTGGTGCTTCCTTTCTCACAAGCTCACAAACGGAGCCGCTGTATCACAGGCAGCGGCCGCAAAACAACCTCCCCCACCCCCGCCCGCCTTCGCAAGCCCCATAAAACAAAATAATCAACTCACCGCTTGCCAAAATAATCCCAGCACCTTTTGTGTGTGTGTGTGTGTGTGTCCAGCAGCCTGGATAATGCACTGTTATTTGCTTCCTTTCACTTCAGGAGATGAAAATAGCCTGTGTGTGTATGTGCAGTACGTGTGTGAGAGGTGAGGTGCATCTGTACTTTTGTTTTACATGCTCATGGACAGTGTTTTCATCTGTTTTGCACGTGTCCTAATCACAGGTGGAAAGTAATGAATTACTTTTACTCACTTTAGTCTAGTTGAGTAGGTTTTTTTGTACTTTTTTAGAGTCATTTTTAGGGTTATTCTTTTTCCTTGAAATGAATCGTGTTTTTGTGGCCTTTCTCATACCTAAAAATGTGTAATTTTACTTAACTTTTGTATTGATGTTTGGAAGTACTGTATTTTGCTACATGTTAAATTTAATCCAAAAAACACTGGCCTGAATTTAAAAAATAAGATAAAAATAAATTAATCACTCACTGGAAACTTTGGAAGGGATGATGAGGTGAGAAAATTAAGACTTTTGTGACCTTTGACCCATTTTGACCGACACATTATGTGTTTTCATATTTTATTTTGTCAGCACTTTAATTTGTAAAGGTTTGCCTTTAGAAATTAAAAACATTTAATGTGAGATTTTCTGTCCCCTCTCCATTTTGCACAACACAAAAGAAGCCCAACCTTGTTAAGAAAGTAACACTAAACACTAAAAGTACTAGTACTTCAGTAAAAGTATCACTATTTTGATCACATTTGTACTTGAGTGTAATATTTCAGTACTCTCTCCACCTCTGGTCCTAATAAACAAATTAAAGATTGCATCAGCAGCAATTACTGAGGAACTGGAGAAGCTGTAACTAATGCTATTTATTAACTAATCTGTCATCTTCCATTACTCATCACTAACTATATTGTCATCAGTGGATTATAGAATATAAAATCCAGAGTAAATTATGTGTTTTATTTTGCGGTGTAAATTGTAAATAAACTAGTGTTGTCGTAACCTTTTCTGTAGTCCTTCACCGCTATCACGTATTTTGTTCTCCTGGAATCCGTCGAACTTCCTCCTGGTGATTATGATTGTCCTGAGGAAGACGGCATGTTGTTTACTGCTCCTGATTATTACCTTGTTTGTCCAGCCTCCAGCTGCAAGAAGCCCAGCCTCGATGCCAAGAAGATCCCAATCTCAGAGTTATTAACGTACTGCGCTGATCATCAACAGGGAGACGTGGGAAGTCGCAGCAGAGTGCATAAGGTCACGATAAAGTCAACTCTGGATTCCTCAAAAAAAACACTCGATGAGTATTTAAACCTTCATTAATTAAAGGAAGGAAACATTTACTGTAAGAGTGAGACAATGTAATGTCTTATTCTATTACTTTTAATGTCATTATTATCCTATTAAAAACATAAAATAGTCAGATGAAGCCATGAAAAGTTTCCAGGACATGACAAAAATAAACCTTTTTATTTATTTCTCCCCACTGAAATGTGTAATACAGAAATGTATGAGAAAAGGCGACTCCTAGTGGCCGTAAAGAGTCACTGCATGCCACAGATGTAGAGTGTTTGGCACACAATATCTAATTTATATATTTAAAAATATTAATATTGAAAATTAATTAATGACATTTACTGAAAACTATTTAAGAGTAGTTCTGAGGTGCTTTGTTTGACTTTATGCCACTTTTTATACTTTTACTCCACTTCTGCTTTTCACTATATTTAATTTATTGTAAGGCTGTAGTGGTTTTTATACCGCGTGTCCAAAGCAAATATTCATCATATATCACATCGCAGTACATTTTTCTGCCGTAAGCTAAGGCCGATTGAGAAATACTGCACATAGAGCAGTAAAACATGACCAGCGATAGAACAATAAAACTCTCTATAAAGTATGAAAATAATTTATATCACTTTTTTTATATTTGGGAGTGTTGTAAAAGCATTTATAAAGTATATAGATATTTTTTTTCTTTTTTTTTATGTACCAAACATCGGAGTTTGGCTCGTATTTCTCTCATGAACGAAAATACCGCGTCACGTTTAAGCGTCTGAAACGTGAAAACACTCTTGATCACACAGAGCTGCTGAAACACGACTCCCACAGTGGTGAGGAGAGGGGAAAAGGGAGATTTAAAGGGTGAGTAAAAGTGTTTGCTGACTGAGAGACTTTTCCCTCCTCCTCCTCCTCCTTTCTTTCTCTGCACAGCTGTCACTGTGACACCTGACTGCAGCGAGGAAAAGATCTGTTTTTTTATTCCCCCGTTACCCATGTGCAATACAAAAAAACCCACTTTCCGGCATTTTTAAAACAAATACAAAGTGCTTTTGTTTGCGTTTAACAGCAGTCAGGTCCAGTTCTGACTCAACCTTTCCACCTCTCTGCTCCTCCGAGCACGTCACATTTTAATGTTGGCTAAAGTGAAGCCCCCACGCTGCTCTGCAGAAGGTGGAGGCAGCTGTGTGTGGCCCTCTGTCCTTGCTGGCTTTAATTATCCTGCCACATGGGGCAGAGTCAGGCAGGCAGTGGATGGCTGTGGAGAAAGAGAGAGAGAGACGATCAGGGAGGGAATTTGTTGTAATCGTATAGCTCGTATTCAAAATACGGACGCGGTCGTACGAGGTTCTTTAACCAGGAAATAGGGATATATTGACATGTCTACGGGAAAATTAGCCTCTACTTAATATTATATCTGAGGAGTTAATGCTTCAGGTCTTTCTTAGTACACTCTTAGAAATAAGGGTTCCAAAAGGGTCCAAGAGGGTTCTCCTATGAGGACAAGCTGAAGAACCTTATATGGTTCTACTTGGCACTAGAGTGTACAAGTGATGCCAGTTTTGTCTGTTTTGACTTGACTTGAGTCTGACAGTCTCACAAATGATGTCTTACATTGGTAAAATGACTCAAAATGGCTTGACTTAGGAGGAATATTTACTATTTATTTATAGTACATACATTACATGAAGTAATACTGTGTTTCTCTTACTGATGCAACTCTTTTTAGCATATTTAAATGTGCAATATCTGGGAAATCATCTTTTTTATTCATACAACTTGACTTGAAGGTTAAGACTGAGAGAGAGTGGACACCTATGTGATTGACAGCTAGTTCTTTGGAGACGTCTAAACTTCAGTTGTAAAACTGGGCTCTGGCCAAAGTGAAAATCTGGAGGCTTAAAAATGTTCTTACTTGTCTGTACTGAAGCTATATGTCTGAGTCCTAATCGGAGCTAAAATAAATAAGAATATAAAACATTTACTTGGATGTAAAATAAGACAAATCTAAATTTTTCATCCTTAATCCTTTCCTAAACCAGCCTTTATCAAGCTTAACACCACCTGATTTCACTTGTGAAAATCCTCCGCGTCTCACCAAAACCTAACCAAACCACAACTCTAATCAACATATGTTTTTCCTTTGCCCACCTGAGAACACACAGCTCCATCATGTCCAGCCTAGCATATAATTAAGTGTACCATTAAATATGATCCCCCCCCCCCACCACCACCACTTATTTTGGATGTGTTCCAGTGTGAATGTGGGAAGGTCAACACCTGTTATATCAAGTCCTTTAACAGTTAATAAAAATTAAGATTAAAAAAGAGTAGCACATTCTAACTCTTCTTAAAATTGCCCTGGTTAGTTATTTGATTCCTCATTATAAAATTGTAAGTTAAAACCTTCTTTTTTAATGGCTTCGCCTAAAGCTGCAGTGTCTTCATGGCCCACCAGGGGGCTGCAAACTACATGCATATAAATTCTACTTTTAGTTACTTGTCCGCTTTTACTGTGAAATATTTTCACAATAAAAGTCGTCCGCTCATGATCCTACGCTAAGAGTGCTAAGCAGTTACATACTGTGCATTTAAAGGTGAAGTAAGTAGTTTATAGTGCCATCCAGAGGAGAGGCTGAAATTTACAACAAAGAACTGCTCCTCTGCTCACCCCCTCCCTTCCCTGAGCGCTACGGTATCCTCAGCCGGTCAAATGTCGTCCTCGTCGTCTTTCTCCGTGTCAGCAGATGAGGTTCGTGAGGCGAGGGAGAGGACGAGCTACCACGGCCGTAGCAGACGAAGCGGAGAGAGAGGAGGCGGGACTTCAGCTACAACTAAAGCGACGCTTGATTTGTTCTCTCGCGTTTGTCCTTACAGGCTCCGGTAGAAACATGGCGTCTCGCTGCTAACAGTGGCTATGCAACCGCGGCCCGCGACCATGTTATTTTACATGACTTTTTGAAACACTACGAAAATGAAACAAAAAGTATTACACAGCGACTAGACAATGCAGGATCACATAATATATATAAAAAATTGGATTTTGGGTCATATAAACCCATAAATACTACACAGTGTCCCTTTTAAACATCATTGTTGAAAAGCAGAGTAATTTAAGCCCCGGTTTTGTGAGTCATGGATATTCTAAACTCTCTGGAAGCTGCAGCCTTTGAGTGACTTGATGCTTAAATGAAAAGAGAGTAGCAAGTAATTTGGCTTCCTAATGAGCTCTAATAATTCTTTTTTTAAAAAGCAGGACCAGTACAGTGGGTGTCCAGAACTAAGACCACTTAAATTCTCTCCGTCTCACACACACACACACACACACACACACACACACACACACAGTGTACTTGACTGCATCTGCTGCAGCAGAATCCCCTCGGCTATCCGGTTACAGCGCGCCTGGCCCCGCGGCCTGCGTCAGTGCCAGAGCAGAACTGTGAACAGGGAATATCACATGCTGTAATATGGAAATTCCTATGTGAGGCAGCGGCTGCGGGATTGTACCATTTACTTAATTCAGTCAGTTGAGTAAATGTTACCGTTCTTCCAAAGAAGTTAGACCGACTGTCACGGCATGTCGTGTGTTAAGGTTAGATGGACGCACAAATGCGGGGGCCTCGGTAACAACAGGTTGAGGGTTTTTTTTTTTTTTTTTTGAGGCTCCAGTTTCATGCACCCAGGGAAACAAACCATTAAGGAGGAACGCCGAGCCCCACACTCAACCCCCCCCGCCCCTCCCAACAGCCACATGACCGATCGCAGACGCTGATTTGTGGCCCCTGACACTTTAATTCATCGGAAAACATAAGTCAGGACCTCGGGAGTTAAGTAAGTCCATTAACACGGTGCAGAGGTAACACTTTCCAGTGTGGTGCCAGTGTCGCCACCCAGTGTGTTCACGACACCGAGGAATTTGACTTCATAATAGAAAACTACAATATTTTAATTTTAATGTGACAATTTAAGTTAGGGATGGACGATGCAACTTTTCTGTGTCCAAAACCAAGAGATCAAAAACTCAGATATAGTCATTTTAGCCCATTTATGAACATATGAAATTTCAAAGACATAATTCTCCAACTGTGAAACAAATATTGTTCTCCCAAAATAAGAAGAAATAAACAGCCCAAACATGACTCAGCTAAAATGCTTTTGCTGATTTTTATTTACATTTTTACAGTCTGTGCATAGTGCAGCATGTTGGTATCCATTCCCATCCCTAATTGTAGTATTATGGCTCTATTTTAGTTAGAATACTTTTATTTAGCTAATGTTATGAATTAAAATAGATTTTAAATGTTCACAAAAACTACAGTACAACTACAGTACAATAAACATCACTTTAAAATAACAAATCATACATAAAATTGCAATTAAAATTAACACTTATTGAACAACAGTTATGCTCTCTGTCCAATCCTCAGTTCCCTTAGATATTAATGTAAAATATAAGTTTTGAATACAGGAAACGGATGGTTTTTGAGACTATTTTGTTTCTGAGGAACAAAATGTATAAATAAGTAATACTTGGCCAATGAATTAACTAAAAATGAGCAGATTTTGGATATTATCTGCGTTCTGCCTATTAAATTCCCTGACACAATTGCAATTGTAGTTTAGTAAAAGTGTGGAAAACCCATAATTCCCACTCTTCTAACACAAAATAATACAAACGGATCAATACATGTATTGAAATAAAGTGAGAAACAAAGAATGATAACATAATATACAATAAATTAATTTAAAAAATTGATAAAAAAAACTGATTTTGGTACATTTGATGTGGTGCAAATTACACTGTTGGATATTTTTGCTCGCGTATATAGTACATTTAACATTTATGATGTGTTATAATTCCCCCAGATGTTAAATAATACTATATTTATCGGTTTTAGGAGTAAAGAAACCGTTCACTTTTTAACATTTCAGACGGAAAAAGCATCAGTTTGAGATATATAGCTAACAAGAGAATAATTAGATTTTTTAACGAAACTTCCTCAGTTGTTCTAACCTTTATATTTCACTGCCTGATATAGACGTTTTTTAAGGAAACTCTTGTGTTGACAGTTTGCAGGAAATCCACCGTTTTTCCTTTCACTGTAAAAGTGAGTGATGAAGATGTGATGATGATCTTCTGGGTGCAGAAGTCAAATTTCATCAGCTGCTGCTGCTGCTGCTGCTGCTGCGTTCACTGGATCCATCGTTCAGTGAACCCCCTCTCTCCCTCCCTCGCTCCCTCCCTCCATCCCTGAAGGCGTCTCTTCCAAAATGATTTCATTGTTCTCTAATCCATTAAATAGAGCTGCGATGTCAGCTGAGCTGTAAATGACTCAAAACACAGCTGCTGGGGAGGGAGGGAGTGGAAAAGCAACGCCAAATTCAACTCCAGCTTCCAAAATATGGAAAAAAGGTGGAGTCAAAAAAAAAAAAAAAAAGGCAGTTAAAACTCTCTGACAGATTGGATATAATGCAGAATTATTAATTTGTGAAGTGGGCCCCGTTAAATCTATCATTCCATTATTCTAACAGGAATCCAGAGCACATTCACAGCCTGCAGATCAGCAGCCAGTGAGTCCGAGCTGTTGTTTTAACAGTTTAAAGTCACTTCATCTTCCATTTTAAGACATGTTATTGTACTCTTTAAACTTTACAGCGCCACCTCATGGACGCTCTGTGGATTCTCTGCACGATTGTGGCGTTTTTTTTCACGGCAACTCCTCTTAATCAAAACGACATCCATCACATTTTATGAGAGAGACACGAGTTCAAGACATTTACGACTGTATTTGTGTTTATATATATGAATATTTATTCAATTAATCATCAGATTTTATTCCTATAGTCGCACAGTAAAATGCCCCAATAAAATGAGCAATTAAACAGATCAAATATGAATAAAACATAGTCTGTAATTCCTTAACTGCCACAATTTAAGATTTAAAATAAAATATTAAACACAACACGGCATAAACGATAAAGACAATACTGTGTATGTACACATTTATATATATATGTATGTGTATATATATGTATATACATGTATGTATGTGTGTGTGTGTGTATATATATATATGTGTGTATATATTTATATGTATGTATATGTATATATGTGTATATGTATATATGTGTATGTATATATATGTGTATGTATATATGTATGTGTACATATATATATATATATATAAATATGTGTATATATGTATATATGTATACATATATATGTATACATATATGTATAAACATAGAAGTAAAACAGTAAAATAAAGGTAAATTTGTGTTGACTGTAGTGCAACTTAACATAAGAAGCGTCTTCATCATCTATTTAGTTTTTTTGCACCTGGTTGTTCTCGCTGCTGTTATAAAAAATAATGTTTATATATGTGTGTAAACATTATAAATAATAGTGCGTATGATTTTAACCGTTTACAGTAGTGGAGGCTGGGGAGTCTCAGTGCTAACTGTATATAAAATACACATCAACATCATAAATTAATAAAAATAGCTACTGATAAATGCAGTGGGGTTGTTTTTATGCATCAGTTAATGTTTATTTTTAACCAAATACCATCTGTAGACAAATTATTTCTATTTATCTGCCTCGACTTTTGTCAGGGCTTCAAATTTGTGTCACATTTTCTTTTTTACAGAATATCCAGCGGCCTTTTAAAATGTCATAACGTTGTCATAAATGTTACGAGTGTGCAGTTTAATCAGCAGACTGTAATTCTAGAATCATAACGTCCATAAAATGTCAAAAAAAACAATAACGAATGCGATAAAATTACATCATTTTCAGGTCGACGTGACATTAAAAAGCTCTGATTTACTCGAAATATGACAAAGAAAACACTGATGTTTTCACAGCTGAAAGCCAAAAAAACAAAGTCTATTCACTCCAGTCTGTTCCTCCGCGGTCGTATTCTGTTGCTGAAGATAATGAACTTATTGTGAGAGAAATAGATTTCATTATACTGGATATTTGCCTGCCTGCAGCATTGAATAAAAACGCTGGGAAATTGAAATAGTGTGTGGACTGAAGACGTTATAAATCGAGTTACGGTTTCCCTGTGAAACTGGATTTCAGAAAGCGTCAGAAAGTAGACTAAAGTCCTTCAGGCAGAATGTTCCTGATGACTGACTGCTCACCTCAGAGGTTGTGGGGTCTCGTGACAGCGGGGGGGAACTGGCGCGAGGGCACAGGAACCACGGAGGTCCTGCTTTCACACACACAGACGTCGGCTCCTACGTTGCTACGACTGGAGTTTGTCACTCACAGATTTATGTCGGCCTCTATTAAAGCGTCTTTACAAGCCCGCTGAGAATCCTGCAGACCAGAGTTAGAGCAGAGCGAGGGGGGGGGGGGGAACCCAAGGAGAGGACGTGTGATGAAGTGAGGGACACCAGGAACTAAAGCACACTTTATTATTAATGTCTGCAGTCGGAGTGAAAATGTGCGTCAGTTCAACGTAGTTTCAGATTCTCGTAGTAACTCAGGATGGAACTAAATCTAAGTAACGTTCAAAGACCTTTTGAAAATCCAGTGTGTAAGGCCACAATGAGCCTTTTTATATTTGAGTAGCTGGGGTCAGCTCTACAGAGGCGTCCATTTTGGACCACCATGTGTTTACAGTAGCCCACAATGGACAAACTAAGTGGAGATTTGATGCTCACTGAGAGCTACGTAGTTTCTGTAACACACTTGGAAGGCAAGAGTGAGGTGAGAGAATATTTAGCTGCGACTTTTTAATGCACTATACCTTTCAATTAAACTATATTAGTCTGTGAAGTGTAGTTTCTGTACTGTGTATTGGTATTGGTATTCATTAACAAAAAAACATGTCAAACTTGGAGCTAACTATTTTTTATTGTGGTTTGGGGAACTTCTATTTAAATTAAATGGAAAACTGCATCTTGAGTTAAAGTTGAGGGATTAAAACTCAAAAGAAAAGCTTAAGGCAAAAAATATATGCATGTATGTATGTATATATATGTGTGTATGTATGTATGTGTATATATATGTGTGTATGTATGTATGTGTATATATATGTGTGTATGTATGTATGTGTATATATATGTGTATGTTTGTATGTATATGTGTGTATGTGTGTATATATATATGTATGTATATATATATATATGTATATATATATGTGTGTATGTGTGTGTATACATGTGTATGTGTGTATATATATACGTGTGTGTGTATATATATGTGTATGTATAATATACATACACATATATATATATATATATATATATATACACACACACACGTGTATATGTATGTGTGTGTATATATATGTGTATGTGTGTGTGTATATGTGTGTGTATGTATGTGTGTGTATATATGTGTGTATGTATGTATGTATATATGTATGTCCAATTCTTTACATGAGGATCTAAAACAGAAATATTACATTTTACACTTTTTAATTTTACTTGGAGGAAAAAAATGACATTGGTGCAGTTCTTCCTCTGTGCACAAGAGGGCGGCGTGTCCCTTCCCTATCCCACTGTCAGTGTGACACATTGACGGCAGCACTAACAGGCCTGTTGTTGTTGTTTTCCCTGAGCAGCAGATTAATGACATGTTTATACATTCTCACTGCGTCACATTATGTGAACCATAGACACAGAGATGGACAACGAGCAGCCTGAATATGGACGAGAGGCGTGTGATGGGACGTCATGGTCCCTCTCCATCTGTCTCCTTCCTTCCATCCTTACTTCCTTACTTCCTTACTTCCTCAGCACCTGCATTATGACAAAATCTCTGCATCGCTGTGGGCATGAGTCAATGAGTTTAGACTTTAGTTACAGTATTATCTGTCGTACCATGTGAGCCGACGCGCTCAATCTCGCCGTCTAAAGTTAGACGCTCATTTGCAGCAGCCGCGCGGGGGTCGAGCTGCGAAGGATAAAGGTGAATTAAAAAGTCACACGTCGACTTAGAAAGTTCAACAGCGGCGTTGTGTGTTTTGCAAAGCAGAGGAGGCAGCAGGCATATGGCCGCTGTCCCCCGTCCTCCCACCTTAGCCCTCCTGAGAAATGGTGTTTTAGTCAGAGTAATAAAGCTGTCCCATCACCTCCATAACCTCTGTGATATCCCTGCTCCAAAAGTTTGTGCCTCACAGGACACAGAGCTGGATAATAAGTGTCTATTCTCAGCCTCAATGATAACAAGCACAGTGTTAGGACCACGAGCTAGTCCAGACGTCTGCCCCCCCCCCCCCCCCCCCAGGCTCTCTGTGGTGTTTACTCGTGTCACAGCCCCTGCACCCCATCCCATAATAGGCAATGGCTCATCTCAACATTACGACCTGTTTATAAAGGAGGTGAAAAATGACACTTTTATTGCCGCCGTGTCCCGTCGTATTAATGGAGCACTTTTGAGAGGAAATAAGTCAACAAGTAAAGACGCAGAGAGAAACAAATGGACAGAGAAAGAGAGGAGGAGGAGGAGGAGGAGGAGGAGGTGATCCTGGACAATGACAGCTTTAATGCAGCAGCTCATAAACATGCATTCATCAGAGCAGAGAGCTGGTTCAACTGCTGTGGAAAACAAATCAAGACAGAGAGAGAGAGAGAGACACTGGTGGACAGTTGATTCAGCTGAGAGCAAGTCGTGTCCCAGTGAGGACCGGTCGTTCTGATGCCTCCAGATTAACGAGATTTTAATGGCACAAATATTCTGAGACATCACCTGCAACCAGGCTCTGATACCAGCTCTCCAATAATATAATGCAATAAAGTTTTTGGCCTAGAATAAAAAAAATGTAATCCTTTGAAAATGTAATTTTTGCAGCCGATAATGTAATGACACATAAATCGGGCTGCGATTCTTGGAAATACCATGTTTTTTTTTGCAGTTTCTGTGCAGTTTGCTCATCAAAAATGACGTTGTTGTATTATTTACTGTACAAAATCTTTATTTTAGAACATTGTTTATTTACTTAGATATGAGTCTAAGACCTTTTTTTTTCTTGGGGAAAACATTGAATTAAAAGTTGTTTTTATACATTTCTCAAGGGATTTGTTCATTATATTATTGATCACTAAAATTCTTATTGATTATTTATTTATTGGTATGACGTTATTGGCTTAATTACGTTGAAAATAGACTATGCAGTTATTATTATTATTATATTATGCTATTGGTGCTTTATATTTTCTTTATATTTTCTCTAAATAACTGAAACTCACACATGAGAACTTTTAACTCCTTAGGAAAATGTTTACTGATTTAAATTAAGTGTAAATTAGAGTCCCATTAAAAACTGTAGTGGTGTCGCCCTCTGGTGGAAATTCAGTATATTGTTACTTCAAAGTTGGCTTCATTCATCAAAAAGGAAGATTATGTCTAAGTCTTTTTATTTCGAAGTATCATTTACATCAGTAAAACAACTCTTGAGTTAAATTCACTTTAATCTGGATTACTAGACATAAAATGCTTAATAATTCAACATAAGGAGAAGCAAAAATACACCTCAAACTTCAGCTTGTTTCTTCTTTTGGTGAGTGATTGTTTTGAAGTATGTTATATAAAAATGATTTATTTTTTCTGTCATTTGCATATTAGTCTGTTTAAATCTGAGTCTTCATGGATCTAAAGCGCGTTTAAGGATGAGGGAATGTAATGAATAATACATATGTAGTAAACCGTGAACTGTAATGTGCATAAATCAAACGGCAGCTATGTTTGCTTTATTTAAAAGTCCTGATTCAGCTTCACCGACGTTTCTATTCTTTAAATTTCAACATTGTGGCTTCAGTTTGATGACATTGACGGATTATATTTGAAGTTCTCGTACTTTTCGTACGTTCAGTTTGTTTGTCTTGTGTGAGAGACGACCACACAGGGCCATGAATGACTTTGTGTGTTGTTTATTTTGTTCTGACTTCATCAGCTTCTTCCCCCTCTCTTTTATTTGTTCTCATGTCAGAGCGGATTGATTCCACCGCACCACATGCAGTACAACGTGTGTGTGTGTGTGTGTGTTTTTCCTCCCCATCCCACATCTGATGTAATTCTGTATTTTTGATTATTCTCCACAAATCCTACAAAAGCATCAAAAAAAACAATTCATCTTACAGTAAGTATAGTTTAACTATGATGTCGTCTTCTTTGATCTCACAAACACTGAGATTGGACACAGATTTAGTACAAACGCCGAGTGTGACCCGATTAGTTTTGGCCGTCAAAGTTCAAAAGACGAGGTCGTAAATTGTGAAAAACTAATTTTTGTGGCTTCTTCAAAGTGATTTTAAGAATTTACTTAACGGGAATTTGTACAAAAACTAGAAAAAAAGTCGGCTTTGACTCAAAGATGAAGCGATGATTAGATCTTTGCCGTCAGAAGTCACAGGACGACGTGATCTCATTACACGCCGTCGATGCGACTAATCAGGAAGGAAATGTCTTAATCGGACTCAAAGATGACCTGATTAGGGTTTGATGGTCACATTTCAAGGTCACAGCGACCTAACATTGATGTGAGTATATATATTTTGACTTAACTGACGTGAGTCAGAAAACTCAAAGATAAAACGTTTCCATCATCATTAACATGTTTTTTTTTTACCTTCATCAATGGTGGTAAATCTGATCCGTATCATTTCTGATTCTTAAACTTCTCTTATGATAAATAGTGACATGCGAGAGACAATGTACTGACCTTTTCTTAAGCGTGTTGGGGAAACTACGGTTACATGCCTTTAAAGTCTAGAAATCTTCATTGATAAACCCCGCCCCCTCCTGTCTGGCGCTCTCATCAAAGCTCCACCCCCACAACACAGGAAGTCATTGTCTGGAGGTGGAAGTGGGAATTTTGACTGTACTTTCTCTACAGTTCTTTTGTTCCATGACTCACTCACTCACGTCTGGTCGTCATCGACGGTGTGTGTGTGTCTGCAGCATGTTGTGTCACATGTTGTGTCACATGTGTTACAGTGCATCGAGGTTCACCTTCTGAAGGTGTTTTTTCAAACTCCCTCTGCTTCCTCTGACCTTCATCGTATTTAGAGGTGGAAAGTAATGACTTACGTTTACTTGCCTTAAAGTAATTGAGTAGGTTTTTTTGTGTACTATTGTTTAAAATATGTAATTTTACTTTTAATTACATATGTTTTTTGGAGGTTCTGTATTTCACTGTTTTAAATCACATCTGTAACTGAGTTAAAAAAAAAAGTGTTGGCCTGAATTTAAAAGTAAATGGAAAAAATAGCGTACTGGAAAATTTGTCAGTGAAAGATGTGGAGGACAGGTGAATAAGGACAGGTGAATGAGGAGGACATGTGAATGATGTGGAGGACAGGTGATTAAGGAGAGGTGAATGAGGAGGACATGTGAATGATGTGGAGGACAGGTGATTAAGGACAGTTGAATGAGGAGGACATGTGATTGATGTGGGGGACAGGTGATTAAGGACAGGTGAATGATGATGACGTGAATTATGTGAATGAAAAGTGAATGATGTGTAGGACAGGTGAATGATGGTGACATGTGAAAGATGTGGATGAAAAGTGAATGATGTGGAGGACAGGTGAATGATGATGACTGGGAATGATAACAAGTGAATAATGTGTACAGGTGAATGATGATGACATGGGAATGATGACAAGTGAATGATGTGGAGGACAGGTGAATGATCATGATATGTGGATGAAAAGTGAATGATGTGGAGGACGGGTGAATGATGATGACATGGGAATGATGACAATAAATGATGTAGAGGATGGGTGAATGATGTGAATGATGATGATGACATGGGAATGATGTGGAGGACAGGTGAATAATGAAAACGGGTGAATGATGATGATGACATGAGAATGATGACAAATGAATGATGTGGATGACAAGTGAATGGTGAGGACATGTGAATGATGTGGAGGACAGGTGAATACTCACCGTTATTTTCTATTTCTTTTCTTGTGTGTTTCTGTTCTCTTGTGTAGAGTCCAGCGACCACCACAATTCTTTGTCCTCTCCTCCGTCGCTGTGTTGATTCTCAGTCTTTATTTTTCATGCTTTGTTTCCACAGAAGCAGACGAATAACACATAACAAGTGTGAACCAGTGACTCAATCTGAGAGAAGATCGTTGTTTTCATATCTGTTCAAGGACGGCGTATTGAATGAGGTTCCAGTTACCATGGAAAAAAAAAAAAAAAAAAAAAAGTACCTCTTGTTCAACAACCAAAAAAAAAACCTGAAGCCTGCAGCAACATAGAACTGCGTCAGCCTGCTTCCATCACCTTATACAGTGTGTCACTCTGAAAACAGAGGTTATCTCAGTCACAACAACAACAAAAGCTTTGCCAGTTTGTACACGCGTTTGTGTCGCACACAACAAGAGGCGACTACTTTCATGACATTTTAGCTCGAGGGTATTTTATTCAACTCTGCAGCTGTTGTTTGCAAAGACACACAGGAAACGGCGGTAATTGATGGACCTATTTGGTTACAGTATGAAACCTCCATGACACTTCACACCTTACTGTAGCTCACAGACACGAGGACGAGCCGAGCTACTACGACCGAGTCGTTACGGGATATCGGTCACGCGTGTCGTACAGTACATGTACACGTGTGTCCACACATGTACACACTCATGGATTGCTGACTGAAAGGTCAGGCTCTATTAATATTTAGATTGTTGAACTTGAACTGTAACCTGAATTGTAGTTCCTTCTCAGTTTTACGGAAGATGAGATTTACGGTTAGTTGTCTGGTTGTTCCGACTGACCAAAATAAGAATAGTTTTGTGAAATTCACATATATGACACAGGGGTTTCAGAGTCAGGCGGGATGCTGGACGACTAGTCTGGTCAGGAGACGTCCGCTCATGTGGAAAAAAGTCCAACTTTTGGGGGAAAAAGCAGAATTCTGACATGATATTCCAAATTTATTACCGAAATTTCCAAACTAATCTTGTTCTTTTTCTCCAAGTGTGGCTCTAATACACCGTCATACTGTCTATATGAGCTCAAAACAAATATTCCATTGTGATATTGCGATACTTTACACCACGTGTCAAACTCGAGGCCCGGGGGCCAGATGTGGCCCGCCACGTCATTTTATGTGGCCCGCGAGTGATTAATTGGTATTAAAAATCTGTGTTAAAATAGGGCTATGCTGCTTTAAGACGTCTGCGTTGACCATAAACTACATTTCCCACAATGCATGGCGATTGCGTTACCTGCAAAGTGACGGCACCGCCACTAGATCACAGTGTATCATTGTATATGCATCATGCGACGAGTGAAATTGAATAAGTAATAAATACAGAAAGTTATTTATCAATATGTTACAGAGTAGTTACTTTTATTTTACGTTATCTTTGGTTACATTTAGTTACATTTATTCTGTATGACGGTCACATCTGGCCCTTTGAGGGTAACCATTATGCTGATGTGGCCCTTAGTGAAAATGGGTTTGACACCCCTGATTTACACAATTTTCACAATAAAAGTGTTCCATACTGTATATAGATCGCAGTAAATAAACACATTTTTTCAGGCCTATTCCTCGTGTAATTAAATTGAAGTTTTAATGACTACAATGATGTAAGCCCTCGATCATCCGTCACCATTTTTCAGAACAAAGTGTGGTTTTGACTTCTTGTGCGAGCACTTGGAAGATAAGTGCTCCACTAAAATGGGGTCTAGATTATTGTTTTGGTTTGCCAGACCCCCCACAGTGCAGTATAATAAGGGGGTGGGGGGGGTTAAATGTGTGATGAAGACTGTGGTGGGGGGGGTTTCCCAGAGTTTAACAAAAAAAAAGAGCACATGGAAAGATGAGGAGGAAGGAGAACAAGGGGTTGCTTTCTCTTTACTGAGGAGGAGCAGATACCTGCAGCAGAGAAATCACAGACTGTCGGTTTTTCAGTTCAAACCCCAGCTTCGTTTACGTGAGCCGTAGCAGAACAGGAAGCTGTCGACAGCACGAGGGAGAAACAGCCAAATGTCTGAATTTACTGTAAAGGAAAGAGCTCGTAACTCCACTTTCTGGATTTGAGTTTTTTAATCTTTGGCAGCGTGTTTATATAAAGCACAGAAAAAGCCTTCGGCATCAGTTTGTGTTTCTAAAATATTTATGTAGAAGTTGCGTGACTTGCTGTTCCCCCCCCACGCGGCATAAATACAGATCGGGAAATTCTTGACGTGGGTGGCTACAGACACGAGTGTGATCGTTGTCTTAAAATATTGTAATCTGTAATATTTGTGATCTGGTGATGAGACGCACACAGTAAAGACTGATGGTGTGAGCAGCCCCGAACCACTGCTCCTGCACTGTGTACATACATGTTTGATTTATAAGGATGAAGAAGAAGAAGAAGAAGAAGGAAAAACGAGGTCAAGCAATTAAAAGAAGTCATCTGAAGCAGAAGAAAGACGAGATTGGCAGACGGAGAAATAAGAACCCGCTCGGCCTCGCAAATTCACTGCTGTCGCTTTACATTTCGGGGCGTGCGCTCTTTGTGTTGTACAATCGTGATTTTATCAATGCAAAAGCGAAACACATTTTCCTTTTATTTTTTAAAAAAGTATGTCACAGCTGTGCAGAGCTGTAACGTCACGTGTTATAGCCTCATTTGCTAGCCTGTAGCCACATATCATGTATAGCGGGCTTGGTGTGTCAGAATCACCGTTAGCGTTAAACCCGTATTTTAAGTAGGAATCCTGATATTGTATATTAAATGAAGCTTTCTTTTTCTTGGAAGTCTAAGGCTCTAATTTTTATTTCGTCTCCTCCTTGGGCCTTTTTTCCTTTCCAAAGAACCTCTCCAAATATCTTTGTTTTTCTAACAAAGCTGAATTGATGCTAGCTTGTAAGCTGAATTTTTGCTAGCTTGTAAAGAAAATTTTTGCCAGCTTGTAAGCTTAATTTTTGCTGTCTTGTAAAGTGAATGTTTGCTAGCTTGTAAAGTAAATTTTTGCTAGCTTGTAAGCTGAATTTTTGCTAGCTTAAGCAAAAAAAAAAATGAAAGTACCATATTGGTCCGTGGTGCGGTGGTTGTGGGCCTCTGCGCTACAGTACGGCTTTAAAAAGAAAAGTATGATTCAGATTCGGATGAAAAACATGCATTTGCGCTGGTTGAACATTTTTAATTAGGTTTCAAAATGTGTCCCAGCTTCTTTTTTTTTAGCAGTTCTTGTCGGCCATATGGTAGCAGCTAAAATAGTGGATGGAGTAGTAGAATCCTGGTAAATTTGGATTGCCTTTTTTTAAATAAATAAATAAATAAACTTGGGAGTACAGTAAATCCTAAAATAGCCGTCTCTGTCCAATAATTTTTCTGGCTTCATTGATTTTCTCTGTACCAGTTTATCCTAAAAACCCATTTCAGACACACTTCACGTCTATTCATTTAAACATTAGAACATAAACTCAATGTCCTAGTGTTATTTTTTAATCGTCTACTGTGAAAATGTCATCATAAAAGCACCGATTAGATCATCGGCTGATAAATAACTCGTCAGATTCTTGCACTTGCTCTATATCGGTCGTGTCTAAGTGTATTTTCGGAGTGGATGGATGTTTGTTTGCGCGTCTGACCTTAGGATGCTGGCATGCTGTTGTTAATTTGATGTCCGTATGCGTCTACTTTTAGGATCTGCTCTCTCAAGTTTCTATTAATACGGCGTACCCTCACTGTATCATCACATGGCAAATTAGAGCCGTGACAGTGACTGCAAATAAATATAGGGGGAGGTAATTATGATGTGTTGTCCGATTGAATGACTCTCGGGTGGCCGCCCTAATGAATCCCAATCCAGGGCACAGCAGCAGCTGCTCATGTAGATGGTGCAACATTGGGTTTGGTGTCGTCAACCGAGTGAGGATTAGGCTGATTTTCCCCGTAGACTTTCATTATAAAGTAGTGATGGGAAGTTCAGCTCTTTTCAAAGATTTGGTTCTTTTGGCTCGGCTCCCAAACGGCTCTTCACTGAGTCTGAGAACCTTCTATTGTAGCCTAATTCGTAGAGCCCCTTCCTCCTTTTTACATAATGGTATGATCCTATTTCATTGGCCGCATTGTGTGTCCTTCAAAATAAAGTACCGTCCCTGCCTGCATGGATTCTCGGCAGAAGATTTGATTCTCCTCGACGGGAGTCATCTCATATCCTTCACTACAAAAAAATCTGTTCTTTAATCTTTTTGCAGCCAGCAGATTCGCCCCCTGGTGGCTATTCTGTATATTCTTAATTAAGGGTTAAAGATGCATTATGTAATGGCCATAAAATCCTCCTAATATGTCACAGAGACTGAGGAATAATGTTCATATAACATATTGAACTCACCAACAACAGTACAGCCAATATATTATACCAATCATTTCCAAAGAACCTCTACAAATATCTTGTAAGCTGAATTTTTTTCTAGCTTGTAAAGTAAATTTTTGCTAGCTTGTAAGCTGAATTTTTGCTAGCTTGTAAAGTAAATTTTTGCTAGCTGGTAAGCTGAATTTTTGCTAGCTTGTAAAGTAAATATTTGCTAACTTGTAAAGTAAATTTACTAGCAAACAAAATCTTTTGCGGACCGCAAATCATGTTTATGTTTTGAAATAATGTTTTGGCATGTGGCGCCACCTACCACTGTCTACCAATCATTGTAGTCAGTAGACTCACAGCTGCCAAGCAACCACAGGTTGCCAGTTACGTCTGAGCTACAATGGCGGAGAAAACGAAACCTAAAAGACCTCGGTATTTTGAATTTGAGTGTAGTAACCGTTTTTGGCCACATTCTTACATATGGCACCTTTAAACAAATCCAGCAAAACTGTATTTTTTTTTACATACACTGTGTACAGTCATGACCACTGACCTGTCAGTGTGTGGATTATGTGTAATGAGATGTGACAATTCAAAAGTCCGTTGTGCGCCATTAGCGACTCGCAGACTGACTCAGCTTTTTCACATGAAAGCGTTTCTTTCTTATCTCCACTCTGCATGAGTTTGTTTATGTCATCATCAGCTGATATCACTTAGATCTTGCAGAATAAGAAGTTTTTTTTTCCTCCTTTCCTTTGAGCTCCTCGTCCTTCCTCGTCCTTCCTCGCTCTTCTGTATGTGAATATTTATTTGCACCTGCTTATTTGCAGAAACGTCGCGGCGGTGGCCCAGTGTTACGCCTGTGATCTCCTCTGTGAAATGGGCCTCGATCTCTTCTGCTCTTTCTCCCTTTATCTGGCGTCACCCCTCGCTGCTCTGCTTGTTTTCTCGAGCCCAGCGCTCCGATAATTCACACTCGCAGACCAAGAGCTGACGTTCTGTGCAATTTACAGTTTGCGGATGAACTCATCCAGACTAATACACCATGACTGTGTCACACAGTGTGACCAAATGTGGACGCTCAAGCATGACTACTGTATGTGATCATTTTATTTTCAAATCCGCGGAGACTAATGCTCTGCTTGAACACAGTCCGCTTTTCTCTGATGGCTTTCCAGAAAATGTTGGACCCTGGCTGCCTGGATTTGCTCCGACTCAGCTGCAGGAGAATCAGTGAGGCCGTGCACTGATGTTGAACAGTGAAGTCTGGCTCACAGCCCGTGTGCTGGCATTAAGGTTTTAACATGGGGCTGTAGTCAGTGTTCCTGCCCTTTTAAAAAATGTTCCTTTATGGAGCTTTTCCAAACTTTGACAAGATGGCTAGAAAGCTAGCTAACCAGTCTTGTATAAAGTACCTTAAAGGGATGCTCGAGTAAAAGTACAAGTATCTTACCAGAAAATTACTATGGTAGAATTTAAAGTCACTTTTTAGTACGGTTTAGTAGTATCCCTTTAGGTCCACCTTAAAGGTCCACCTTAAAAAAAAAAAAGTTAAACGAAACTTAAGGTACAGGAAATTACATCAGCCACAGAGGCTACTGGGAGCTAACAGCAGTTAGCATTTGGAAAAGTGATCATTTGCTGATCATTGCCGTCATGTATAACATGTATCCACTGGACAGATAAATCCTCTGAGGCTTGGAGTTTGTGTAGAACTCTGTGCTGCACTGTGGAGCCAAGAATAGAACTTTTAGCGGACTTCCAGTTTTCGGATACCGTTGCCCTCACCAGCACTCTCACATGTTTTTAACAAAATATTTGTACTCCTTTACCTCACAACACTGCATTTAACTGAGAGAAAAAGCTGTAAACATGTTCTAAAAATGAGCAGATCTATATTTGCACGGTCAGTATCAGTAGCATGTCAATACCGCATCCACCCCCACTTCGCAAGAACTTGAACTGTCCCTTTAAAACATCACAACACGTGGTGTAATTGAAACTAACTTCGGCTGAAAAACGTCACACAGGCCGTTATTCACAAACACATGGTGAGATACACTGACCTCTGACGCATTCATCATCCAAAAGAGATTCTACATTCTGACGTTCTAAAGTTCTGGAACTCTCCAAACCTCAGTATATCACAACTTCTACTGGCCAAATGTGAAGATACGAGGCTGGACATCTAATATATTGTGACCCCTCATCCATCACAGTCAGGATTATGTGATGTACGCTGTGAACAAAATATGTCCCGATAAGAAAGTAGTGCAACTCACCCCCCTGACCTATTTTACATCACATTTATTTATGTAAAAATATCATGCGTTTCATTCCATTAAATCATTTTCCTCCGGACAGATTTATTGACCCTAAACCCCAAGGGCTTTGAGCGGTGTCACGTCATGAAAAGCTCGGGCCTACACGAAGAAACTCAAAGACCCCGAAATAGCGATGAAATTCCCCATCACACGAGTGGCATAATCAGCTTAGCTCGTCCGTACTCGTGCTTGTCTAATTTTCCCTCCCATTAACCTACATCCTTTTTGCATTGTCTGTGCTAACGTTGTGTTATTTCATCCACGAGTTGGAAGAAGAAGAAGTGTTGCTATAGAAGGTATAGGCTGTCGTGCGATGTTGATGTTATCCAGTGCAGCAGTTCTGCAAACTCACAGATCCTCTGCTTTCTTTCACCGCCTCCTCGTCACAGTGTGCGTGTACCTGTTTGTGCATATGTGTGTGTGTGTGTTGAAAAGGTAGTTCCCCCCCCACCACCTCCTCTATCAGTGCTGCTTTGCCTATTACGTCCATGCAAGGTTTGCCGGCGTGCGGCAGGCACAAAGATCACGGCTATTCTGGTGCTCCCCGCCTGCTCCGGTGCTGATAGGAAGGGATTAATGAGGCAGGGCACTCATCACTCGTAATTAGAAACAACGCTAAAAGACTATTTCTGGGCCTTGTTCCTATGGAGAGATCTTGACCCCCGGGCCAACACACACACACATCTCCTCCCTCCTCCTACCGCCTCCCTGCTTTGCCGTGAGGAGGTAGACGTCTGCAAAGTTGGAGTAAATATAAACCCATAACTCCTGCAGCTATGTGACACATGGTTCAATGGAGGGGAGCAAAGATAATTCACAACTCTGGCCGTGTACGCCGCTGCATTCTCAAATGTCAAGCGTCTTGTCTCTTAAAATACACGTCGCAGAGGCTTGTTTTTGTTGTTATTGATCCCGATAATCAGGCGCTGGAGTTTCCCTGAGCCCTTGGTCACGAGGGAAGTTTCCTTTTCCTGTTTATCCCTCAGGTTTAACACATATTGTCCTACCTCCTTTATAGCTGAAGCAGGGATACTAACCAAATGACATGACTGGTGTTATTTTGCTGTCAAACTAGTGCCTCATTTGGCTTTTCTCCAGCTGCTCTCTCCCGTTTTATGTCATTAACAGTTGAGTATTTTCATCAGACAAAACAAACAATTTGTAACGATGACCTTTGAGGAATTGTGCAAAGCCTTTCTTAGTAATTATTTTCTTTACAGACTAAACAATCACTGGGAAGTCCAGCATTATCACCATGTTTACTCTTGTTTTTTGTATTTAGCGGTTTCTGCTAAATTCACCAGTCTGATATGTGTGAAAGTTCTCTGCAAGAGTGTTGATTGTGGACCAGTTTACTATGAAATAAGTCCTTTTTTGTCCCCTCTTTACTCAAATAAATGTAATCTGGAGCCGCAAAACCTATTTGACCCATAAAATTAAGATAATATACTGTATACTGTATGTTGTTGCATTTATGACATTTAAGGATCACAAAAAGAAAACGGTTGACATTTCATTGCTTTTTATACCCAAACTTTTATAAACTGGAGAAAAAAACGACTTTGAAATACAAGATAGGATTATGTAGACCTCGTCTTTCCATTGTTTGTGGAAAATTAATAAAAGTTAAAGTTAAATTTGTATTGTATACTGTTCATGCTTGAGAAAACCTGCTTGGCATAAGTTTGTGGATCCAAAGATGGGACAGGACTCCAAATGAGTTCTCCTTATACTACAAATACTTAATTTAAGTGTCAGGATTGACTTTTAATGGTCTTTTAATCTCGCCTTTGACGTAGACGTTGGACGCGACACACAAAATCTACAAGAGCGACAACTGCCCATCACCCTATACCTGCCGAACACAGAATACCAGGTCCTTTGTGCATAGTGTATTGAACTGACACCTTCCTGCAGCATCCGCAGGGAGTCGGCTCCCCGATACCTACTGTAGACAAAGAGATGTGAAAACACAGCCTGGAAAGGCAGACTCTTTGTCTTTTGGAGGAATGCAAAAGGGGAGTTGCTCAGGTATAAATGTGGAGGGCTCACTTTGCTCTGGGTCTTTCTCCAGCTGGGATCACTCCTATGAAGATTGACCTTTTTCTTTGCAACGAAAATAAAAACTTGTCGGCCGGCAGAATTTCTCTATTTCATTCTTCACCAGCAGCAGAGAATTTCCACAACAGAGCCACTGCAGAGGGGGCTCCAGAGCCACATGTGGCCCCCTGTTGTAGACCAGTATCACCTCTGAAATGTCATCAGATTTGATAATGTGAATTGGCACTGGAGTGGAAAAAAATAAAGAAATCAGCCTTTCTTTCACATCTGGAGTCAAATAGTAGAACATAACAGGAGGAGAATGCTTGTATCTGTCTGTTACGGACTGGTTTCAAAGCGCAATACCATCCAAATACTGTCCAAACCGAAGCTGTGGGCCGTACAAAATCTGACCTAGGGCCGTGATTAGCTCGCGTGCCAGACTTTGGACAACCCAGAGTTACCAAATAGTCGCTTACTTTTTAATTTTTTACCGTTTTGATGCTGCGCTGGAACCTTTGTCTTTATTGAAAACAGCCGCTAGAAACGACCTCAGTGAAAGAAGTGAGTGAAGTTTTAAGCTAGGGGTGAAAAACACCAAACAACAATTAGCCTGAAAGACGATTAAAGGTCCCGCAGAGCTGAGGGCAACTTTATAGTTGAGTGATAATCGTTTTTCAGCTTTAAACACTTACTTACAACATAAAAAAAAAAAACATCTGGGCCATTTTTTTTTGTACATCTAAATATTTTTCACCGAATGTCAGAACACTGAAACAAACGAGAAACACATTTCCCTTTTATTCTTTAAGTGGCTAAAAAAGCAAAAAAAAAAGGAGCAGGACGCCAGGACAAACTTGAAGCCTCCCCTGTTTATTTCAAAGCTCACAAGTTAGGGATTACAAAATTACAGTGCTTCAATTTGCAATAGTTTGTAAGGAGTAGTAGGAGAAGAAGAGTAGGAGAGAGATGACAGACCAGTCGAGGACTTCTGAGCAAAGTCATGCAAAAAAAAAAAAAGGTGTGTGTGGGAGAAGGCCTCCGTTATAATAGCACCCTTTTTGTGGAAAAAATAAATCCATCTGTCCGTAGGTCAGTGCAAAAATAGTAATGAATATATGTATACAAAGAAAATAGATATATATTTATATACTGTATATACTTGACTGTTGAAGAGAGAGATTTGTAGAGCGAAAAAAAGCCTCCGAGGAAGAGAGAGACTCTGAAACAAGTCTTGCTCGTGAAAGAGTGCACGTCAAACGTCCTAATACAGGACCGCGTGTGTGTGTGTGTTGTTTTATTTTTCTAAATAAAAGGGTGGGTGGTGGGGGGGGGGGGGAACGTCGACGGAAAAGGGATGGACAGCACCGTTGTGACTCTGCGAGAGTGTGTTTTTCCCCACACACACACACACACACACACAGCATGCTTCTTCTTTTTATCCGACGTACGGCACGACGACACGTTACATTGTTCAGTCAAACAGGTTATTGTTACGTAGAAAAAGCCATCGTGTGCCGCTGCGGACGATAAAGATACGTCTGTTTTTTTATATATATATTTGTCTGTATATATAACACTGGCTCAGATGAAAAGCACTCTTTCTTTTCTAAAACGGTCACTGAAAACAAAAGCACAAGCTACAAAGGTAAATGATTACAGTATATACCCTTTACTTTTTCTGTTGTTTCATATATATTGTGGAGCACCAGTCGACGCCAATGACAGCCGCAACAGAAATAACAAGTGAGGGCACGTCACCGCGATGAAGTCATCGACTTGTGATTTAATGACCGTCCGGTTAAAAATAACAACCTGTTCAGTTTTGTTCTTTGCATAGCTGATGGTTTCTTTTCACATTGTTTTTTTTTGAAGCTTATTGTTTGAATGTCTGTGTTGTGAGTGTAACCGTGTGTCACTTTGGGTTCAGCGCTGAAATTAGGAAAGAAACTGATGGATTTTTTAAATATGTATATACCTGTGCTTGGTTTTTACGCCTTTTATTCTAATGCAAACAGACGACGAGAGCCCAACAGAAACAAAGAGAACAGGAACTGTCGTTTGTGAGGAAGCTGCTAAATGTCATCTTTTGAAACTGTCACGTTTAAAAACTTGAATCAAAGGACCACTCGCATCTTTTACATCTCCGGAAAATCTTAATCAGCCCCTCTGGGGTGAATCCAGTCAAAGTGAATTTTGGGCACAACGACAAACTATTCTTAGTTCAAAGAGAAAGATTTGGGGGACGCTTGAGGCTCTCAGACAACACGAGGCTAAAGCGTGGCCGAGGTGTTCCTGTGTGCTCCGCTGTATTCAGGTAGTTGAAAAGACGAGTAAACTACGCTTTAAAACACATGCATCCCACCTGGGTACTTAAAAATGTCCCCCCCCCCCTTTTTTTTATAAATAAGTATAAAGTTTGATTCTTTTCACGAGTAATTCAAAAATCAATGATTGAATGTGTGAAAATGTGTGTAATCCAATGCTACAGGATGAACTTTTTATGTGTGCATATACTTTTTCTTTGCTTACGCTGATTTACAATTCACGTAAGGATTTTTCAGCGACCAACAAAAATGCACGTACAATTATATCAGGATATGGTGAAAATCATGGTTTATGTTACACACAGCTTTTGTCTTTCGACCTCGGCGTGATCGGCGGTTCCTCCTCACAGGCTCAGGCCCGCACTGGTGTCACATGAATTAAGGCATTGATAGAGGCACTGGAACTGCACGTGACCACGGCTCTTATAGAGAAGAGCTCGCATTACTGTAGCTCAGTGTCAGTGACGGGCGTGACGGAGAAAACAAAGGGCCGTGTCGCTCAAACTAAACTGTGACCCACGCGAGGAGGAGGTGTGTGTTTTGTTATTTTGATGTGTGTTTGTGTGTTCCTTACGACGGAGTGATAGGGCCAAACTGATGAGGGAAAAACAGATTGAATCTTTCGAGAATAAAAAAAAAGTCATAATATATTGAGAATAAAGTTGTAATTTCACGTGAATAAAGTTGTAATTTTGCAAGATTAAAGTTGGAATATTACAAAAATAAAGTCATAATATTATGGGGATAAAGTCGTAATATTATGACAAAGTTCTAATTTTTACTACAATAAAGTCATAACTTTACAGGAATACTCATCATTTTACAAGAATAAAGTCCTAATTTTACGAGAATAGTCAAAATTTTACAAGAATAAAGTCGTAATTTTTCGAGAATAGTCATAATTTTACGAGAATAAAGTTGTAATTTTTACAAGAATAAAGTCATAACTTTACAAGAATACTCATAATTTTACAAGAATAAAGTTGTAATATTATGAGCATAAAGTTGTAATTTACCGAGAATAAAGTTGCAATTTTACAAGAATATTTTTTAATTCATTTTAATTTTTACGAGAATATTCATAATTTTACATGAATAAAGTCGGAATTGTACGAGAATAAAGTCAGAATTTTACGAGAATGAAGTCGGAATTTTACGAGAATAAAGTCGAAATTTTACGAGAATAAAGTCGGAATTTTACGAGGATAAAGTCTTAATTTTCAAGGATAAAGTTGTAATAGAATAAACTCGTCATTCTTTTTTTTATCATTATCTAATGTATTATTATTATTAAATCAATAGAAGGCAGATGTGACCAAATAAATTCTTCAGTTTGGCTCTAATACTCCGTCGTAGTACGTCTACTCTGCTACGTGAGAATGAACTAAATCATAGTTGAAAATGCAGCATAATGGCAACAACAAAAAAGAGCATGCAGCTACAATAGACGGGAATGGTTGGGGTCAGAGTTTGCACGTTGTGCATCTGCGTAGACACTTCATATTCTCTCCTTTCATATTCAAACTCAGCCTAGCCTTCCACGCGTGCGTAAATCTTATTCTTAATACCGTCATATTTTGTTGTCTCTCTTTTGACCACCAATTCGAGCAGAAAGTTCGCGTAAACTATGCGCGGAATCAAGGCCCTGGTATACTGTACTTCCCGCTATACTTTTGCTGTAGCATCGTTCTCTTCTTCTTTGGTAGGAATGCGCCCTATTCCCTTGCGTACAGACTTGCACCGCCACCCGATGGTGAAGCAGGGCTACTACGGGACCCTGACGCGCGAGTATAGCGGGGTCCACGATATGTGACACGTGCGCGGTAGTATATTAGAGCCTTCAAACTTAAGATGTCGTGTGTATTCAACATCAGAAAAATGTACACTCCCGTTCAAAAGTTTGGGGTCACTTAGAAATTTCCTTATTTTTTAAGGAAAAACACTTTTTTTTCAATCAATATAACATTAAATGAATCAGAAATCCAAATGCATTTTTAATGGAATATGTACATAGGTGTATAGAGGCCCATTTCCTAATGTTCTGTTCTAATGGCACATTGTGTTTGCTAATCGCGTTAGAAGGCTATTGGATGATTAGAAAACCCTTGAAAACCTACATTTTTATTCATTTTGCATGAATAAAAGTGTGACTTTTAATGGAAAAATTGTATAGGTGACCCCAAACTTTTGAACAGTAGTGTACAAGCTTGCACAGAAAGAGAAACTTTGACCCCCGACCCCCCCGCCCTAAAACATTACATGACAACAAAGGTGGCTTTAGTATGAAGTGGAGCAAAAAAACAAACAATAAGAATAGAACACAGGAGGCAGAAGCAGGCAGTGAAATTCGTGCCCCTGTTCCATCAAACATCACCAGTAGCCCTGTTTTATAATATTCACTGTATAAAGTCTTTTTTGTTTTTTTTTCCCAGCCATGCATAAAAAACACACATGGCTACATGGCTCTGCAGACACTTATAACAAATGCTTCTGTGGGGAATGGGCAAAAAAAAAAAAAAAGAAAACACATGAACATGAAATTGTGGTTGGACTGACAAAAGTAATTACAAACAAAACACATCGAGAATGACGTTTCAGCAAAGCGCTGGAAACGTTTTTTTGTAATCATTACCCATATATACACATAAGATCAAGGTCTCGGTTGCATTCCGTTCTGAAATTATTGCACAGTGAGCCGCCAACGGGCTCGTCATGGTCACCCCCATAAACCCCTGTATAAAAATAGAACAACAACATTAACACACCAAACATGTCTTCTTCTTTTTTTTCTTCTCAGGCACTGCTGTGGCCAACCCTGCCTGAGTCGCCAAACAAAAACTGTGCCACAGTGTGAGCTTTAGTCGGAGTTTCTTTTCTTCAGTAATGACCCTTAAGCACAGAGTATATGTTTCCCAAACTGATTTTCTTCTCCCTAAGTATTCGCTCCGCCTCTGCGATCACAAATGGAAATCTATCCCACTGACCGCTTCCTCCCCTTCCTCTCTCTCTCTCCGCCTCTCTAACTCGTCTTCTCTTCCCCGGAACGTCGGCCAGGTCCAAACAGCAGGGATTTTTGGCATTTTTCATCACCACTGACCCACAGCTTTGGCAAACTCCAGAGAGTCCAAGATGAGCATGAGGAGATTTTTCGAGAAGAACACGGCGTCTTTCTCTCTCTCTCTCATGCTGCAAAAAAAACCAAGCTGGTCTCTCTTGGAAAAACAACAGTACAATTCAGAAGAGAGGGGCGGGGCTTAGTTTTACACAACAGTCTCCACACCGATTAACTTTGGCGTGAGGATTCGCGGTGTTATTCCGTTGTTCAGGTCCTCCTCGAACTCCAACAGCTGTCCCATGAAGTTGAGGTTGGGGGAGATGATGGGCCTCCTGGTTTTGACAAACTTGTAGGCGTCCGTCATTGTCATCCAGGTGTGCTTCATCAGGTAGGCGATGACGATGGTGGCGGAACGGGACACGCCGGCCTGGCAGTGGATCAGGAGGCCCATACCTGCTTGATGTGCTTCCTCTGCAAAGAGGAACCAAAGACAAATCATTAAAGGCAAATGTCATCGACAGGGAAGTTCAAGTTCCTACATAAACAAAGAAAAATGAAGATTGATTGTTTGATAAAAGCACTGCAGTTCAACTTCTTTTTTTTATATCAATAATACTCAAGAACCATCACTGCACTACAGTAAATACTGCTTGTTTTAAAGGGACGATGTGTGTATGAACAGATCATGTCCATTAGATCATTATATGCTTCCATACTAACCCTATTTATTAGTTATCAAACATACACTTAGCCTCATATGACTTTAAATGTCAACAATTGACAAAATTTCCTTTTTATACTCTACAGTCAGGGTGGAAGTTACAGTTACAAAGCAGGCGACATGCTAAAACTACACTATGACACACTGGAACTACATGCTAAAACTACACTAGAACTACATGCTAAAACTACACTATGACACACTGGAACTACATGCTAAAACTACATGCTAAAACTACACTAGAACTGCATGCTAAAAGTATACTATAACACACTGGAACTACATGCTAAAACTACACTGTAACACACTAGAACTATACAGTTGCTATAGCACTAAAAAAGGACAGAACTATGTACAAGAGTTGTTCTTTTTACAGAACACTGTCTTTGTCTCAAAAACTTCAGTCTCCACAGATTCAGTGTTTGTTCAAAAGATAACTCAGGGTGGATTCAGGGGATGTAAAAGAGTAAAGACTGACACAGTTCCTTTTTAAAATGATGATGAAGTGTCACAATATGATAATTCTTCTTCAGTGGTTCCCGAACAAAAATGTATAAAACATAACGCTGTAGTGCAAACAATTATTTCTATTTTTCTCTCATTATCTTTCCTCAGAAACAATAAATGTTGGACATCACAGGTTTAACGTCACAGGTTTCCATACCGATGAATTCAAACGCCTCCTCGAAGTACTGTCGCAGGTTCTGCTTGTTGCTGTCGGTGGCAGGGAGGCGCTTGTAGATGAAGAGGCCCGTGTCATAGTGGTAGAGCGGCAGGTGCGTGGTCACGTTGAGGACGTAGCCGATGCTCAGGCGCTGCAGCAGGTTGGCGTCCTGAGCGTCGTGCTCGTTCCCCAGGTAGAGGAAGGGCAGGATCGGCGTCAGCTCCGCGTTCTCGATGTCCGGGGTGGAGGGCAGCGAGTGAGGTAGCGCCCCCGTCAGGCCGGAGGCCGCGCCCATGTCCAGGCCCTCGTGGAGGTGCAGCGAGTGCTCGCACAGGTTCTCGTGGCTCTGCCTGAAGCTGCCTAGGCCTCCTGTGAACACAACGCAAGAGCGTGTAAGGTCATCATGTCATCGCAATTGTACGTATGTTACATATAACCCCTTCAAATTTAAACAATTAACCTGTAGAACATTGTTTAATGTTTCCTTTCTAAACCATGACCTTGCTATAAAATGCAAATTGGCCTCCTGAAGCGTGAAACTAGTAATGTCAGGGGTTTAGAGTTCAATTCCCAACGGCGGCTTAGAATACACTCACTTGAGCTTGTGTCTACAACACGACACGCATTACGGCTAAGTCGAGCTAAATGTTGCATACACATCTTATCCAGGTCAACTGTAAGGACACTTTCCACCCGTGAAATAACATGAGAGAAATATCCCCCCTTGTTACGCTGCAGGTAAATGGATGTAATAAATGTTTAATCTCTCCTCACTGGACTTCTGCACTTCCCCAAATAACTGCTTTGCACCTGTTGCCAGTGATGCCATCAGCCAAAGTTTCCCTTCAGTTGTGTGTGTGGGGGGGGTGGAAAGTGTTACACCATCTCTCTCACACACACACACACACAAACACACGTTTGTGAATATATTCTTCTTAACACATTTCGGTGATTTCTATTCATTTAGGCAGCCTAAACAAACCCTTATTTTTATCCTTCACCATAACCAGGTAGTGACTAACAGTGTTGTGATATAACAAAGTACAAATACTTTTACTCCATTAAATTTCCTTAAGAACTACCTGCTTAAACTACACTATAACACACTGAAACCTCATGCTAAAGCTACACTATATCACACTGGAACTACATGCTAAAACTACTCTAGAACACACTAGAACTACATGCTTAAACTACTCTAGAACACACTGGAACTACATGCTAAAACTACTCTAGAACACACTAGAACTACATGCTTAAACTACTCTAGAACACACTGGAACTACATGCTAAAACTACTCTAGAACACACTAGAACTACATGCTTAAACTACTCTAGAACACACTGGAACTACATGCTTAAACTACTCTAGAACACACAATAACTACATGCTCAAACTACAATATAACGCAATGGAACTACATGCTAAAACTACTCTAGAACTCACAAGAACTACATGCTAAAACTACACTAGCACTACATGCTACTACATTATAACACACTGGAACTACATGCTAATACTACAGTAGAACCACATGCTAAAACTACACTGTAACACACTACAACTACACACTGGAACTACATGCTAAAACTACACTATAACACACTACAACTCCATGCTAAAACTACACTATAACACACTACTACTACATGCTAAAACTACACTAGAACCACATGCTAAAACTACACTATAACACACTACAACTCCATGCTAAAACTACACTATAACACACTACTTCTACATGCTAAAACTACACAAGAACCACATCCTAAAACTACACTATAACACACAACTACATGCTAAAACTACACTATAACACACTACGACTACATGCTAAAACTATACTAGAACCACATGCTAAAACTACACTATAACAAACTACTACTACATGCTAAAACTACACTAGAACTACATGCTAAAAAATACACTATATCACACTAGCTTTCCTAGTCATTAGGACCAGGTTTTAGTGGACTGGTCCTGACCATGTCAGTGTTTATGCCAAAAAAGGTCCTAAAGAGGTAACAACACACACACTTTCTCTTTCATGGTAAAAGTTGACATCACAGAACGTGAGGTCATCACACAAATTCCCCCACAGTGACCAGACACATGGAGATCACCTAACTGTTCATCTATGACCACAGACCATAAACTGGTGTGATACTGGCTCAGCCTGCAGGGGCTTGTAGTAATAATTATACTCCAAAGGGAAGTACTAAACATGGAGGGACATTCCAGTGATGATGATATTTCTCTTTTATTTTTAGTTTCCATTACAGTCTTAAGTGTGGATGATGCGCCACATTTAACTGAAGCCAAACCAGGAAATGGGTAACCACATATTCACTGCATGTACAATAATATATATTTAGCGACGTAATATTATTATTTTTGGTGAGCAGAACATCTAAAAAGAAACGGTACCATTTTGGTTGTGACATGTACATGAACTCAGATTGAGGAACAACTGTTCATTTTGTGAAATAAGGAACTTTTTGACATTTAATAACCATGCAACTAGTCATTTTTTGATTCCATAGTGTCACATTGTGCATGTTTTGTTGAAAGTGTGAAGTGCAGGCAGGTCTTTGCCACAAAAACGAACAACAAACAACTCTCTGCCGGTTATCTGTGTCATATAACATTTGTTTTTAGCCACATCCACTTCATATTATGTCAATATGTCAAAGCTTATGATTCGTGGTTCCAGAAATACCGAAAGCTGCTCTCTGTTGTACAAATAAACACATGATGTAATGGAATGGAGACGGTGACTGTTGCACGCTGCACCAGCAATCCGACTGTTGACCTTATTGTGATAATAAAGCTAATTTGACCACGATGTTTACGTGAGTTGCTATGAGACTCTTGCATCGACGTCTTCCTGTTTACGCATTTCTGAGCAAAGTCCGACGATGACTCATGATGACTTTATGTATACACCTCTGAAAAATGCAAATAGGACATTATTATTTGATTCAAAACACCTCTCAAACACTGACTGGCTATTATTATATTTTTATTTATTTATGGGGGCTTTTTTTTGCCTTTAATGGATGAAAAGAGGGTGGAAGCAAATTCGAGTGACTGCAATGGAAACTTTGTTGTGATATCTATTTTGTGGTTTTGCTGCGTGTATATCACCTTTGAATAGAGATGAAACAATTAATCATCAACTATCGTCAACTAAAAACGAGATTTCTGAGTGTTTCAGCTTCTTAAATGTGAATATTTTCTTCGTTTCTTTGCTCCACATAACAAAGAAATCATAAAAACTGAATCATTTTGGTTTGTGGACAAAAACAAGACATTTAATGTAGTTCTAGTGTAGTTTTAGCATGATGTTCGAGTGTAATTTTAGCATGTAGTTGTAGTGTATTATAGTGTAGTTTTAGCATGTAGTTCCAGTGTGTTATAGTGTAGTTTTAGCATGTAGTGCTAGTGTAATTTTAGCATGTAGTTGTAGTGTATTATAGTGTAGTTTTAGCATGTAGTTCTAGTGTAGTTTTAGCATGTAGTTGTAGTGTATTATAGTGTAGTTCTAGCATGTCGTTGTAGTTTTAGTGTGTAGTTGTAGTGTGTTATAGTGTAGTTTTAGCATGTATTGTAGTATGTTATAGTGTAGTTTTAGCATGTAGTTGTAGTGTATTATAGTGTAGTTTTAGCAGGTAGTGACTTTTGTACCGTATGTTGATAGATATTGACAAACTGACAGTTGATTCATCTCGGTTTATTGTTGTTAAACATTTATCAAGAACTAACTGTTTAAAAACCACTTCCTGTTTTGGCTCATCTTTGTTTTCAAGTCAGAAAAAAAAAAACACCATCTTTTCACAGTTAACTGGGAATAACAGAAGCTCCAGAAGCAGCATGTCGCTGTCAGACAGAATCTGTCGAGTGTGACCGTCTGTCATTATTTTCGACTAAAGAAGAAAAAAGAAAAAAAACATGAATCGCGTGTGTCTCTATCACTTTCACAAAGCCCGCGGCTCAGTTCCTGCTTCTGAAATGACTGCTTCTGCCTAGCTGGGCCCCCTCTCTCTCTCTCTCTCTCTCTCTCTCTCTCACGCCACAGAAACCCGCCGTTTTCCCCGACTCTTACCCCTAAACCCGGCTGCGACACAGCTGACACGTTGTTTATGGCAGTTCTGACAGGTTACATACATAACGTATCGCCGCTCCGTGCTGCTGCTGCTGCTGCTGCTGCAGATCCTGAACGGAAACTCGCGTGTTTCCACTCCAACATATTTACAATAAATCATGACCTGCTGGTAACGGCAAATAATGGAGTCAATTATTCAGCGTCATTCATGTCAACATGTTTGAGATATTATCACTATCGCTGTGCTTACTCGTGATAATAACAATCTCTGCCAACTTCCCCCCTTGTTAAAACACCCTAAGTTATTATAAGGAAGTGAATATTTAACCACCATTACATTATAGAGAGACATAAAGGTTTAGTAGCAAAAAAATCATTATGATTCAAGTGAGGCTCAAATGTTGTGCTTAGGGCTGTGGTTTTTTTACGAACTATACCATAGCACATGCAGTCAAATGAAAATTAAAAGTCATTTGATGTTTTATTAACAGAGATGGGGCGGACGTCTGGTTCCTCCCACTGACGCGAGCTTCAGACGGACCTCGCCTCGTCCATCAAAGCGACGAGATCAAGGTGCTGTGATCTCACGGTGAGACGGTGACTGGGAGTCCAGCCTCCTACGCTCGCTCCTCCAGCTCCTTATACTCGCTGCCAAATGTGTCAAAACAAAGACACCTGGTCGTTAAACAGCCACTTTATTAGGTACGCTATTGAACGCAAAGATCTAATCGGCCGATCGCACGGGCACTGCTTCACGTGGTCAAAATGACCCGTACGAGTTCAAACTGACCAAATGGTGATTTAAATGAATTTAAATGTGGGGCATAATTGGTGCCAGATGGGCTGTTGTCAGTGTGTCAGAAGATGCTGGTCAACTGGGATGTTTCACAAACACACACAAACATTACCAGGGTTTACAGATAGGGCTCCAAAAACAAAGAGAGAGAGATGATTGGTGGTTGGAGGCAGAGGCGATTCTAGAGTCTGTAGGGGCCCTAAGCAAAAATTCCCAGGGGGCCCTTCCTTCCAACCAGTGCTCATCACCATTATGTTATAAATAATCTGACACCAATGAAAAATGTATGAGTTAAAAAAATATATATATTTTTTTCAAAATGAATGAAATAACATGGAAAAACCATATATATATATATATATAAACCATATATAAACAGTAAAAAACAGAAACGATAACTTCACACACAGGTTAACATGAGGTGGGGCCCCCCAAATCGCCCATTGTTGTTTAAGGGGGACGGGGAGGCGGCTGGTCATTGCACATTTCAGTAAAAACTTCCCTCGGGCTCCGAGTGTCGGGGGCCCCTTATCAGCTCGGGGGCCCCAAGCAGTTGCCTGCCTTGCCTGTTCACAAGCTGCGCCTCTGGTTGGAGGCAACAGTAGCTCAAACAACTACAACCAGGGTGTGAAGATCTCTGAACTGAAGCAGCAGAAGATCACAAAGGACACCATTGTGTGTCATGTGTGCCTAACAAAGTGGTCAGTGTGTGTGTGTTTATGCACGAGTGTTGATGTAGACGCAGTGTAACCAGTGTCAAAGGTTTGTTGAAGCAAAGTAAAGGTCAAAGTTTAGAAACTTTAGAAGCTTTTACTCGCACCACTGCTCTCGCTTCCACACTGTTTTACATACAGTATCAGTTTGTTTTCCACTTCAACCTCTGCAACGGCTCAATCACGCGATTGTTTTCACGTTTCTTACACTGAAGTCACTCCTGCCAGAGTCAACAAAGGCCTGTGAAAATGTCGCTTCAGAACTTTTTTCAATATCAACAGAAGCGCGTTACATTTGAACCTTTGTTAAATGAGTTCTTTTTTGGCGCCACATGTCTCTCTCTCTGTGTTTAGATCTGGTGTCGCCCCGCCACATTCCTGCACTGCACACAGGAAGTGATTTGTTTTATGTCAAAGACGGAAGGAGCCAACAGCAACACTGCATTAGTAAAGCGAGACGGCGGCAAACGGGTTGGAGTACGACTGAAAACACAAAGAGAGGTGAATTCTACTGCTCGGAAAACCTTGATCACTCAGCTCTTTTTCTCTGCTGCTGCTGCTGCTGTATACACACAAAAGCTCCCTCGGTCAGGTCTGATAGTAGTGCTTGGCGGAGCCTGTTTTCAGATGATAAAACAAATGTTCCTCAACAAAACTCGTCATCAACCCTTACCTTTGAGGATGATGGGGTCCTTGCCCTCCCTCCTCAGCGACTCCAGGACCACGTGCAGCGGCTGGGACGAGGTGAGCCGGTTGGGGTCGGCCGTGTTCTCGTCGTAAACCACTATCTCTTTGGAGAAGATGCCCCTGTAGGAGTCCTTGCCCTCGCGGCACGAGATGAGGTCCAGCACGGTGATCTTGCCCTGCTGCAGCCGCCGCCGGCTGATCTTGTCGGAGCAGTTGATGTGCACGGCGCCGCGGATGTGCCTCTTGTTGTACTCCATGAAGGGCCGACAGTCGATGATGACCGGCACCGGCCCTATGGGGTGCCCCATGGGGCAGCAGGTCATGCGCTTGGCCAGCTCGTTGGCGTGGATGACCCTCACGGCGGACATGGCCTTCGGGGTCGCCGAGGTGAGGCTGGGGGTGCTTCGCGCCTCGTGGTTGCCGACCATCGGCGTGGGTGGCGCGGCATAGCTGAGGTTGGGGCTGCTGGCGCTCACCGGGCTGTGGCTGAGGCTCTGGCTGTCCTTCTCATAGGTAGTCACAGAGCAGCAGCTGGCACTGCTGCATCCACACGACAATGAGCGCGTGGAGCCCTTGGATGAGGGCATATACGTCACAAGATTGGCCGTCGCTCGGATCGTCACCACGGTGGTGCTGATGACCGTCTCGCCGCACTCGCTGCTGCTGCTGCACTCGCTGCTGCTGCACTCGCTGCTGCTGGCGATGGAGTCCAGGTAGCCGGTGTCCAGGCGCAGTTGGAGTTCCTGAGGTCGGATCGGCCTTGGCAGCGCCACCACAATTCTGTCGTCGAGAGGAGATGGAGGCATGGGGAGGCCGAGGGCTGGACGACTATGGAGAACTCGACAAGCCGCTCTGGAAAAAGGCGGGGACGACAAGAAAGACGAGTGAACACGGCGTTGATCTACTGTGTGTTTGATCAACGTGCAGATAAGAAAACGGCTGCTGGAGCTGGATGTTAGCAGTGTCAACACCTGCAGGGCAACACCCAAGTTATGAGAGGACTTGTGACAAACTGGTCACTGATGATAATAATAATAATAATAATAATCCACAGTCTAATCTGTGTTGCTGTGTTTGATGTGAACAAGCCTCCAGCTCTGTGCTGTACATGTGTGTGTGTGTGTGATGTGTGATGTTAGGTTTTATTCACTCCAAACCCTGGACTCTGTGATCCAAAGCTTTGCAGAGAGAAAGAGAGAGAGAGTGAGGAAATAAAATACTGCATCAGCCACGCCGCAGTTTGGTCTCTCTCTCTCTCTCTCCTCTGATGGAAAAGTCTGAGTACATGAAAAAAAAAGAAAGAAGAAGAAGAAGAAATAAATGGGGTGGCATTTTGCTTTTGATCTGCAGCCTGAGCGTTTGTTTAATAAGAAAAAAAAGCATGTCATCGTACATTACGTAAAAAAAGACACCCGCCGAGCTTCTCTTCTCTTTTATTTATATATATATATTTATTTATTATTTTTTTGCCTGTCCCGGCCATAGCTGCAGGTTCAGCCTCAGCACAAATCATTCATGGCCAAAAAATTCATTGAAGAAACCGGCATGAGAACGTGCCGAGAATGTGTGATCTGGCTTCTGAGGACGAGCTGAGCTGGAGCACTGGAGGAAATCCAGCAAAAACATTCACCACAACCAGCATATATAATAATAAAAAAAAATATATAGAGAGAAATAATTTTTAAAATAAATAAATAAAACGAGCGGTTTAACTTTTATCCTAATATTGGGCTACAGTTAAGAATAAGAGCGGTTGCAGCACTGTTTAAAATTCCTCTTCATTAATAATAGAAATGTCTATGACTGTGCATTTCAACACCAACTTGTGCCTCGGATTATATTTAATCTCTCAAACTCTTACCGGAGAGTCTCGCGCTGCGCCGCTGTGGATGGATGAACGACTGTTGATGCTCGCGCTCTTCTCGCTCGCGGACAACGCTGCCTCCATTCAGTCCATCCCCGTGTTGTGGATCGGCAGCATTTTCTCTTTTCTTTTTTTTTTTTTTAGTACTTTAACCCCGCTGCTCCCCCCGCAGAAATAACGTCTGCCACAGCCTCCACGCGCGGATTGACGCCGCTCTGAGCCAATGCGAGACTTCATTAATATTACATCTGCGCCGTTTACGGTACAGTAAAGGTCTGGCCACGCCCCCGCGGTGGGCGTGGCCTCACCGAGCCGCCTTGCCCTCCGCTCTGTGGATGGAAGGGGGAGGAGAAAGGGGGAGGGGCCTAAGCCGCCGTCAGTCCCACATACAGGGAGGAGGATGATGTCACTGTCAGCCAATCACGAGTGTCCCCGGGAGGCTCGAGGAAGAAGCCACGGTGCCTTCACGTGCTGCTCGTAAAAAGAACACAACAGAGCTGCCCTGTGTTGTAGTAGATGACGAGTTAAACACCATTGATGTATTTAGATAATTTTATATATATATATGTACACACAAATGTATATGTGCGTATATATATATGTACATGTATATATGTGTGTGTATATATATGTGTATATACATGTATGTACATGTATATATATGTACATGTATATATATATGTGTGTATATATATGTACATGTATATATATATATATATGTGTATATACATGTATGTACATGTATATATATGTACATGTATATATATATGTGTGTATATATATGTACATGTATATATATATGTGTATATATGCATATGTGTGTATATATGTGTATATGAATATATGTGTGTATATGTATATGTGTGTATAAATATATGTACACGTATATATGTGTGTATATATATGTACACGTATACATGTGTATGTGTATATATGTGTGTGTACATATACACGTAATGTATATGTACATGTGTATATATATGCTTAAATAAATTAATATTATTAATTTTTTGGGGGAAACAATTTTTTTTCAGCCAGAAGTCTGAGGAAAACGGCAGAATTTTGAGGATTTGTCGCTGATCCTCTTCCGTAGTTTTGTTGTTGTTAAATGTTTATATTTCACCTGTTATAAGAGAAGCGGTTAGCCAGCAGGGGGCGACTCCTCTGGTTGCTAAGTCTGTGGGATAACGAGGCGACTTCTCACTTGATTTATAACATTATTAATTAACATTTTCCCGTGGAGTTAATGTCCCTGTTACTAGTTTTAGGCCTTTTTCACTGGAACGTCATGTTTATTGTGTAAATGACGCTCCCATTGCGAGGCAAATAGATGACAAAAGCACGGCACAGTGGACACCACTGTGATTGACAGCTGGTGGAATCCAACAGACGCTCGGTTGCAGGCAACATCTGTGAATGTGTGGTTGTACAAACTGCTGTGGTGCTGTCAAATGAAATGTGAGTTTTGTTGTGTTTTTTTACAACCAGAAAAAATGCGTACATTTTCATATAATAAAATGTACACCTGCCTACAAGTCCACTGTGTAAGAAATAGTGACATCTAATGGTGAGATTGCGGATTGCAACAAATGGAGGACTTCCCCACTCACACTTCCCTTTGCAAAAGCATGTGATGGAAATGTTGTATTTATGTTTGACATCATGGCACACAGGAATCCACTTCTGCCTCCATCATAAATTCAAATATGTGATCTTTCTGTGTGTGTCTGAAAGCTTTGGGCATTCAGGAACGAGCGATTAAAAACACACCACCAGGGATAGTCTTAACTGCAAGTGCAATAAATAAATGAATAAAGTAAAATAAGTCCAAATGAGGTTGATATTGTGATAACCCAGTGTCTGTAAAACTGCATAATTTGCTCCTCGCATACATCTTTTTTTTCCAGGTACTTGGCAGGAAGGCCAAGTACCTGGATCTTCCAACATCTTGAGATTCTGCCTCAGTGTCTTCGTCTTCCTCGTCTAATCCTAGATTGACTCCGCGTTGCTGACTTCATGGATCCGTGGGGGCCACACCATCTGCTGCAGGACCCCTCGTCTCGTCTCTGAAGGTAGGTTTTTATGATACTGGCTGTATGTGCTGATTGTGGTTGTTGTCGGGTGTTGCAGAATGATTTTGGGGGACGGATCAGACGCCTCACTGATGCATCTGAGCCTATAGATCTAATGTATAGTTTTCTGCATGAGAGTTTTTAACGGAATAGATTAGATAAACAGCTTAACTTCATTTCATAGCCCTGTCACAGATGAAAATGAATATTATGACACAAAAAACTAAGCCCTATAACAGATATTAATAGCGTAATAAGTGCCGGAGCCAAACTCCCCCTCATTGTCTAAAAACTACCATGTGCACGTGAACACACAAAAAATATCAGAAATACAAATTAAACTAAAGGTTTTTTAGCTCCTACGACTATAACAATTTAAAATAAAACGTACATTATAGATAGTCATATTTACAGTAAATGTACACACTGAGTTACATATTGTTGCCAAAAATACACTGTATATGCATGTTCAAAACAAACTTCTTAATATATGTAAACTATTCCATTGTCCATTCATTCAGTATTTATCACAGCACCCTTTGAACTCTGCTCTCTCTCAAACTGTACTGTTTACTATTCACACACACACACACACACACACATGGTCTGACCTGTGTGTAAACCTTAAATAATGTCTCTCTCTGCTGTTTAGATGCAAATCTATTTGTAGAATTTTAAATGTTTTGAGGGAAAACACAAAGCAGCAGCCTCACCTGCACGGCACGCGTCATCAATTTTGCATTTCCTCGTATGAAAGCACCTACGTTTCTTATCAATTCACTGTTTTCTTTTTCTCTCCAGATGACTCACTTTAGAGCCGTTTCTCAGGGTCACACTCACCGCTTCAGTCGCTTGGTGAAACAATCCGGACCCGCAGCAAAACGTTGATAGTGCGTCAGGACGCCGTCCGGATTATAATAGCAGGGACATTAATACATCGCACCTCTCTTAAAGGCAATGTGAGCGCAGTTTACCCTAATTATGACTCACACTAACTTAAATATTAACCAGTGCTGTGTGACACAGCTGTTAAACTCACCTGACAGCACACACACACACACACACACACACTTTGTGTTATTGTTACTGTTAAAACCAAGCTGAGGTCATTCCCAGTTAATGTTAAATGACATTTGCTTTGACTCACACACACATTGAAGACAGACACTTCATTTCCTGCGTTACTCATCTTATACACTACTGTTCAAAAGTTTGTGTGTATATATGTTTGTCTATGTATGTGTATATATGTATATGTGTGTGTATATGTATATATATATATATACACACACATATATATGTATATGTGTGTGTATGTTTGTATATATTTATGTGTGTATAAGTGTATTTATGTATATGTGAGTATATATGTGTATATGTATATGTGTGTATATATATATACACATATATATGTATATGTGTGTATATGTTTTTATATATGTATATGTGTATTTATGTATATGTGTATATGTATGTGTATATATACATATATGTATATGTATGTATATATGTGTGTGTATATATATATATATATATATACACATATATATGTATATGTATGTATACATGTGTGTGTATATATACACATATATGTATGTATGTGTGTATAGATATATACAGACATATATATGTATATGTATGTATATATATGTGTGTATATATTTATACACACATATGTATATGTATCTATATATGTGTGTATATCTATACACACATATGTATATGTGTGTGTATATGTATATATATATATGTATATGTATGTATATATGTGTGTATATAATATATACACACATATATACACATATATATGTGTGTATACACTGTGTTTACTAATGGCGTTAGAATGTTATTGGATGATTAGAAAACCCTTGAAATCCCTTGTGCAAGGATTGTAAAATGGTATAAATGACCCCAAACTTTTGAACGGTAGTGTATACCGAACACTATTTAAGGCGAGTTTCTTGCTTGTGTGACACAACACAAGTTGTCCTGTATGTTTTGGAGGAGGTGACACATTATTTGGGGGGGTAATAAGTATGTGTCTTTGGCAGGAGCTGCTGTTATTAACCAAGTGCCCAGTTGGCTGACTGTAAACACTCTCTTATGACAGGACCCATGCTGCGGTGGACGGGTCTCTCGCTCTGGCTTCCGACCACAATCGCAGCTTTATTTATCCTCCACTGAAACAAACCTGAAACAATGCGGGGCATGTATTATTGCTCCTATTATTAGGCCCCGGTACAGTTATTTATACACGGACACAGCTGATCAAAGCCTGCTCAGATTGGATTCCCAGTGCCTCTGGTTTCACTCTGTGATAAAGGCTACGAGTGAACTCACTGTCTGTGGTGTGTCCTGTCCTGTACACGACCACAAAAGGAATATTTCTCACTTTACTGCTCAGTGTCAGCATTTATTCCTGTAAAATAATTAATATAGAATAGGATTTTTTTTTTTTGGGAGTTTATATTATGGGTTGTAAAAGTTGGAAAAAAAGTAAAAATTAAAAATGTTCTGGCTGGGCTAAAGGAAAACTTTATTTAAACCTTTATGCTACGCACCAAGAAAAAAATTATTTCTTTGCATTTTTTATTATTTTATTATTTTATTTTATTTTATCTTATTTACTTATGATAACAATAACGACAATCCTTTTTTTTTTTTTTTTTTTTTTTTTTAAATTAGACCCTACAGTATTTCAGATACATGCCTCTACCAAACGGTTTGCATCTTTCATAAAGTACAACATTCAGAACAAGTCACATTAAGTGTTAGTGAGTTCAGCTTGATGCATTTTTCAATGACATATAGTGACTTAAAATGTGGTCGACCAAACGGTTGAGTCGTACCTTAAAGGGTTAAAGATGAAAAGTTAAAATATTTGTATATTGTATAATATTTGTTCGCAGACAAATCAAATATACAGATATACAAATATTTAGAGGAAACCTGTTGCTTCGCTTCATTTACGGAGTCTTTTCAGCGGAATTATAATTAGTGTTAAACGTGGGAGCTTTTATTAACGTTCTTTATTACCAGTGTCAGCACTTATTCCTGTAAAAGACAAGAAGAGAGAGAAACTTTAAAAACTTCCTTTAGAGATGAAAAGTGACTCACCCACATATTCTCAGACATTTCAAATTCACAGATATACAAATATTCAGAGGAAACTTGTTGCTCCGCTTCATTTTCGGAGTAGTTGTTGCAACACGGGGGAACTTTATTCGTGTTTAACGTTCTATTTTAAGTTGCCGTAATCGCGGGTTTCACTCGAGAAACGGTGTTCATCGGACCGTTGACCACGGATTGAAAAATGTACATTTAATTTAGTTAGTTGGTTTATTTTAGACCTTTAAAGTGAAGAAATTAGTTCCAATTGTCCATCCAATGTATTCATAAAATAGTGTCCATTTAAAACACAAAAATAACACCAACATTTACATCAAAATTTCTGTCTACTTATTCTTAATTTTAATGCCGTGTGAATCATTTCCCCGCCCACTTTAAAAGAAGCCTGACCTCAAACCACAAACGACCTTCACACTAACTCCACCGTCAAATGTCAAGCGCAGCACAATTTACACATTGTTGCATCAATATTAACACTTTGATAGTATAAAAGAGTTATTTTTATAAGGTAAACAACAAATATATTCATCGGGGTTATACATTTTAATCAAGACTGGGGCTATCTGGAATGATGTAACAATATAAATACTGTATAGATGTTATGATGGAGTATATCAAGGATGTAAATATGAAGAACTCAGACGTAGCAGAAACATTTAAAGGATCCGTTGAGGATTCAAACAGCGGATGTGAGCGTGACCTGAGCACTTATGTAAATTCAAACCGGTCGTGCCTGTGCGGCAGGTTTTCATCCGTCCAAACGTTCTGTGTTTGTCAAACAGACACCGCAGTGTTTTCTTTTCTCACTGACGGTTTCCGGATCTGCTGTAATAATAAGCTGCTTTTTTTTTTTTTTTAAAGATTACCCAAGAACACTGTGAGAATGATGATGTGACTGATGATGATGATGATGATCAGGAGCAATGAAGCAGAATTACCTTGAAATGCAGCTCGGTTCCCAGAAGTCACTCGACACTTGTTACTGTAGCCTCTGAGAGAGAGAGAGAGTGTGTTCATACGCCGTGTGACCACGTCACTTTATAAATATGTCATCAAGAAAACACATTACAGCGTCACTGATGTCGCTCATATCTGGACTTCAGTGTGGTTTTGGTGTTATTGGTAACACAGCTGGGCGGATTTCTCCAAATTTCAACCATAACTGTGTGATTTTTACAGGAATTCTGTTTCCATGAAGAACCTCAGAGTAGAAAAGTCATATTTCCACTGCTACAAGTGGTCAGTTAGCATGAGAATGTCATAAATCTTATCAATATTTGGCCACGGATGGAAAAAAAACAAAATGAATACATTCAATTATTGATGTAATAGTGGAGGCTAAAAAGTCATAATACTTTTGTCTCTTTTACACCCACCTGCTGCTTACCATATATATTATATTATTATTCTGCTACACGATGAAGTACGTCTATTCTATCTATTCTGTTTTATTCTTGTGTTTTTCCTCAGTGGTAGAGCGAGTTGGCCTTCAACACGAAAGGTTGTGGGTTCGATTCCCGGCTCTGCTAGTCTACAACATGCCCTTGGGCAAGACTCTTAATGGGTATGAAAGACATGTGATAGAAAATGTGGTCATAAAAACTCGAAAAGTGCTTCATAAATAGACAAATAATAGACAATAAAGTCATGAACAAGCTTTATAACATCACTTTAGCTTAATAAAAACACATTATTTCACTGTTGTCGTGCAAATATTGTCTTAATTACCCGCAATATCTATCTAATATTCCAATATGCCTTATGTCCACATATAACTGTGTAATTTATCTAACAATAAAACTCACATAATTCCATCAGTACCAGTCATCTGTGAGCAGGTAAATGTCAAAATGATTAAATGTTTGCAGACGTTTTTTTTTTTTGGTGGGTTTATTATTATTCATCTTGATCCATAATACAACAAAAGAAAGAAAGAAAGAAACTGAAGTCAAGCGTCTGCCTTTTATAAATGTCAGCGCGTGGAAAAGATGACGAGTTGTGGCGTCGGGTATCTGTGCAGAGATCATTAACATGTAAGTGAGATTGTCACGGCATGTAAAACACAGCCAGAGCGGTTAACCCCCTTCTTTCTTATTTTTTTTCTTTTTTTTTTTCTGCTCAGAATGGAAAATGTGAGCGATGGTGTCGCGATATTCGCTGCCTCAGAGCGAACATCCGAACCACTTCCTGTCTCGAGCAAGGTGCAGCGCAGACTCAGGCGCACAGGAAGAGCCTTAACCTTGTGTAACCATAGAAACTCACTGTCATACATACACACACTCAGGGGGACTGGGTTTGAATTACAGATTAGATTAACTAATTGTTTTTTTTTTAAAGTCTTAAATATGCACTTCATCCCATCTGGCCTTTAACTTCACCTTTTTCCTGGTTCTATCGGTGCCGAGTATTAAAAGAGGCGATGCTGCTGAGGGTTTTCTGAGCGAGAACGGCACAGATGGGCTCGCTGCAGACTGAACAGCTTGAGAAGCAACATGTCCAGCATGTCCAACTGACAAAAGACTCCACAGCCTGTCAACCTATGGCGGCTTTACTTTCTGCATGTTTTCTCCATTATTCTGCACAGCGCAGACCAAACGCGCGGCGTCGAAGAAGCCTCTCGCTGTAATCTGCAGCAGTTTAATCACGGGTTTCCTCGACTAACGCACACGCATCGTTAAAGTTTGTGACTGTCACTGTACAAAAAAAAAACACAACACAAGAAGGAAGAAACTGTCAGTCCAGTCAGACGATGCGTTATTATGGTTCCTCCCTCAGAAACACTGTCACACCATGACTGCCTTTGTTTACTTTTTGATTTACCGAGTGGAAAAAAAAAAGATGATTTCTCGTCTCTGTGCAAACTGTCAGAAGAAAACAAACTTTGAGTTTGATAGTTTGATAGTAGAGAGAGAGAGAAAAACAAACATGTAGTCAATATCTGAAGATCTGAGGAGTGTCCCCATGTGTGGTTAACACTTTTCTCACAGGAGAAGTTATTGGTTATTTTTAGAAGTATAATAGCGTGTGAAATTATCGGAAATCTGATATAGAATCAAGGTTTTTTTTTTTTTTTTATCAGATTTCTGTAACAAAATGTGTCGTAAAAGGAAACCAGGAATTGAACCAATGAACCCATGTGTTAAGGCCACATTAGGCATATGATTTATAACATGGTATGTCCATTTTAGCAGTTTTAACACAGGTGACACTTAAAGGCGCCATATGTAAGAATGTGGCCAAAAACAGTTACTACACTCCAATTCAAAATTCCGAGGTCTTTTAGGTTTCGTTTTTTGACGTAACTGGCAACCCGTGGTTGCTTGGCAGCTGAGACTCTACTGACTGCAATGACTGGTAGACGGCGGTAGGTGGCGCCACATGCCAAAACATGATTTCAAAACATAAACATGATTTGCAGTCTGCAAAATGTTTTTTTTAATGCAAATATTTTGTCTGTACTGTTGTTGTTGGTGAGTTCAGTTTGTTATATGAACATTATTCCTGAGTCTCTGTGACATATTAGGAGGATTTGATTTATTACACGATGCACCTTTAATGGTTGTACCAAAATGGACAACTCACTTTCGCAAATGCATCAGGGAACTATGAAAGGTTGTCATGCACTCTATATGTTTTAAACACGTCAAACGCAGCAGTCATTTTAACGAACAAAGAAATACGAGCACGCTTGGCGAGGATGCTTTCCGTGATGCAGTTAAGTGAAATATGATGTGGTGTCAACACGGGATGTTTTATTGTGAAAAGTAAACCGGATGTTTTATTTTCCTACTTCCTAGAAAGGATGCGTGTCTACCGTTCCACAACAAGTGCATTTTAGCAGTTATACAAACATACTGCACTCTGAGAAATAAGGGTTCCAAAAGGGTTCTTCTACAAGGGCTGAGGTTCTACCTGGAACCATTTGCTTCTGAAAAACCCTTTCCAGAAGAAAGGGTTTTTCAAGGGTTCTTGGTAACACTAATGGTTCCAGTAAGAACCATTCTGATCCGGAGAACCCTTTAAAAGCCCTTTCCTGAATAAAGGGTTTTAAAAGGGTTCTTTTCTAAAGGTGGAACCTTTAGAAAAAGTTTCTACCTGGAGCCAAAAAGGGTTCTCCTATGAGGACAAGCTGAAGAACCTTATATGGTTCTGCTTAGCACTTTTATTTCGAAGAGTGTAAAGGGTTGTAAATCCATTTATTTGCTGCCAGATCCTTCTAAATGTTACACACTGGACCTTGAAAACTACTGACTTTAGCTTGTGCTAGGTTTAAAAAAAAAAAGGGAAAAGCTGGTCTCTTTAAAGTGTGGCCTGTGAGCAGTCGGTCGGTCACTGTGACAGATTAGCGAGCGCGGTATGGTTTACACCTAACAATAACAGCTCCATCACTGAACTCATAACAACCCTATTTTCTCTGAGTTGGGTTCGTCTGGCCAGTATTATTCATTCGAGCTGGCATGTCCCTTTTGTGGGGAGGGGTGACTCATCCTCACGGTCACTTAGCAACAACCAAATATTGTCTAGTTAATGACGAAAAAGTCCAAACATTCGCTCACACTCGCTCCCGTATGCACATCGCTGAGAGGATCCTGTGGTCTCGCTTTAATGAAATCTAAGGTTATTATCAATCAACGACGGCAAATTCTGCCCCGTGGCGTCGGCCCCAAATAAATGATGACCCTCTTCTAGAATGGAAGCGTATCACACACGCGGATGGTTTTACATGATGAAGTCCACTAATATTTACACCCATCGCCCACGGAGAGTGTCTGTTTATTAAACGTTATTGCGGGGGGGTTATAAACCAAACCTCTTCAGACGTGACCCTGCGGCGCGGCAACTCAACAAAAGCACTTGCTGCCCTCGACCTCTGAAACAAACACAGGGATAACACAATATAAATAACGGTGACTCTTTCTTTGCACCCGTCGCTAATCACGTTCTAAATAGCAACGGTTTCTAGGACAGAGGGGTCACCTGCTGCACGGAGCTCAGGGGCCTTTCAGCCCCGTGTGGCTGATCCAGAGGCTGAGGTTTACCCTCCGCTGGCAGCCGTCTCCAAATATGGGAATCAACTGCTCGTCACTTTATCCGCGGTAACGATAATACTGTAAATTAACAAGAGAGACGTACATATTTATGGTCACTTTATTAGGTACACGGGACACCTTATATAGTGTCAGGAGTGGCAACCGGTGTGGTCTCTTACTGCTGTAGCTCACTTACTTTGAGATGGTGTTATTGATATTCAAAATCACTTAGATCACCTTCCTGATGCTCAGTCTTCACCTTGTCTATGTGACTAAATGCACTGAAATGATGGAATGTGACTGGCTGGTTAAAGGTGCATTATGTAATAAATCTAAAGCAACTGGCCATAAAATCCTCCTAATATGTCACAGAGACTCAGGAATAATGTTCATATAACAAACTGAACTCACCAACAACAACAGTACAGACAAAATATTTTCATTTAAAAAAAAAAAAAAACATTTTGCAGACTGCAAATCATGTTTATGTTTTGAAATCATGTTTTTGGCATGTGGCGCCACCTACCGCCGTCTACCAATCATTGCAGGCAGTAGAGTCTCAGCTGCCGAGCAACCACGGGTTGCCAGTTACGTCAGAAAACGAAACCTCAAAGACCTCAGTATTTTGAATTTGAATGTAGTAACTGATTTTGGCCACATTCTTACATATGGCACCTGTGGCTGTGTAGTGTTTGCAACACTAGTGTCATATTACAGCACTTCTCGTTGCACCAGCATTAAAACATTATTCAACACAGTGGGGTTTTTTGTCTTCAGGGCCACAGACACAGTCACTACTAGGGCTCAGTATCAACTCCTTCTTTTATTATTCTCCACAAGCTGCCGGGGTTGTCACAAAAAGTGTCACCGCACACTGCGAGTGCTCAGAATAGCAAATGTAAAAATGTACCTCGGGCTGGCTGCTTAATAACAGATCTGCCTTCTTGAACAGTGAACAGACATTTAGCTTAAACAATGAACAGCAGAACGTATACGGTCTGACCTTTTGCCTCAGCTACAGTTCATGTGGGTCACGTTAGTATTATGACAGTACAGTACAGTATGTGGCTGTTAAATTATACACTTTATAGACTTGAACATACCCGCACATCTTTGAAGTTATTATGACCTGTAGTATGCAGTTCGTTGTATGTAGTATGTAGTCAGTTGTACGTAGTATGCAGTCCGTTGTACGTAGCATGTAGTCGGTTGTACATCCTATAAAGTCTGTTGTATTTAGTATGTACTCTTTTGTACGTAGTATGTAGTCCGTTGTACGTAACATGTAGTCTGTTGTGCGTAGTATGTAGTCAGTTGTACGTAGTATGCAGTCTGTTGTACGTAGTATGCAGTCCGTTGTACATAGCATGTAGTCAGTTGTATGTTGTCAGTTGTACATAGCATGTAGTCAGTTGTATGTATTATGTAGTTAGTTGTACGTAGTATGTACATAGTATATAAACAGTTATATGTAGTATGTAGCCAGTTGTATGTAGTGTAGTCAGTTATATGAAGTATTGTAGTCAATTCTAGTACGTAGTTGTACGTAGTATGTAGCCTTCATCACAACTACTGCAGATTATATATAATACTCTACTGCTCTGTTGAACATAATAAAAATCACCTTAGTAAAGATTAAGTACAAATAAAAACCACTATGTCAACGTCCATGACCTTCACAGAGCAGACAAACAGCCAGAATTATAAATAAAGTTTGTCACAAATTATGCTAACCGCTTATGCTAACCACTAATGCTATTTTTGTTCCAGTGATATTTTGAGGTCAGTTCTCACTCATTTCTGTAAAATGAGCCCATAACTCTCAGGACATAGTGTTTTTCCCTCGACTGAAGCAACTTTTAAATACTGTTCTCAGGTTATTTTTAGCTTTTGGACAAAATTCGGGCAGTTAATCCAGATCTTAAAAACTTGAGTGCTTTCAGTTTGATGAAGAGTGAGTTTGCTGCTTCTTTATGATTGGTTTTATGTCCAATTCTCATGGTTCTTTTGTAATGGAGCAAGATAAAATCATTTTTAATATTAAAATATTGCAACTGAGCTAGTTTAATGTAAGGAGCACCTAAAGTTAGTTGATGATAAATGTATAACTACACATAAATCTGCCTATAAATGATGTGTGGTGTGATCTCGCTTGTCATTTTGCAATAAGGGGAACCGTTTTGTCCCTTAATTTGAAGAAGGAAAATGTCTCCTCATATTTATTGTTCACGGATTAGGCCTTCAACACAGGAAGGTTGATGAGTATGCAAATGACTGCAGACAAAGAGGAGTTCAATGAAAGAGAGCGAGGCGGTTTTCAAGAGTGATATGTGTCATTTGGTGATGTCATGCATCCCAGTGTCCAGGGTGACGGCGGCGGTGGTAACGGCCTGAGTCAGAGGGTGACATCAACGCTTACAAGCTGTCAGACAGGTTGCGAAAGGGCTTAGTCCCACGCTCCCATTGTCCTCTGGTTAATGCTGTTATTCAGACCACCACCGGCCTTACTATTTGTTAATCTGATCTAACACACACAGTTTTAGACACAGCACAAAGACACACACAAAAAACCCGCACATTTAAAGGCCAGTGCTGAAATGTCGGCTTTTATTACACCATCACAGCTTCTTTTTTTTGGACACAAAGGGAAAAGCACACAGTTTAAGTGAGGTCAAGCGATGACAATTTACGAGCAGACAAATTGATTGAATTCTTCATCTGTTTTTGTCTTCAGCTGTTTTGTTGTCCATATACTGTATTTTTCACAAACTAATATACACTTTTAAAGCCTATATCATTCATGTGGTTCCAGGAACAACCTGGCAACAATCAGGAAGTATTCACAATTTTTTTTTGTACATCAATAACTAAACCACAAGTGATTTTATCCAAAACCTTCCAATAGATCAGTTACAGTGAGATCATTTGGAGAAAAAAAAAGGTTGCTGGTTCCTGGAATTTTCCACCGCATTTATGATTATTTCAACAATTTTTTTCAGTCACAGGTTTGTTTGCCTATACGTCATCATATTAGTTTTGCATAATATGCAAACAGTTGCTAATTAGCACTAGACAAACAGCACATCTGAGGCTGACAGATACGGCGGCCTTGAAACACTGAAACACTGAAACACGACGTCAACTGAAACACGTCAACTGAAACACAACGTCATCTGAAACACGACATCAACTGAAACACAACGACGTCAACTGAAACACAACGTCATCTGAAACACAACGTCATCTGAAACACGACGTCAACTGGAACACAACAACGTCAACTGAAACACTACGTTTACTGAAACACAACGACGTCAACGGCATCTGAAACACGTCAACTGAAACACGACGTTTATTGAAACACAACAACGTCAACTGAAGTACGACGTTTACTGAAACACGACATCAACTGAAACAACAACGTCAAGTGAAACACGACGTCAACGTCATCTGAAACACGACGTCAACTAAAATATGACGACGTCAACTAAAACACAACATAGTCAATTGAAACACAGTGTCAACTGAAACACAACAACATCAAGTGAAACACGACGTCAACTGAAACAACATCAACGAAACACATCGACTGAAGCACAACGACGTCAACTGAAACACAACGTCAACTGAAACACGACGTCAACTGAAACACAACGTCAACTGAAACACGACGTCAACTGAAACAACAATGTCATCTGAAACACGACGTTTACTGAAACACGACGTCAACTGAAACGTCAACATTACTAGGATTCATTCATGATGAATAAAGGGTTAACATATTTTACACCTTCCGAAGCCTTCAGGCAGCACACGTCCTTTTGACAGATAACATGTAAAAAGTTCAACTCAATTATTATTTCCACTCACAACCATCCAGATAAACAGGGGGTGAAAGGAAGTGCAGATTGAGAGAGAGAGAGGGATGAGTAAAGGTGGAAACACAGAGACAGACAGACAGACAGACAGACAGACAGACAGACAGACAGACAGACAGACAGATAGGTCACCACACTCAACAGCTCCCACATTCATTTGCTTTTGTTGCATTTTTTCCCGACCACACAATCACCCACTGTGAAACCTCGCTCTGTCGACCAAACTGGGCTTCTTCTTCTTTGGGGTCAGGTCAAACTCGATGTTTATTCGTTGGCTGTTACAGAATTACAGATTAGCGAGGACAGCTTGAGTCAGTAGGCGCACACACACACACACACACACACACACTCACACACACACACGCCGGCATGAGTCAGTGGTGCACTTAGTTACCAGGGTGGTTTGGGGAAAACCACCCTGGTAATCTACCTGTAGACTTTCAGAGGATTTCAACAAGTACACCTCATTTGTGAATTACAGATTTGGTGAAGTGTGTGTGGGTGCATGTGGGTGGTGGATGATATCACCTTGATGACATCACCTCTTAAGTAGTATAAATATCCATTAAGCTTTCATCACTTTTTCTTTTTTTTTAAAGAAAATGGGACTATAATGTGAAGTGAGAACCTCAGATTACATGTTTACTGAATGGGCATCATTATCCTGCTCTCTACAGCCATAACACAGCCCGAGAAGAGAGAAAAAAAAGGGCATGAATTAAAAGGTGACGTCATGTGACTCCACGACAAAAGATGCCCACATGTTCCACAACCTTCCACACACGCAGACTCTTCATCGTCCTTCTTTTCAAAAGAAATACCTTTACGTAAGAGCTGGGATACTTCAAAACAATGAGGGAAAAGACAAAATATCACTTGGAGGTAGCTGCAGCGCCCCCCACAGGAGAGGACTGTCATGCATCTTCTTATTGAGTCAAGACAAGAAAGCCTTGATAAAAAACTAAGTTTAATTTAAAGTGCACAGAGTTTCTGACTTTATGTGTGTGTGTATATATATATATATATATATATATGTGTGTGTGTGTGTGTGTATATAGTTACACATATGTGTGTGTATATATATACGTATATATGTGTGTGTTTGTATATGTATACACGTATATATATGTGTATGTGTGTATGTATACACGTATATACGTGTATGTGTGTATATACACGTATATACGTGTATGTATGTATATATACACGTATATACGTGTATGTGTGTATATATACACACGTATATACGTGTATGTGTGTATATATACACACGTATATGTATATAGGTTGTGCTGAAAAAAAGGATATAAGACACATTTGAATATTGCACATTCTTGTAGCCTCTGTGTATGTGTATATATAATATATATATATATATATAAATGTGTGTATATATGTTTATAATAATGATAATAATAATGTATTTGGAGGCGCCTTTCATGGCACTCAAGGTCACATTACAAAAACAACAAAATAATTATAACAACAGCAGGTAGAGAGTATATATATTTTTATATATATATATATATATATATATATATGATAGTGATGGATGTTTCCTTTTGTCTTCTTCGCCTTGACTTTACAGAGACACAAACGCTCTGATGACTCGCTGGGATTTGGGAAAACGACCTCCACACATTTTGCAGGAAAGCTGTAAGGCAGAGGCAGCAGAGGCTCTGTCACCATGAAACTGGAGAGCATTTGTCACCTGGCCTTTTATTTATAGATGCAAACTTTTTTTTTTTTAATTCTGATTCAAGATGCTGTCAGGCGAGCGAACAAAAGCCCGAGCAAAAAGGTATCATTTGTCGACTGTCGCGTCTTAATAATTGATGGAATTCTCTCTTCTTTTTTTTTTTTCCTCCCAAACTTTCACACGTGTTTGTTTTCCTCTTTCACTCGTGCTCCAGTTGGCCGGCGTCCACGCAGCTTGAAGGAAAGTCGCGGCGTTTTGGACTCGCACTTATCACACTCAGGCACGCAAGAAATTAAACCTCCATAGCCTCAGGTGAATGCTCTGTTGGTCAAGGTGCTTTGCATTTCAGAGTCATTACATTGCTGTTCTGCACTGATTGTCCTCCGCTCAGAGGAGGAGGAGGAGGAGGTGGAGGAGAAAACTTAGTCCTGCATAATTATCCCAGTGCAGTAATTGTCCTGCCTCTTTATGGAAGATAAGAGATCTGACGTAAATACAGAGGAATAAGCGTTTTTTTTTAATTATTATTCCAAGGCAAATATTTTATTCCGCCCTGGATAAGTAGAGCAATCTTAGAAGTCTGGAGGATCAGATGTTTTTTTGCACAGTTAGAGAAAACCCCTGGTCTTGGCTCGTACACAGAGCCGAGCTTCCCCACCCCAAAGAAATCAGCTCACATTCTTTCTTCTCCTAATACATTATTGAAAGCTATTTTTGCAGCTGCACACACCGAGAACAAAGGTTTTGCAGTTGTCACTTTCAACTTCACAGGGAGAATTGGGGGGATATTTTGGGAAACCTTTGTGTGTGTGTGTGTGTGTGTGTGTGCTTCGTTGCTCCCCCCCCCTCTCTCTCTCCCTGAAGTTCCACACGACTCGTCTCCCCCGAAGCAAAATTTTTGTCTTAGCATCTGCCGTTGTATTAAGTGTGTCGAAAGCCTTTCTGTTATCACGCTGTTCAAAAGAGTCGTCATCGGTTTGGAACACACCCCGCTACACTATGTGCTGGTCATTCTGCGACACGACAAATGGAATTAGGATAAGACTTTAAAGCTTCAGTGTGTAACTTTTTTTTTTAAATTTTTGAACAGAATTGATGCAGCGTTATTTGTATGTTGTATATTTATCTGAAAACAGGCTTCGTCTACTAATATTATGAATATAATCACCTGACTAAGGGAGCGTTTGTGTGTAGCGTCAGCGCCAGGTGTGGCAAGAAGCGTTGATCCAGTCAAACAGCTGAACAAACGGGTTTATAAGCAATTGCATTCACTTCTGAAAGTTTTTAGTTAATAACAGTTTATGTGTTCATATTTAATAGTGCTGGGCATGTTAGCGCTAACGGCGATTAATGGAATTAACATTAACGCGTTTCTATGACCACTGACCGGAAAAAGACACGTGTGTGACGTCTTGTTTACGTGCCGCGACATCGCGGAGTCCGGGCACTATTAATTACCAGTTAGCTATGTTAGCTGCTTTAGCTCCATTAGCGGAGTTAGCGCGCCTACATTTGAACTGTTTATACGTAATAATGCTGGGCACATTTAAAGGTACAATGTGTAGTATTTATGGGTTTATATAACCCAAAATCCACTTTTTTATACATTATGTGCTCCTGCATTGTCTAGTCGCTGTATAATAGTTTTTGTTTCATTTTCGTAGTGTTTCAAAAACTCATGTAAAATAACATGACCGCGGACCGCGGTTGCATAGCCACTGTTCGCAACGAGACGCCATGTTTCTACCGGAGCCTGTAAGGACAAACGCGAGAGAACAAATCAAGCGTCTCTTTACTTGTAGCGGAAGTCCCGCCTCCTCTCTCTCCGCTTCGTCTTCTGCGGCCGCGATAGCTCGCCCTCTCCCTCACCTCATGAACCTCATCTGCTGACACGGAGAAAGACAACGAGGACGACATTTGACCAGCTGCGGATACCGTAGCGCTCAGGGAAGGGAGGGGGTGAGCAGAGGAGCAGTTCTTTGTTGTAAATTTCAGCCTCTCCTCTAGATGGCACTATAAACTACTTATTTCCCCTTTAAAGCGTTAACACACGCTATGTGCACGTAATGTTCAATTCCTTGGAAAAAAAAGGTGCTTTCCTTCAAAAATAAGGACATTTCTAAGTGACCCCAAACTTTTGAACGGTAGTGTAAGTAGAAGCAAAATATCTGATTATATGAAACACCATCATAACCAAACTACACATGGACCTTTAACGTGTTCACCTATCTCGCATTAAAATAAATCTACGTGACGTTTCGCTCCTTCGTTTCAAAGTGACGACCGGTCGACGATTATTCATTTAACGCGCGCCTTAATTCACTCGGCGTGTTGACTGAAAACACACAGCGCTCGTGTTTTTTTGCTGCTACACTGTGGGAGAATTATGGCCCGTGGCGGAGAGAGAGCGTGACACATTTAAGCAGCTGCTGAGTTCATCCACTGTTAGCGCCGGTCACCGCCGAGACGCCCCGCTGCCTCCGAGCAGCTCGTTGGAGTGGATGAAAAAGCAGTGATGTATGTTCATGTGGGAGCACAACCGAGCCCAAGGTTGTGGGGACATGGTGAACTGTAAAATCTATCAGGTAGAAGAAGAAGAAGCAGAAGAAGAAGTCTCTGTAGGCTCCTCTGACGACTCTAACAGGCCCTTTTAAAACCCTCCTCCAGCCCAGGGAGAAGTTCACTGACGTCTTTGGCCCGAAACCCCACAGTGAAACTGACAGGCAGAATAATTGTTTGCGTAATTAATCATCATCGGAGCACGTCTCAGACTGAATCTGTTTGCTTACAGGAGGAAAATAAAACACACAAATGTGTGTAGCTGGAGAGATGTTTTAATTTTGTGCCGTGGCGTACAGAGGAGTTGACATTAATTGAGTTTTTCCCCCCGTTCTCTCGCAGTGTCACTACTTCTTCTTCCGGACACACACACGGACACACACACACTGCAGTTGGTGACTCAGGGTCTCGCTTGGTTGGTCTGCAGGGCCTCGGAGGATTTGTAACCGAAAATCCAGACTTTGTGCAGTGACGGTGCAACATCTCAGTAACTCTGCAAGACATTTGAAGTCTGGTATAGTTTAAAAAAGAAAAAAAAAAAAAGTGGGGTGGTTGTGGAGGGAGAGAGGAAGAAGACGGAGGGGGGGGGGGGGGGAGAGCATGATAATTCAACCAGGCAATTTGGACTTAACATACTGATGTGTTTGCCAGCACTGCATTCTACAAGCCAGGACAGAGAGATAGAGTAAAAACAGAAAAAAAACACCAGGCTGACGTAAATACGACCAAAGTAGATCAAAGTGACGAAATGAAAAGGGGAAATTATAATCTCACTAACTCATGAATGTCAATCCTGCAGAGGTCACCTTAAAGCTGTAGGGTGCAACTTTTTAAGTATTAGTGTTGGTCAGGCACGTTAACGCGATAGCGGCGGTTGACGGCGTCAACGTTAACGCATGACGCGTTTCCATGACGACTGACCGGAAAAAGACGCTCGTGACATGCTAACGTGACTCAGGATTGTTAAAATGAGTCTCTAAAGTGACGCTAAACTGTAAAAACAGAGGCACACATACGCAGTACACATGTTAGGACAGCTGAAAACGTTTGATATTTGAATAAGAATCATTATTTCGAATCTTGTCAATGTCTTGACTATGTTTTCTATTCATTTTGCAACTCTTTTGATGAATAAAAGTGTGACTTTTAATGGAAAACACCGAAAAAAATTGTCTTGTATGAGTGACCCCAAACTTTTGAACGCTATGGATCATTCTTGTCATAATTGAATGAATTGCTTGGATGAGGTTTTGGTGTGTTACGTTGATGAGGAGGAGGTCAGTGGCAGAAATTAAAAGTTTTAGTACGTATAATGGTTTGGTTCTTTTTCCTAACATTGCTCAGTGTTACACTGTGGGATATTGTAGCCTTAGAATAAACCTTTTATATGTACTTTTAGATAAGGGACTTTAATGAGGTACCCAAATATTACATATCATACATTTTTTGGTTCTAAGAAAGTTGTTAAAAAGCTGCTAAGTCACTACAACCTTTGTTTTCATTCGTTATCCCAGACACGAGGGCCGCAGGGACTAAAACTTTTGTATTTCATGTATTTATTGACATTATTTATTAATATTTACTATTTTTTTCTTCCTTCTATGGCTCATTTTGTTTAGATTCATGTTAATCGCCTCTTTTATTTCTTTTCGCAGGTTCACCCGGTGTTGAAAATCACTGGAAAAACCAAAGGTGAAAGACTTTTATACTTTTTACTTTTATATAAAAATCACACACACACACACACACACAGTGTCCCTGACACCTGCTGCTGCTTCAGGACACAACAATGGCAAAGATGGCTGTTACGTGGTCGTTTTCTGTTGTGTGTGTGTGTGTTGACTGTAACGATCCCTAATGGGTTAATGCATTGTCTTCTTAGGTCAGACTGTTCTCTCCACTTTGTGACCTAGAAGTCATTGTTTGTTTTTATTTATTATTATAATACAGAAATGAATACAAGGCAAAATAACATGAATATTCAATCTAAAGTGAAGCTGCAGAAGAAATATTTTGCACTCGGGTCATGATATGAAATAATCTATTTAATGCATGTTTTAATTCCACAGTATTCACCTGAATACTGACTTTGTGACATAAAGGAGGATTGAGATTAAAGGGCAGTCTGGATTAGTGCTAAAATAATGTTAAAAACCATATCTTACTCAACTGTTGGATGAATCAATATAACTAAAATCATTTACAGAGAGTGGGTTAGATTGAACCCCTAGACAAAAATCTAGGCCCTGAATATTCAAGGTGGCTTTGAGGGTGGAGGACGGTGAAATAACAACTGTGAACACGCAAGTGATTTTAAAAATTCAAAAGCACTAAAAAAGAAAAAGATAGGTCACAACCAGGACACAATCCAAAGCAGTGACCCAGTCCTGACTCTGCTGCCTCTGCTCCATGGCTTTTTAATCCTCATGTTAGTTATTCTCAGATCCCGTTTTTGCAGCTGTGGTCAGGCAAGTGCTTTAGGCTTTGGTTTATGTAATGACTGCAAAGCAACACACACACATACACACAGAGCTACACGTGAGGCCTGACTGCGTAGCTGCATGGCTGAAACAGAATCATTTCATCACTTTTTTTTTCTTTTTTTTTTACTTATAAACTGCTGGATTCAAGGTTTATTTCATGGTGCAGTACAAAAGCCACCAGTGTTTGAAGGCCAAGTGTACTGTGGAGCCATTAGAAGCATTCTTCGTACAAAAATGTCTCTTTATTTGAATAGATGGCATCAAACACACGAGCCTGTTTCATACAAAAGACGCTGCATCGCATTGTTTGAAATAAAAATAAGATAAATAAAGGCCTGAGAGGGATGGAAACAGTGTTTCTGTGCAATATGGCTGCACATAATCAGGCAATGATGGTCTGTTATAAAAAAAAAAGGACAGAAAAATATTGCCACATTTTAATAATACTGTATAAATTCTTTGAAGCTCTTCATTGATGTGGAAATATTCTTGACACTTATTATTTTCTATTGCAGTGTCGCCTCCAAAAAATTGAAATTTGGTGCAAGTTAATTTCCGCGTTGTCCTACCGGGTTTCACCTTTGGGGGCACTACTACTACTACTAGCGATTTTTGCACCACTTTTACGCATTTCAATTTTTTTTGTCGCCACTTCTGATTTGCGTGTGAAATTTTGTCCGTTTTCACCATCGTTTAGTACGTTAAAAATGCTATTTCTAGGCGTTCTGATAAGTCCTCGGGACATAATGATATCAAAAATTGTGGTTTTGCACAATGCATTAACGTGATATCAATATAGATATTGTGAAAATTGATATTGAAGAAAATTATATCACAATATACGATGTATTGTTATTGCAGCCACATAATGTATTGTCATGTTTGTATCAGGATATCTATTGACATTACACAGCCGTACTATTAGCAGCACTGACTTAAACTAATGTAAGTTATGTTGTTGAAGGATCTGCGTTGACTCTTCTGACCTGGCACAGAGGAAAAACTCCTCAGGCTGTGTGTGTGTGTGTGTGGCGCTCACTCACGAATGACCTTAACACCTCTGCATTCTGCAGGTCAGAGGTCAGCTGAGGTCAGAGCGAGAAAAATGTTTACAGAAGAAGAAGAAACCACAGGAGTAAAATGTGAATGCAGATTCAGAGCTCTTTAATTTGCAGTTTGTGTCCAGCAGCTGCTCACTGAGGACGCGCAGATCAACAGCTCCACACAGTGGACGACGCAGCGCGTGCGTTCATGATAAAACTCATGGTTCACGTTGTTTCAGCAACGTTTTAATCTCTTCGTTAAGATACAACCAGAAAAATCAGGATAAAGTCTTTTTGATAGACTTTATTTAAGGTTTCTATTATATTCTGATAAATTATACTATGCTTTTTCCAGCACTGCAGAGTTCTTCTTTAGAATTAGCCTGTAGTATTCCGGAAGAATCTGTTTACTGATTTCTCTTTGAACGAGGCCTCATTGATGGAAAACTTTGATTTTGCGTTTATCAAATTCTGTAATCTTTGACATAATTGAATACAGTAATCTGGAATTATAGACCTTTTTTGACATAAATCAACACAGGTGTTCCACTCCATTAAAGGGTTAAAAAGAGCCACTTCTACTATTCAAGTGGAAGATGGAGGCCACACTTTTTTAATACTGCACATATTTCCTGTATTCTCTGGTTGTATTCTAGTAAAGAGATTGTGAAATAAATATGTAAATGTCATTATAGCATTGCTAAAAAATATATAAATATATATATATAATCCCTTTGGAAACACACACACAAAAAGAAAGAAATCCCCTTCATGTGAAGAACAGATATTTGAAGGTTCTCGATCATCGTTTTGAGTTTGTCGTCGTGTCTTTGTCGTTTTCCCGCCATTATTTCAGTGCTTCCCTCTTAATGTTCCTACTTCAGCAGCGTACTTCAGAGGTGTATCTTTAAAGAAGAAAGAAATCGATGAAATGACAGTATCTCAGTGTCTTATGTACAGAGGAGAGAATGCTGTGGATCTCAAAATATCTCACAAACCAACAATGATAACTCTAATTATAATTAACCACAGTTCCAGAATTTCTTCTGTCACACACCTCAAATAAATTAAAAGTAAACAGATTGGAACACAACAACAGCGGAGTGGAGGCAGTGGAGACGATCACTCTCATATCTTAGGGTCATGTGTCAAACTACAACCTTATTAGACTTTTGGAGAGCATCTTAAATTATAAGGTTCCCACAATGGAGAAAATTAATAATAACTTTTCACCAGGAAATGGACATTATTTTTTCAACAAACAAAACTAAATAAAGAGTTTTAAAAAAGCCTTATGAACCACAGAAGATATTAAAATACCTGCCAATATTTTGTGGCTATTTAACAAATAGGATTTTAATTTTTTTTTAAAAAGCTGATCTTTCAAAATCATATTTAATGCACATTAAACATCCTACTTTTGTCTCACAATGTAAGGTCAGGTTACCTGGACAGAGGACTTCCTTCAGCGATGCTTTCACCTCCATCAGCTCTGGGTTTTCCTCAGAGTCTTTGCTGGCGTGGAAGCTGGTGAAATGCAGCCCTGGCCACCAGTCTTTCCTTCCAGACATCTTGTCGAGGACGACCGTTTTCCAGTTCTCTCTGTGTGTATTAATACACAAATAACAGGCTTGAACAAAACCAGTTAAATATTGAAAATCACAACTTCCAGTTACACAAACGTCGTTAACGTACTCTGTAGACTGTAGTTCCTGTACGACGGCCTTTAAACGCTTCCACGCATCCAGGTTGTTTCTCCAACAGGCAAAGTCCAACATGTCCAAAACGATTCCTAAAGCTTTATGGACGTCAGTTTTTTTCTCTGAAAGAGGAAATCAGACAAATTCAAACTCACCACATGTTCAGTAAAATGAATTAACTAGTTTGATAGGATTGTGAGCAATACGTTTTGAATTTAAATCTGCTTTTACCAGACTGAAGCAGGAGAGAGCTGTACTCCAACATCAACTCGTGGCTTGGAACCAACGTATGGAGGATCTGAAGTGCAAGTAAGTACAGTTTACATGCAGTTTATTTAAATAAATATATTGATATGAACTTTTAGACAAAAGGCAATAACATACAATGAATTAATATTGAATAATTTGCACCTTCAACACTTTGGCCTGTCTCTTTTTTGCAGCGTCGCACCGCTTTAAGTACTGGTACAGATAGACGTGAGCGTTGGGATTGGGTGGAAAACTGTCGTCATAGGCGTAGTCGCTCAGGACGTCCAGAGCCGTGTCGTAATCCTCGTAGAACTCCAGCATCTGTGAGGGGGAAAAAATAAGCAAAAAATGCACATTATAACAACAGAATTACTACACATTTTCCAGACTCAAATTTCCAGACTTCAATATTAAACATTTCAATACCAACTGTTAGATGCTTATTATGCAATTAAATGGTTTTAAAATCTTTCGCTCATTTTTCATGAAGCCAGCCCTCGAAAAACTTGTCATGACACTGTCGCAGCAAAAATAATAAAAAAATGAGAATCGCAGCCCGTAACAGTAACCATGGTAACTCGACACCATTCTACAGCCAGCTCGATTAGTTTCATATCATCTACAGGTAGGCTACATTGCGTTAGTAACTTGTTTTGATTTGTAAATATGAATATATTTAATTTTTAGAAAGTGAGATAATAGTCTGGAAACAACACAAACATTTTTCCATACTTTTTTTCCCCTTTTCCATACTGTTCCAGACCTTGAAATTACTCAAATTAAATTCCATACTTTTCTAAGCTGCGTAGGAACTCTGTAACAAGATGATTTGGCAAAAGGATAATATCTTGATGCGTTAATTCAAAGGAAAGTGACACTGTTGACATCACAACATGTAGTAGAATTGTTTTTGGGCTAAAACCCTGCTATTGTTCACTCCACTCCAGTATGTGTACTCAAAACAAATAGAGCGAGAGCACAAAAACCATTACTTCATCAGACAGTGTTTTGGAAAAGTGTTTACCTCAACGTAACTCAGTATGAAGGGATCCCAGATGCCCGGGTTTTTCACAATCTCTTTAAGATTCACAGACGCCTGCCTGAAGAAGTTACCCATCTCTCGGCTGACAATGTCGTCTTGATCGTCTGAAAATAAATCAGCCAAACATCACATAAAAAAACAACATCAACAGGAAGACTAGCCGTGCTTTAGCGCATACTTAATGAAGATACAAATAAGTAAACATATAAACAGAAAGGAGTTGACTTGTTCAATTACTACAAACATAGTATTCCTGGGTCTGCCCTGTAGGTGGCAGTATAACATCACATGAAACACTGAGTGCAACTGATACAAATGAATAAAAGATGCTAAGATGTGCGAGGGTGTTGAGTTGTGTATTGCCTTACCGGTGTCGGTGTGTGTATTCTTTTTGTCGCACCAGGCGATATAATCCAGCAAACTCCTGTAAGCATGTAGCAGTTTAGACGTCCGAGAATCACCCGGCGACTGATTCCCATGCCTCCAGCTCCCGCAGGCGGAAAACTGACGCTTAGCGTCCTCGATGCGGCCGTGGAGCAGCAGGTGGAAGCAATGCTCCAGACTGATCTGACAGTGCAGAGAGATGGGTGTCAAAGACGATCAAAGAAACGTGTGTTATGAGCAGAATGTACTGTAAATAACGTACCATCAGGTAGTGCTTATATCCCGAGTGTTTCATTCGTTCATAGATGTTGTTGTAGTCTTCCAGGCTGGAGTCGGGGTGATGGTGAAGGATCTCGGTGCTGAGTCTCCACATAATCTACATAGACGGCGCTAATGTCATGTCATGTGAAAAGCAAACCAGTACCTCCTTGAACTAAATTACACACATACCTCTTTATACTTAGGTCCAGATCGGTCATCTAAGGATTCTAACACTTGGGGGTAAAATGCCATGTATTCTGCTGCCTCTTGCCATCTATGGTGCAGCATAGCTTCTCTGATGTGCTCCAGACAGATCCTAGTACTGCGATGAAACCCTATTTCCCTTGATGTTTCTGAAAGTAAAACATAGCTGATGAATGAGCAGAACATTTTGTTCCTTCTCGCATCTGATCAAAGTCAAACATATATGCACTATGTTGATAGATGATTAATCCTCTGCGACATTTAACCGGTCTATTCCTAATCGGATCAATGTTGTGCACAGAACACTGTATGTACACGAGAGCAGTACAACTCACTTCGAGGCATGGCATTTGACAGAGGAAGCTTGGGTTTTTTCCCTCCTTTAGCAGAGATGTCTGAACGGTCATCGTCATCGTTCGAGCCTTGAAGACTCGGCAGTTCACTATCAATGTCATCCATGCTCCGTACAGCAATCAGTGGGATGTATGACTTTCACCTACAGCAACAACAACAAAAAATACTTTTTCTTACAAAAACTTTGAAGGTAGCTTACATCTAGTTTACATCTCACTCTGACAACAAACATTTTTAATGGACCAGTCATTCTCAGGGACTGAAACAGAACCCACATATGGATTGTGTTATTAGATTCTATTATTATTTTTGGGCCAGCAAAATGTTTTTAAATATATTTTCCAAAACACATTCGTATAATATAAAAAAGGGTATTGTGATTAACTTAACGCAGTAGAAATAGTAAGAAGCTTTTTAGTTTGCACACAGTTGCTCTTGACATTGTTTATATTGTGAATTCCAGTCCTTGACATCAAATTCAAGGACTTTTCAAGCACCAATTCCCTCATATTCATGGATCAAATGTGCTGACACATATTAAGATGGAAGGGCATCTTGTAAGAGTCCATCTAACTGGTGTTGGTAGTTAGCAATGGCTAATTAATTACTTTTTAATAAAGCTATAGCAGGCAACATTCAGTGATATTTCAAACTCAACGCGTTGGTAGTTTAGTTTCACATAAACCTCACACGGCTGCGTACAAATACGTATCTTTAACAGATAATTACATACTGTTTACATGAGACAAGTAAGCTGCAGGCTAGGCTAATAGATGCAAGCGTTAGCTTGGGTCCTACCTGTTAAGCAGTGATGTTTTGTTAGCCGAATGTGCCAACGACAAATCGGGTAAGTGTATAAATAAAATTACACAGAGGTTGTTGCGATAATGATGACTCGAATGTTTTTAAATCATTATATCGCCTGCGTGCGGAACCTCACACATGTTGCTCCTGTAACATCCGTGTTGTGTGGTCAGTGAACAAGGAAGTGGAGGGAAAAGCTACGCGGCTATTGGTTCATTTAGTCGGAAGAGGCGGGGCCTGTGGACAAGAGCGATAAAGAACTCAGAACTGCAGGGGGCAGTATTACACCGCGCAGCGTACAGCATATCGGGAATTACCAGAAGAAGAAGTGCCACTGCCAAACGTGGCAATATTATCATTACTGTTGTTATTATCAGTATTATTACTGTTATTATGACCATTATGACATTACTATTGCTATGTAAAATTTACAAAACAATAATTATCCGAAGACAACAATCACAATATGATACAAATTTGTCATTTTTAGGCATTCAAAGTAAATAAATACTTAATGAAAGTGTATGTATGTGATGTATTTTTTTTGTATAATTGTTTATGTATTATTTATTTATTTAATTTGAATCTTGCCATGTTCTATTTTGTATATTTTCTATACACTCGTGTGTGATTTTATCTGTGAAAATGGTAATATTAAATGTACTTATTTAATACTGTCATACTTATAACTTGTGTTATGTTAATCCATACAGTGATTTATGACGTAAATCCCGTGGGATGCATGGGATCAGCTCAGCTGAGATTTAAAGCAACAACGTGGAAAAAAAAGAAGCTTCATGGTTTTCAAAGTGCACACTTTTGTGTTGCGTCGGCACCGGTTTTTACTGCACATGTCTCTCAAATAAACTGACATATCATATTCTTACTGCTATTTCCTATTTTCACCATCAGAACGTCCGTGCCTGATGAACTACACCCAGCCGGATCTCATGTGCTGACGTGTCGGCTCCTCTCTCCCACTGCTCATGCTCCGGCTCCAGCTGCTGAAACCGACACCATCAACAAAAAAATTGCCAGCATGGCAGCAAAACACTTTTACCGACAAGGCTTTTTATTACTTTTATTTAATTTTATTTCAACCGCGGCCTTGGACAAAAGGTTCTCCGACCTTAAAAGATGCGCCGATGAGGAGTGCAGCAGTAAGTTTTTCTGGCTTGTTGTTAAAAAAAAAAACGCTCACTAGGACTTCCAAGGATGCATCTTCCCCCTCATCCTGATTCAGCTAGCCATAAACTGCGCCTTATCTACTGACCTGTTGCCGGTCGATATGTGGCGACCTCGATAACATGATGCTGCTGTTGTGTCGCTGTGTACCTGTGCGCTAATCGTATTAAACAAGACAAATTGTCATTAGTCCTTGCCAGGGAAGGTTTATTATTGCTCAAACGCAGCCTATGTTGGCTGGTTGCCTGGTGGCTCGGGCCTGCCTTTGCTACATGGATAGTGGGGGCTGGTGTTAGCGGCTAATTAGCCACCGGTTTGTGTGCTAATGTAAATGTAGGAAAAACCTAGGTAACGGCGGTAGCTCGGTTGCTAGCTCCATTAGCTTTGGTTGTTACGTTTCTAATATCTCGCGTTGTTACTTGACACACAGGCTAAATTAGACTTTGCTGCTAGCTTAGCAAACTCTTACAATAAAAAAAAGTAAAAAGCTGTTCCGCTAGCTTTAACTGTGTTTACATTCCTGTTAACATTATTACCTTTTAACAACTTGGCCCGAGGGGATAGAATTCCTGAAATTCCAAAAAGTTTTGTTTTTTTTATCGTCTAAAGACAAACAGTGATATGTCATTTTGACAATGCTGATGAGGAAAGCTCTTGTTTGTCATCATTAGGGCTGCAGTTATTTTCAGTATAGTTTATTATGTCTAGTTTTTCTTGATTTTATTGTTTTATTTTTTAAAAGGTAACTGTATCAGTTTTCACAAAACATATTTTTATCTGGAAATAATAGAAAGAGTTGACTAGTTGTAGATAAACTTAGTACGTGATTAATAATCAAGTAATTATTACCTCAACTCACATGACCTTTATTGTCGTTCTGTGTACAAAAGAGCAGAATCATAGAGCTGATAACAATCCCACATTTATTTTGAAAGTGTTGGGAGGTACATTGGTTCCAGCTTTTTGAAATATGTGTTTTTTTGTTTGCGTGACAAATGGAGACATGTGGGTGTGTCTCAGCAAAATCTGGAGTCGTATTTTTCTCTGATAATACATGATCCAAATGTTCATCATAATTGTCAATGAAATAACACATTAGTAAATGCAATTAACCTGTTGCAAACCTACAATGCTATGTGTGCATCTTTCGGGATAACTTTATGTCTAATTTGTCATATTTTTCTCCCTCAGTGCTTCTGTGTCGGGGGAAAGCAGTGCAAGATTTCTCAGGACCAGATTGTCGGTTCTTGTCATTTAAGAAATCAGAAACTATCTATGTTTACTACAAACTGGCGGGTAGAAGGTCTGATATGTGGGCTGGAAGTGTAAGTGCAAGTTACAGTTTCTTATGTTAAGCAGTTCTGAATCATATCTGCATTGGCCTTTAAAATTATCATCCTTAATTTGCTCCTTTTTTGTTTGTGTTTATAGGTTGGAAGTAACTTTGGTTATTTCCCAAGTGATCTTATTGCAATTAACCACCAATATACTGACAAAGAGCTGGAAATTAAAACAGAGGTATGAAAACATATCACTGAGTAACTGAGTTCATTTGGACTGTTAAACACTAAAATGTATTCTAATGATTATATTTTCTTCTCTTTTTTTTCAGGAAACAGATTTTGTGTGTTTTGACACTGGATTTGATAAGTTTCAGAATTATGACATTGATTATCTCTTAGGCACGTCAGAAAATGAGAATGATAGTGAAAACAATGAAACCCCTGACCACATCCAAGTGGCAGAGGACAATGAGGAAGACTCAGAGGATCATGATAATATCCCAGATGATCAAAATGCCTTGGAACCTGAACTTGATGAAGAAACTGAATCACCTTCTGTAGATGTAGTACAGTCAGATTCAGCAGTTATATCTGATTTGGGGGAAAAAGAAGAGGAGTTTGCTTCAGAAAATGAAACTGTCTTAACTTCTAAAGGAAGTCCAATTCCAGAGATGGAAACAACCGTTGGAACAACTTTTGATGCAGTCATTACTGAGCAAGCTGCCACTAAGAAGGTCACACCATATGAAGATGAGGAAAGCAAAGATGTGGAAAATCACCATGAAGACGATGCTGATGTCCTAAAAGACACTCCGTTATTGTCTTTCTCTGAAGAACCCACAAACACTCCAGTTTCTGATTCCCCTACACAGCACGAGGCTCCTCCAGAAACACAGGATGATACACTACAACCAGCAGAGGAGAAGAACGTGTGGACAACGCCACAAATCACTGAGCTGAAAACTACTTTTGGAACTACTTTTGACGCAGTCATAACTAATGAAGATGTCACGAATAAAGTTACACCATATGAAGAGGAGGAAAGCAAAGATGTGGACAATCTCCCTGAGGAAAACATTGATGTCATAAAGGACACTCCATTATTGTCTTTCTCTGAAGAAGCCATAGAAACAGCATCTGATTCTCCTCCAAAAACACAGGATGATACACTACAACCAGCAGAGGAGAAGAACATGTGGACAACACCACAAATGCCTGAGTTGAAAACTACTATTGGAACTACTTTTGATGCAGTCATTACTGAGGAAGATGTCACTAAGCAGGTTACACCATATGATGAGGAGGAAGATGTGGGAAATCCCCCTGAGGAAAACATTGATGTCATAAAAGACACTCCGTTATTGTCTTTCTCTGAAGAAGCCACAAACACTCCAGCATCAGATGCACAGCATGAGGATCCTCCAAAAACACAGGATGATACACCACAAACAGCAGAGGAGAAGAACACGTGGACAACGCCACAAATGGCCGATTTGAAAACTACTTTTGGATCTACTTTTGATGCAGTCATAACTGAGGAAGTTGACACTAAGAAGGTCACACCATATGAAGAGGAGGAACGCAAAGATGTGGAAAATCTCCCTGAGGAAAACGCTGATGTCATAAAGGACACTCCGTTATTGTCTTTCTCTGAAGAAGCCACAAACACAGAAGAGGTTCCTCTCAAAACACAGGATGATACACCTGAAACAGCAGAGGAGGACGTGTGGACAACACCACAAACGCCCGAGTTGAAAACTACGTTTGGAACGACGTTTGACGCAGTCGTAACCAGTGAAGACGTCACTCGGAGGGTTACGCCATATGAAGAGGAGGAAAACAAAGATGTCGACAATCTCCCGGAAGAAAATGTTAATGCCATAAAAGACACTCCGTTATTGTCTTTCTCTGAAGAAGCCACGGACGCTCCAGCACCTGAGGAGGAGAAGAGCATGTGGACATCAATTGGAGATACAGTTTTTTCAGTCGTCACTGGGGGAGAGAGGACGTCACAGGATTTTAATTCAGAGGAAGATGATGATGATGATGATGATGAGGAAGAAAAAGAAATAGCAGTAGAAGAACCACTAACAACTGAACATGCAAAAGAGAATGTTCATCAAGATAATCTTGTAATCGCTAAACCTGTAGAGCACATAGAGGAAGAAGAAGAAGGGGAGGAGTTATCTGAAGATGCAGAAGTCGATGATGACGATGCAGATATAGAGGAGAGTAGCATTCCAATAGAGAATAGAGAGGATTTAGACATTGAATTTGAAGAAAACAAGGCGTTGACAAATTCTGTATTAGTCAGTACAGAAACTGAACCACATCCGGAAACATTTTCTAAAGAGGAGCATGGAAATGATTTAGACGTTCAAGATGACACAGAGACATTAGAAGACGACATGTCTGATCAAACAAGTGACCATTTAATGACAGATTCTGAGAAGACGAACGGTCCTACAGATTCTTCTGTTGTGGGTCCGGAGATTGATGATGAACCACACATAGAGGAGGAGGAGGAGGAGAAAGAGGCAGAGCCTGTGGGAGAAAACAATCAAAACAAAGAAGAATTACTTGAAGATGAAAACGCACTTTTGTTCTCACAATCAAATAATACAGACCCTCACATACCTGCTCTTGAAAGTGAAACCCAGCCCACTGAGTCCACTCCAGAGCCAGAATATAGCGATAGCGTGTTGAGACTTACTCTGCTGCGAGACCACTTTACAGACGAAGGCATGGACAGGATCCAAAGGCTTCTGGGTCTGAAAAATCTCTACAAATTGGAGGCCATGTTCTCCGATCTCGACGTCGAGTTGCAGTCGACCCGTCTGCTACACAGCGGCACGACGCAAGAAATTGAGTCTGCGCTCGAGGGCATCCTGGAAGCCTCGGAGAACACCATCTTAGACGAGGTCGAGAAGATGCTGGACAGCCGTAACCCGGTACGTGACTACGACCACATGGACGCAAGCAAATTGGATGAGGAGACGCAAATACTGGACGACTTCCAGGAGTGTGCGTTCAGTCTGCGCCAGAAGTATTCAACAGCCAGTGACAGCACACCTTTAACAACAGTGAATCATTCTAATATTGACCAGGGTAGGTTGGATTTTTTTATTCATTTATATCACTCTAAGTTTGGTTGCGGCATATGTTTAACAGTTAATATGGGTCAGTTTTACTATGTCGTATCAGATATGCAGTTGTGGATTGTCCTATCAGTCCCAGCATCTTGTTTCCTCATATATCCAGGTTGTGTCCTCATCCATATTGAAGTAATTGCAGTTCACACCTGGCAACCGAAACTGTCCTCAGTGACCATTTGGGATAGGATTTCACATCCCTCCCTGCCAAGAGTGAACTGCAGCCTCTGCTAGAACAACAAGATACACAAACCATATATGTCTGCTTGTGAAGTCAGTCAAGGTGATTGGACTGCTTAGTTTGACACCTGACCCTTTTGGACTACATTTTTTTGACTTGACCTATTCAAGTGCATTTAACTTACTCCAAAGTTGAACAAGCGGCCTCTCGTAGTGTGGCAGTTAATATGTAGTGTCGGCCATTTGATACAACCATATGAACAGTGTCCTGTGCCTGACATTTCACCTGCATTTGTAATTAGATAACCTTGGAGCAGACTTTAGTACAAAATGAGGTAAAGGGACCCGGGACACACACTGAAAAACAACTATCTTCATATGTAATCACGAAAAAGAACATATTCATTTGAAAAGTCCAACTCACATGGATCAGATATCGACCTACACAACATGAATTCATAGGTCAATTACAGATTCCATTTACTGGAGGTTGGCTGCAGACAGGGACTGTTCAAGATGTTGCTAAACTTAGATTTCAGTGTTCTTTTACAGGCTTCCATATTTGCACACCACACGTCATGTTCTATGTGAATTCTAAAGCAAACAAATGAATTCTGCTCAAATCAATGCATTGTCCTTATTTTTCTTCAATATTTGCTTTCTAGATAAGGATGAATTAAGTGCCAAAGAAGAAATGCCCCACTTTGTTGAAGGAGACAAAGTTGATGTCATCCCTGAGACAGAGAGTGAAGACAACGCCACAATAACAGATGAGGAGGAAAAGCCAACAGAGTCAAAAGAGGAAGTGGCAGAGGTAATTCTGGATAAAGTACACCCTGGACCAGATGTCAGCGTGGAAGAGGACAGTGGACACTTTAATAAAAACAAGGAAAATAAGCTGGGATTCAGTGAAACAGATGAGATGCAGAAGGTCCCACAAGCCACTCTGGACAAACCTTTAGATGTGGGCCTCGGTGTTGAGGTGGAGCACTCACTTTCAGGTTGGTAATATAAAGTGCATGAGACGATAAGACTGGAATTTCCCCTTTTGTCCAAAATGTACAAATAAGTCAAATGTGTTTCTTCAGGATCTTTGGACTCCATGGAAGCAGTGTCTGAAGCTCATGAAGTCGAAGTGGGGTTATTCTCAGCTGGAGTTGTTTACATGGGCTGTGTCCTTTCCATGATGAAAAGTAAAATTGCAGAGTGGACCATTGTGGTAAGTCAGAGGAATTGTATTGCAAACATTGCAATCAATCCATAGAATCAGAAATGCAGAAAAATGCTTTAGTTTCATAGAGGAGGTTACATTTTTGGCAGTGTTTGCATGTTTGTGAACAATATATATTTGGAGGCAACTGACTGGGGTTCTGACCCAAGGAAGAAATTATTAGATTATTAGATTAGGTATTTTTGTATTATTATTTTGTGCTTCTTGTGAAATATGGGAGTGCAATGACCACTGTGGGAACTTCCTCTACTTGTGTGTTCCCAGTGTAGTTCCAAGTAGCTTAAGAAGTAAATACTTTATATTCCCAGATATCATCTAGTGTTCGGTTACTACAAACTAAAAGTAGAAAGGAAGTGTAAAACCCAAGTATAATGGCCTTAGACACCTTCCTAGTCTCGTTTAAGTAAATATAAAATGTTTGTAACAACACGGTATTTCCCACGTTCCCTGAACGCCACACTCGTCTAGTTTACTTGGGGGCTGAAGTACAGTTCAATCCACCGGTTCATCACAGCTGGTTGTGAGCGGTCACTTGCGCTGCCGGTGGCCCTTCAATCGATTCGCAGTGACTTGTTCATTATGAGATGTAATCGGAACACGTACAACGAACTCTGGAATCGGAGCAGCCTTTTAATCGCTTCTCCTTCTCACGTCGTTGTTCACACTGTCTAGCCTTTAGCTAAGCTACCGTCTCCGGTTTGCTGTTGACATTCGTGAATGGGATTCGACGGCTCGTCTTAAATTTCAGTTCGCCGGCTGTTGTTGCCAAGAAGTTATATTTATCACCGGTTTCGATTACCACACGCTGTCAATGTTTTTGTTTGTATTTTACACTCAGCGTGCGGTGTTACTCGGTCGTTAGCTCAACAGTGGTTTACATTTACGGATAGCTAGCGCGCTAGCAGGCTATCAAGCTGGCTAATATCCTGTCAAACTAGCATAACGTTATTCGGGCTAGTTCCGTTTTTGTATCAAACACTTGAAGAAATGGATATTGACGCATCACCCCAAACTGTAATGGAGCTGGATTACTTTTACGTGTTTTTCATAAAGCATCTACAACATGTAAGTGAGAAACCGGAGCTAATTTAGCCCCAGAGTGTTTGTTATGCTAAAGTGGTCTGCTGACGTGTTAATCAGTTTGGCTGCATATGGTTGATACACATGGATTGGAATTGTCATTGCATCTGAATTACTGGACATTATTAACGATTTACTCAACTTTTTCTATTTCTCGTCCTTATAGCTCTCTAAAATGGCCTGTCAATAGTTATTTTTTATGTGGATTAGTTAGATTACCACCAAAAAAAAGTCAATCCAGGGTCTATGCGTTTATTTGCTATATTGTGAAGTAGACTTTGAAATAATACAATTTCTACAACTAAAAATAATAATAATACAACTTTTATAGTAGATGTAATGCTGTGGTGTATTGTAATTTATTTGTGTGTGTTTGTTGCAGTCTGCCTTGCCACATGCTCGGTTCAAAGGTTTCTTTGTGGTTGGAGCTGTGCACAGAGTTCATGACTGCACTGCAATTATATCATTCATCAGTGGCTCAGTGTTGTCATGATTTGGGTTTTCTCTTTTTTAATATTTCAGTGTTTTGACTGCAAACGCATCCATTTATCTGACAGATTAAACTGTATACACATCTGCTCTGTAGTTGTGAATCTTGGGTGTCTGATGACAAAGCAGTAGGTGAATGCATCAATTGTTTTCGTGTTGTAGCAACTCCTTAGTACTTGTTGGCTGGTGTAATGATTGTGGTAGTGCCAGAAAATATATGAAATGAGCTGGTTAGTTCAGTCTTTCTTGTTCTTTTAAAGCTGTTCCTGTGTTTCATTCTATCAATTCGATTACAGCGCTAACCTGGTTGTGGCACAAGGACATAGTTTGGTGTGTGCAGTACTGTGCAGTGTCATTGTTGTTTTATGCACTAGTATCTTGGTGAACTGTCTGATTGGTTATTTATTACACCATTGAACAGTCATCCCTTAGATGCGAGCTAATGAATACACACTGTTGCACGTCAATTTTGAAGGTCAGTCAGAGTTCTTAGTGTTTATGAAGTGTCTTATTGTTATTAGAGCTGCAACTTTTTGTTGTTTTGTCAAAAGCTCGGAATGATGATGTTCTTTTGTCCACAAGCCAAACATATTCAGTTGTACTGATTTTTTTGTTATATGGTTCAATTAAGCCAGAAAAACCTTACATTTAAGAAGCTGTGAAATACGAGAAAACACTTCAATTGATTGTCAAAATAGTTGGTGGTTGAATTGCTGCAGCTCAATTGTTATAGGGAATATAATTAAAATATAATTTTGCCTTCTGTTTCAATCTCAAACCGTATCATAATTAAATATAGTTGTAATCATGGATATACTCGCATTCACCTTTTCTTCTGTATGTTGTTTTGACCAATAAATCTGCATTTTGCATCAAACCCTTTAACCAACCTTTCATTCCTCCTGATGCTAAATTGCTTTAACATTGTGACTGTTTTTGTTTGTTTGTTTTTGTTCAGATAATTTCACTTTTGCCAGAAGAGTGGAAACCAGGGGAAACCTTGTATGGCTGTCCTTGGCAAGCAGTCGTCATCACAGCTTTAGTTGGAGTGATAACCATTGCCCTCTTCTTCTGGAGGACAGTGTTTGAGGTAAACATTGTGATATTGCTGATCTTATCTGTGCTCTAACTTTCTCAGTCAACCAAGCAAATTATTTGAAATTGCTCAGATTTAATCGTTAGTTTTTCTACCTTATCATGAAAGAAAATGTATTTATTACTGTCTAGATAACATGGAAACTACTCACTACACATAATTGATACACTGACAGTCATAAACTTTGTTTATATGGTGTACTAATTTTGTTTCAAAATCTTTTTAGGTAAAGAAGAAAGAATACCTTGGTAAGCTGTCCCTATCCCCCCAAAATACACACTTTTTTACACAATTACATTTATGTGAAACTGACTGTGCATCGTGTTAAATTTTTGTTCCAACAGTGGATGAAAAAAGGTTCACAGAGCAAATGCAGGCCCTTGTGAAAGAGAAGAACGATGCTCTCACAAAGATGTCTGAACTCCAGAAGCAGGTGAGCCACAAGTAAAAGCGATCAAACATCTTTGAGCTACTTTTGATCAAGTTATTGTCTCTTAAATTGTTGTTTTGTCTTCCTTCGCAAAGACTGAGCAACTCAAGGAAAACCAAAAGCAATCAAAGGAGACTGTTGTTAGTTCAGTGAAAAGGATGCAAGACCTGGAGGTTAGCACCAAGTCCTCAGTGTTTTTATTTAAACATGAATCAGTGAACCTGTTGAATCTGGACGTTAAGTGAAGTTTGTTTGTATTTTTCTTTGCAGAGTAATGTTTTGGAGGCACAATCACGTAATGAGCAGATCGCTCAGGAAAAGAACACGTTTGCAAAATTACTTGAAGAAGAGCGGGCGAACTCAATGCAATATGAAACCAGGGTAATTGTTGAATTAATCCCCCTCCTCTTTTTTTTTTTACCTATCATTTAATCCATCCTATACATTTTCGTGTAACAGATTGAGAAACTGGAAAAGTCGAACGAGAAGCTACAGCTCAGCAGGAAAAAGATTCAGGATGCGCTCACTAAGGTTTAACATCCTTTCACAATCTTTTGCATATTACATTTGAGGATTATTATTATAAGCTTTTAATCTCATTCAAATTTTCTGTTGTTTTTTTTTAACCACAGACTACTGCTCTCCTGGATGAGGCCAAGATTCGTGAAGACGCCCGAAATGTTCAGCGCAAATGTCTTGAAAAAGAATATTCGGCACTAAAAGACGAGAGCAAGACGGTGAGACAACCTGATATCTTTGTCACTTTATTAGACCTGTTGAAATGGTGGATTTTAAGCATGTTTTATTTCACTAAACTGTACGGAACTCTTGTACAAAGTTAAATGAAATTAAGATGTAATTTCCTTCTTGCAGCTCAAAGTCACTATTAAAGACTGGGAGGACAAACACAAGGAGCTGAGCGAGCAGATTAAAAGCTATCACAAGTCCCAGAAAGATCTGGAGGATTCTTTGGTGCTCAAAGATCACAATGTAGAGGTCAGTCTGAGTCATTATTTTACTTTACATTTCAGTGCTTTATCTTTGTCTCATTCTACACAATTCAACACAACACACATGTTTATTTCAGGTTCTGTCTGAACTTCTGGCAGACTTGGACGCTTGCGATCCACAAAAGGGTGAAAACAAACTTTTAGCCAATGGAGCAGCAGGTAAATCAAACTCATACCTTTTTCAGATATTATAAACCAAATGTTGACACAACTAAAGTTGCGTGTTTCTGTATTTTAAAGATAAGAAAACAGCCATAAAGAACAGGATTAAACAGATGATGGATGTTTCTCGGGTAAGACGTCACACAAACTGTTATAACTCACTGTAATTAACCTATATAATTCTGTTGTTCTTGTTTTATTTTTATTAATTGTCATGTTTATGTTTTATTCTCAGGTCCAGACCACTCTTGCAGTCGTTGAAGAGGAGCGCAATCGCTTCATGTCTAAGCTCCTGAATGAAGAAAAGTCTAGGAAGTCATTAGAGGGTATGTTGGGGAATATTTATTTTTATATATATAAATGTGAATACAACCATCTCCCTGTCTTTGATGAAACATGTATTTATTTATTTTTTTAAGAGCAACACCAGGAGCTGGAACACTCCATTGCAACTTTAACAAGCGAGAAGAGCCACGTGGAAAACCAGTTAAAAGTCCTGCAGCAGAAAAATGAAATCATGGTTGAAATGTACCATCAAAAGGAAAATGCTCTACAACAGTAAGTGAAGTCTGCTCCAGTAATTCATCAGTGTGAATGATGATGATGATGATGATGATGATGATGATGATGATTATTAAGCCGTGTTGGTGTTGTTTCTGTGTCTTCATAGGAGACTAACCAAGGAGGAGCTGGAGCGACGCAGCAAAGAGAACATGCTGTCTGAGGTGGGAGGGAAAGCTCTGGAAGCAGAGGGGCAGGTTAAAGTGTTAAGGCAGCGCATCGGTGAAATGGAGGAGCAGATGAAGAAGACCGAGGAGGTTTACAAAGAGCAGGTAGACTTATTGTTACCTTTTTTACAATTTAGAAATGATTCAGTCTTAGGTACACGAACACTGACTTGTTTTTTTGCCTTTCCTTTTTTTTTTTTTAGATAAAGGAGCAAGAAAACAAAACTCACTCAAACTGGGTAATTTGCACTGATGGACACAGTTTGTTCATATGCATTAAATACAACACATCCATATTGAAGGTTGGCCAAGTTACATATAATGGTTTTATAAATGTTAAAATTCTCTCCAGGTGAACGCTCGCAACGCAGAGAGAGCGCTGAATCAAGAGAAACTGGAATCGTCCAAGCTCCATGAAAAGTAAGTATCGTCAGTGTTTGAGGCTTTTGTTTGATCGTTGAGTTTAATCTGTGACCGCTGACTTTTATGTGTGATTTATTTTTTTTTTTTGTCATTCACAGGCTCACAGTGCTGTCCTCGCAGCTGAACGATCGCCGCTCTTCTCTCTTCAGACCGAACTCTGGACAACCTGCAGGTCCTCGCCAAGGTGACCACACACACATTCTGCTGCTATGTTTTTTGATAGTTCCCTTCCTGCAGAGCTTTGGGTGTCACAATGATGCAAAATAATTCTTTTGACTTGACCTCTGAGAACCTGGGACGATGACCACGTTAAGTATTTCTTGTTGGGTCTTCTCCTTTGACATAAACGGTTAGTTTGACATCAACAGGTGATTCATACGGGCCTTCACCTGTCAGTGGTGGAGCTCCTTCCCCTCCGATAATGATCGAGGGCCCTAGACGCCCTCCGTCGGCTCCTGTGGGGCGAAGAATTGACCCGTATGGTGAGTCCCCGTGGATTATATCAAGCCCTCCTTTCTCTTTTTCATTTGAACCATAGTTGGACATCACTCCTCTACTTCAACCTTTGACCTGTAATTCGTCCCCTCCTGATTCTATTTTTTTCAGCTCTTTAAACCATCACTTATTCCTTTTGTTTCTCCCCAGTGTGTTTGCCGTCCTATCATCTTCCTCTGCCACAACTCTTTTTCTTGTCCTGCTATTTCCTTCTTTTAGTTGAATATGAAGAGATTGTCCTTGTTTTGGAGATGAAATGAAGTTTTCCATGTGTTTATAAAGGCCCTGAAAACACTTTCTTTAAACTAATAATTGTGGGTTCAGCCCTATTTTTAAGCATTATAATTTTACACCTAACAGTTTTGATGAATTACAGTGTTTTGTACCATTTGTTTGCAAAGAAGTAGTTTTTATGGCCTTTGAACTCATCCACAAGTCTCTGTTCCTCCCACTGATAATCACTCTTTGCCCTCTTCATACTTTGTATTTTTCTGGATATTTCCTGGAAAGAACTCCTCACAACGCTGAGCTTTTTTATTTTTCTTGACTGCATCTTGCTTTCTTCTCCCCATCCTTCAGGCCCTCGACCACCGTCAGAGCCTCATGGTCGTTACGCTGAGAATAAACACATCCCTGGGTTGGGTAAGTCTGCTGTAATATCCGCACACCTCCAAGGCTTCACGGTTGCTTTTAATTTTAACTTTGAACCCCCGCTGCTATTTTTTTCTTTCAGACATGATGGGTCCTCGCAGCTCGTCACCCGCCAACATGGACACATCTGTAAGTCATTTTCTAAGTCACATATATGCTCACCGTACCTTCTCGTCTTCCACCTGTAGACCTAGAGTTTCTATCATCTACATGTCCGTTGTGATTGTCCTTGCTCTAAAACAGACACAAGCAGTAGATCCACAGGTTAAAGCAGAGGCTCAGGCTGAGGCCTCCACAGAGAGTCCAGAGCCAGTGAGTACTGAGGTTTTCCCAGTCCAGGTGCTCGGTGTGAAGTCTCCGCACTCCCAACATCTCTGCCCCAAAGCTGGGTCGGAGGTTTTAAGGCGTTTTTTTGCTTCACTGGGGCCGTTCCTAACTCTTTGGGCTGAGTGTGTTTCACATGTTGTCAGGGCACTGAAAGAAACAGAGGTTCTTTTCATCCAAGATTTAAAGGTCCAGTGTGTAACGAGAACTATGGTGATTTTTGCGTTTGCTTCAAAACACTAGCTGGTTTGTCTCCTCTGGCTGCTGTAGATTTGCTAGATTTAGCAAAATGGCGGCCTCTGTTTCAGGCTTTCACTGAGGCTATGAAGATGCTAACCAGTCTTAACAAAGCTGGTGTTCTTTTTGCAACCAAACAACTGAGTCACCCCCTAGTGGTTATTCAGTATATTGTTATTTCCTGGCTGGTTTCAGGAAGAAAATACTGACAAATTCTTTCCATTTTAAACCCTTCATACACTAATATAAAGATGCTTTTTTGTAGTATATTCAATTTCTACCAATAAATCCACCTAAATGTTACACACTGGACCTTTCTCAGTTGAAATGTGTTTCAAAGGTCAAATATTTGTGAAAGTGGGTACAAATCATGGTGTGTGTGTGGTTACTGGTCATGTGATCATGTCTTGGCGAAATGCACTGTTGGGACTAAACTGTGTGGTTTGTGGACCTTCTTCACAGCATGACTTGGAAATCACATGAAGCTCCAGCAAATTTCCTTTTCTGATTTATTTCGCCGCATTCATCTGTATTTCTACAGGGACCTGGATCCTTCGTCGTGTCTCCGATCCGGGACTCGCCCGGCTCCAAGCTCCCGGTACCACCACACGACCCTCTACTCCCTCCTGGGCGTCTACCACCACCGGGACCTTACAGACATCCACGGCCCGGTCCCTACCACATGCCACCTGGTCCTCCTCCCCCAAACCTACCTCCTCTTCCATTACCAGTTAACGGACACCCAGGTATGCCTCTGCCTGGACCGATGGGAGGAGACTTTGGACCTCGACCTGCAAATGGACATGCATTCCCTCCCAGACTTGGCCCTGGCCATTTTATTGATCCCCGAGGTCCACTTCCTCCAAATTTCCGTCCCCCTCCTCATCATTATAGACCGATGCCTCCACCACATGGTATGTTCAGCTTTTATCAACACTTTGCTACTCAGTCGTAGTATTGATATGTGTTTATTTGTTGCTTTATAGGTAGTTCTTCATGTTGTTCTCGATGTTTGACGTCAGTTAATGTTGCAAAACTTCTTCTCTAACTCATCGTTTCAAACACTGGCGCTTAGTCTGGTAAATTATTTAAAAAATTAAGTGGTTATTTAGTGGAAGAAGTGTGTTCTAGAGCATATTTACATATAGCATATTTAGTTTTTCATGCCATGAATTTTTTGTGCAAAGTTTACACCTGGATCCTGCGAAATTTACGCCATTCACTTTAGTAACTCCAGTTGAAATATACTGAAACAAAAACGGCGTCAATGTTAACGCGTGATGCGTTTCCACAATGACAGTACACGGGTACGCTGGTTATTTGTAGCGCTACTCTTTTCGTTTAATAAACAGACTGCTCCAGTTCAACTGTAGGCACGCTAACCGCCACTAAAAGGAGCTAATGGAGCTAACTGGTAAACGGTGCCTGGACTATGGTGTCGCAGCACGTAAACATGACGTCACACGCATTTTTTTTTAATCTAGGACTGCATTGATTTATCAATTACTAAATCTATTTTGCAACTATTTTGATAATCGGTTTGGGTGTTGTTTTTTAATACTGTTTTATTGAGGTATAAAGTCTGTTTACATGGAAACATGTATAGATTTATTTTTAGTGTACGATAACATCAAACCAAACAGCCTAGTGAGAATTAATGGCCACACACACACCCATCACAAGCTAGTCTGACAACGCAGGATTGGATTAGCTTGTTTCTTGCTCAAAATGGGGAAGTGCATGTTAGAAAACGCGGCTAGAACGTTGTGATTTTCGTGAGTTGTTGAAGCCGTTTGAAAACCACTGCAAAACAAAGCGTAAAAAGCCAACAGCAAAAGGTGACCAACATAAATTCAGGTGATTCTTTAATGCAACACCTCCCTTGTTACTCAGAGTTCTATGTAGTTATGTTAATTTTGGGAATTTTCTTAATATACTTCGTACTTTCTTGCCTCTAAGATCATGAAACATCGTCTCTTATTTCCCTCTTATTATTCCTCTTTAGGTCTCCGTGGGCCTGTTGGACCACGTCCTCCCATCCCTCCCGACATGCGCTTCCCAGGACCGCGCGACCACGGCTTCCCACCAATGGACCTGCCCCCAGGTGTCCATCCCCTTCCACCACATGCTGGTGACGCTTATGGTCAAGCCCCGCCCACTGTCCTCCAGAACTCAGCGGGCGCTCACAGCAGCTCCGGCCAGGACCTGCATGTGAAGCAGGAGGCTCCTCAGGACTCAGCAAGACAAGCCACGGTCAAGCCTTAAAAAAAAAAAGAAAGAAAAAAAGAAACACCACCAGCTCCAGCAGAGGACTCGAACATCCCATGACCCCCCTAACAAACCTGATCCAGTCCGAAACAAAGGTCATAATTATTTTCATATTTCACTTATGAAATTAAAAAAAATATATATATAAAAAAAAACAGTGTTTAATAAAAAAAAAAAAAATCCTTTAAGTAAATATGTCTAAAATCAATAAAGTTTAAAGACTTACCACTTTTGTTATTGTGCAATAACAATATATTATATTCCAGACGATTTTCATTTATCTTTTAAAGAAATATTCAGAGCAATGGTTTTTTTTTTAAGGGGCAATATTTTTTTTTTCTTTTTAAATGTCATTTCCTGTGGAAATTATTTTTTTAAAAGCGGAGAAAAGGAGAGAGTTTTAGCTTCTAGCATTTCAGGGTTGTCATAATTATTCCCAGAGCTGTTTTATTATTTAGAACAAACTGTAAAACGATGTGTAATTTGAAGGCCAGATGTATAACTTATTTTACTATTGTTGGTAGAACGCCTTAATAATAAAGAATGTTAAAGCTGGTGTTATGTTAATTAACTAATTACAGACCGTGTTTATTATGAGTTTTAAAAAATAAGGCATACATCTGTGCTGCTTTTGAAATTTTACCCAAAACTCTTGGTTTGGCCCATTTAATGATTTGTTTGTGTTGCCAGGGACACGGAGACATTTTTGCTGTTTTTCCACTACATGGTCCCGGCACGACCCGACTCGGCACGTTTTTTATTTTTTTGCTTTTCCATTAGCAATAGCCCCTGATACTTTTTTTTGTGACGACTTAAAAATCCTGAAAACTTGCATTAATCTCCAACAATAGCACGACAATGATGACTCCGCTCACATTGAGGAGGTACTATACTAATAGAGTCGAGCCTTGGCGTGGCGAGGCGGGACTATGTTGTGGAAAAGCGCCATTTGACACAATTCATGTTTGTATTTTAGCTTCTTTTTTTTTTTTTCTTGTATAATGTAAACATGCTTTAGTATTGTACAAAAAGAAAGAAAAAAAAACACAAGAAACTGAAACTCAAAATTGAGTTTTCATTGTCTGGTTCTTGCTGTGATTCTTAGAAAGCAGTTTGTTGACCCAAACATCCAAATTAAGATTAACTAAATTAATATAAGTTAATAAAAAATGTCATCATTTAAGTGACATTAGTGCTGCCTGATTATACAGTTTGGTTTTATAGTTAAGTAATTTAGTTCAATGTCAGTTATAATGGATATTTCAGGGGTTACGTAATATTAAAGGTTTAATATCGTGGTAGAAATGATGGAAGTTACAGCAACTGATACAGATGCTTTTATGAAAATCAGCTTATGGCCGATATAAGTTTATCCTCCATATGTTGATGTTTTTATTATTTTACATAAAATCTCTAAATCATAAAAACTAAAAAATGAAGTGATTTTTAACAGCACTTTTGTTTGAAACAAAATGTGTAAACTTGTATAAACGAGCAATATTTTGCCAATTATTTAATGAATTAGTCCAAAGCTCTGAATGATGAAGAATCATTCTTCTATTTTTATTTGAAGTTAAAAGCATGATGTAAATGTTTAATACGCATTAATACAATCCTCGTCCGTCCATGTGTCAACAAAACAAAAACACTCTTACCACACTTTAGCGCTTCATACATTTACGCTCCTGAATATTTAGACATTACATAATAAAAAAAAAATTTAAAATGTCAGATTTCAATGTAGATTAATTTTTTTTAGTGAAATCAGAAAAGAATCAGAAAAAAATGAAGCCCTTTATAAAAGGGTGTGATGTGACATTTCAAAATAAAAGCTCTTCTGAGTAACGGCTCTAAACAATCACATTAAAAATCTGTGAAGTAATACTAAAAAAAACACTTTGTCGGATGAAGGAAAATAAAAACTCTTTAACAGCTGATCCTGCATCCATTTTACACCTTTATGCATTTGTAAAACTTTATGGAATAAAATCATTTTAATAAACTGTGTTATGTTAGAATTACATTTGATGAGATTTCAAAAATCAAATAAAAAATCTGTTTATATGATAATACAGTACAATTACACCATCAAATACCATCTCACTAAACCATAATAGAGTCTGCGGCATGTAACAAATATATGCACTTATTGAATAAATTTATTATAAAGAAATCAAACATTTTTTAAATGTTACTATAACCTTGACGCCTCTTGATGGTAACGTTACCGTCTGATTCGGTCGTTTTCTGCGGCGTTCCCAGGTCAGCGAAAAAGACAGTCGCTCCAGGGAATCCTGGGTCTTCTTCCTCCTGGTGGAAATGTGACCAAAACACCTCACCGACTAGACTAAACTGGACAATTTAAACTTTAAACTGTCCTGGATGGTTGTTTGTCTCTATCTTTCGCCTAAGGTCAGCTGCGATTGGCGCCAGCGACCCCCTGCGTGACCCTCGTGTGGAGGATAGAACGGTAAAGGGTGAGCAGATCCAGGGAGGTGAGATCAAAACTTTGGACGTCTCTTTCTTAATAAAGCAAAATGTGTATGAAATAATGTCTCGATACTGAATCAGGACCTTCAATGAATTAACGTTATCATCCTTCTATTTTATCTCTATATCCATGTAGCTCACCGCTCGCCACTTCCTCATGTCGACATCCATCGCTGGTGAACGCCGTGGAGCGTTTCTCTGTGGAAGACTACGATATACAGCTGAGATGATGGTGGAGACCAAAGCAGAGGTACAAAATGTTAATTGAGAGGGTGAAAAAGTGTGTTGGCCAACATGTAGACGCGTTTTATTGACTTTTCTGATTGAATTATTAATAATTCCATCAAGATTTGAAATGCTAATTTGAGAAATGTATCATTCATGACGCCATGACTCAAGAACTCAAAAACGCTTGTTCTGGTGGTGGTTCGATGATGACGAGGCAAACAAACGTGTCATTTATTCAAACTCTGCATATTTTGGCAAAAAAAAAGAAGAAAATTGTTGCTTTTGGTGTTTAAGTCTCATCGTCCAAAAAGGCCTGGAATCAAATTTTAGCACCGGCAAAGATTTGTGTCCCTTATTATTACCTCAGTGAAAGAGCGAAGGAAGACTCGAGGTGACGTTAAACATGAACGCCAGTTTCCTGCCACAGATGTTCACGTGCATTTAAGAACAAAATCGTATATAAAAATGGAAAATAAAAATAACCTAACATGGCAGTCTTGAGCTGACGTGGTCAATGTTTGGCTCAGCAAAGCAGCCTGGGCTCTAAAGTATTGCTGATGCAGACGATGAGGTGAACACTGTGTTTTCTCTGGAGGTGCAGACTTCAGGAGGACTTAGCCGTCCTTGTGTAACGTCTGCTGAAGATGGAGATAAAGTGGTTTCTTGGTGAGAAGCTGCAGCTTCTTCCTCTTGAAGTCCGTCGGCTTCTTGTACCTGAGGGATTTGAGAGAGGACATCGTCACGGTTTACGGTCCTCAAAAGAACTAAAGATTTGACCGAAAAAATAAAAAAATCGAGTCGACTCACAGTTCGATGACGATGGGTCCTGCCTTGATCTCGTCCAGCTCCATGAAGGCGAAACACTTTGTGCTGGTAAATCTCTTCTTGGGTTTGTAGTGCTTGAATTCAAAGAAGATGGCTGCTCCTGGAGAAGGTTAAAGGTCATTCAAGGTCAAACATTTACCCTTAACCCTTGGAACACTTATTTAGATAGATAGATAGATAGATAGATAGATAGATAGATAGATAGATAGATAGATAGATAGATAGATAGATAGATAGATAGATAGATGCTAGTTAGCATAGATAGATAGATAGATGCTAGTTAGCATAGATAGATAGATAGATGCTCGTTAGCAGATAGATCGATGTGAGTTAGCATAGATAGATGCTAGTTAGCATAGCTAGACACAAAGATAGATAGATGGATGCTAGTTACCATAGACAGACAGATAGATAGATGCTAGTTAGCATAGACAGATAGATAAATGCTAGTTAGCATAGATAGATAGATAGATAGATAGATAGATAGATAGATAGATAGATAGATAGATAGATAGACGCTAGTTAGCATAGATAGATAGATAGATAGATAGATAGATAGATAGATAGATAGATAGACGCTAGTTAGCATAGATAGATAGATAGATAGATAGATAGATAGATAGATAGATAGATAGATAGATGCTAGTTAGCATAGATAGATAGATAGATGCTAGTTAGCATAGATAGATAGATAGATGCTCGTTAGCAGATAGATCGATGTGAGTTAGCATAGATAGATGCTAGTTAGCATAGCTAGACACAAAGATAGATAGATGGATGCTAGTTACCATAGACAGACAGATAGATAGATGCTAGTTAGCATAGACAGATAGATAAATGCTAGTTAGCATAGATAGATAGATAGATAGATAGATAGATAGATAGATAGATAGATAGATAGATAGATAGACGCTAGTTAGCATAGATAGATAGATAGATAGATAGATAGATAGATAGATAGATAGATAGATAGATAGATAGATAGACGCTAGTTAGCATAGATAGATAGATAGATAGATAGATAGATAGATAGATAGATAGATAGATAGATAGATAGATAGATAGATGCTAGTTAGCATAGATGGATAGATAGACGCTAGTTAGCATAGATAGATAGATGCTAGTAAGCATAGACAGGCGGCTAGATATATGCTAGTTAGCATAGACAGATAGATAGATAAATGCTAGTTAGCATAGATAGATAGATAGATACTTCAGTTTATAGTTGTTAATCTGTATTAAGTATAAACACAGCAAACCACTACATAGTGAGCTGTTTTTCTATATTATTTGGCCCCTTTTTAAGGGTTACTTTAGAACAACAGGAATCGTGCATGACCTGTTTAAGACTACTTTACCTTTGGGTAATTTCTCCACGTGTCTCTGGATCTCTATGTCCACACTGAAATGGATATAGGTGTCCTCCTTCCTGGTGGCCACAGGTGTGTCCTGCACCGGGTTCACGTCTATACCATTTACATCTGTACAGACAGGGGGAAAACAAAGGAAACTCTATTGTTGTTTTTCACACAATTTGAAGATGTCAAGGATGCACAATGTTTGAAGTATCTTTTAGAAAAGATGGTGAAAGTGTGATTTGCATTCTTATAAATTAAAGAGCAGCATTCTGCACATATATAGTATTTTCATGGGATTTATTAAACCCTTAGTCAAAGTTTTGAATTGGTTTTAAGTAGAAAAGTGCATTTATATGGGCAGAAGGTCTTTTTTTTAAACATAAATTTCCAAGTCCACCAAGTTGTAAAATGTTAATGTGTGTAGGTTCATGAATAATAATAATAATAATAATGCTTTACTTGGTTCATAAAAAGTAGAACAGGTGATCATTCTTACAGCCCTTTTTTTTGCTAAACAAAATTGGGTTTGTGTTAGTTTTATAGCTTTTTAGATGAAATAATGTATTAAGAGAGAAGAATATATTATAATAATAATTACACTCATTTCTACCTTTCACACTGATGGTCATGTAAGGATCGATGCACTGCCCGGCGTCCTTCAGCCCGATCTTCTCGATCTTTAGTGTGAGTAACGTCATCCCTGGTTCAGAGGGTAACCGTGGCAACAGGGTACCTGGAAGGAAGAAGAAAAGGGTGTTAAGGTAACAACAGATGATGGTGATGAACCTTGAGACCTGAACAGAAACAATTATTAAGAGATTAAACTCTACGACTTCACCTCTTTACTTATTTCTCGTAAATCGTTTAATGCTCAATATGGATTTATGTTGGCATTAAGTTATAAATCACAACATTTGTCATTATTGCAGACTCCTTTTTATACTTTATCATTTGTTTTTTTTTTGCTATAATTGTATTAGTGCAGTAACTATGGCGACCACGGCGCTTTGATGCAGCATCAAAACCCCCTTTTGAACACGTGGAGGTCGAGGGTCAATGGAATAAATTATAAGAATGAGCTTTTCATGAAGATTCACATCATAAATTGTGCATAAATAATGCCGCTGCTGCTGCTGCTGTATTTTTCTTTCTTTTTGTTTTATTGTAAAGGACTTTTTAATGCCTGTGCAATATAAATGTATTTTTCACATCTGTAATGAAAGAAAAACACATGCTTCATGCAGCAGAGAACACACTCAGAGTGCTGTGGGTCGGTAAAGCCGTACCTTTGGAAGCTGCAAATGAAGCGGGGAGATGAGGGAATGAAGCCATGAAGCCATGAAGTCATGCACAGCACCGACAGAGAGAAACACAGAGAGACACACAGTCAAACTGTCCTCACACAAAATGACACAAGCAGGCAAAACATCACAAACTGGAGAGCTTTGTTTTTTATTTCGTTACCAGGAGCTCTCGGGGGAAACGCCTCTGTGGACCCTGCTCCTGCTGCTGCATCCTCCTCCTCCTCCAGCTCCAGGTTTTCCTCCTCACCTGGAGCCAGGATTTTCCTGACAAAAGCACGGAAATCCAAACACTTCGTTGGTAGGAAGTGGAAATACTACTCATACATGTGTTTTTAAAATCGTGCTGGCATCTCACGTTAACGCATTAATGCATGATGCGTAACCATGACGACTGACCAGTAAAAGACGCGCGTGACATCATGTTTACGTGACTCCGGATTGTTAAAATGAGTCTGTAAAGTAACGCTAAACTTTAAAAACAGAGGTACACATACACAGTACACAGGTTATTTGTAGCGTTGCTCTTTTCGTTTAATAAACAGACCGCTCCAGTTCGTCTGTAGGTGCGCTAACCGGCGCTAAAAGAGCTAACGCAGCTAACGGAGCTAACGGAGCTAACTGGTGAACGGCGCCTGGACTCCGGTGTCGCGGCACTTAAACAAGACGTCACGCGTGTCTTTTTCCCGGTCAGTCGTCATGGAAACGCATCATGCCCATCGCTATTTTAAAATAATACTTTTTGAATATTGTTCTTTAGGCGAGGGCCCTGATGTATGGAGGCCACCATCATGTTTCTACGGGAGCCCGAATGGACAAACAAGCGAGAATTTCGTACATCCTTTCTGACCGATCTGTGGCCGCCAGTCTGACGTCATCACTTTTTAGTATCGGCAAGTACTAAAAAAAAAAAAATACCAGGTACTATCACTAATGGAAAAGCAAGCCGAGCTAGGTCGTGTTAGAACTGTATAATTCTTACATACTGGACCTTTAAATATCAGTGTCAGGACATGATAGCAGCAAATAGAGGGATGTGGATTACTTACTATTTAGCTTATGAGCTTTAAAAACTAAAAACTGTCTATTTACACTATTTTCACAAAAACAAGTGGTAAGATCAGACCTAAAGTGAAGGATATTTACCTTAATGGCACCGGCTGGACATCAAAAGGAAACTCTTTGTTGTACGTCAGGATGTTTTTGATTACTGTTGAAAATTAAGGAGAAATAGTCCGAGAAATTCAAGTTAAAGTATTTAAAGTATCACACAGTGATGACGTCACTCTTCACTTACTGTTTTCCAGTTTCTTCAGTTCTTCTAACTTGAACTCTTCCTTGGACTGTGTGCACTGCAGAGCACAAGACAACCTCAGTTTAATCTTATTTAAACGTCCACACTCTAATAATAATAATGATAATTAATACCAGTACATAAAAGAAAATGTGTATTTTCTCATGTGTGTATTATATTAAAGGTGCATTATGTAATAAATCTAAAGCAACTGGCCATAAAATCCTCCTAATATGTCACAGAGACTCAGAAATAATGTTCATATAACAAACTGAACTCACCAACAACAACAGTACAGACAAAATATTTGCATTAAAAAATGTTTTTGCAGACTGCAAATCATGTTTATGTTTTGAAATCATGTTTTTGCATGTGGCGCCACCTACCGCCGTCCATTGAATGTAGTAACCGTTTTTGGCCACATTCTTACATATGACGCCTTTAATTTTAAAGGCCCAAGCCCAAATTAAAGTAAAGTAAAATGCAACAATTGTTTAATTAATCAGTTAAATCAATTTCCCAATAATTAAAACAAGTTTTCTGATCATTTTTTTGCTCCAGAATCAGTAAAACTGTAGAGTTTTGGTCTGTTTCTCAATTATTTGAGGAAAATAATCATTAGTTGCAGCTCTAAATTATAGTAAATGTATGATGTATTACATGTATATATCATATAAGTTATTAAATGTATAATACATGATAATTGCAGGTCATCCCAGGGCAACTTTACATGTCATTTGAAACGTTAAAATGTGGAAATATTCTTATTATTTCTTTTACACAGAGAGACGTGCAGTTGTACTTGGTTTTTTATTATTATTATTATTATTATTATTATTATTAATTATTAAAAATGACACAGACTTTGATTTTTTTTAGGCAACTCGTCAAACATTTCTTATCCTTGTTGTTTAACAAGAGTTTGGACTCTTGACCTTTTAAAGTGTTTCTAAAATTTGGTGACATGGCACTGATCTGTGTGTGTGTGTGTGTGTGTGTGTGTGTTTATACAAACCTGCAGACTTGTACTTCTCATTTCCAAGCATGTTGCAATCTTTCCTAACGTTTTCTGCAGGGGGCAAATAAGGAAGAAAAAATAAATAAATAAGGAAGTTGAGTTGAGTTGAGTTGATGTAAAATCCCAGCGTTAATGCGATGCAATGATTTACCTTCTGCTCCTCTGTGAAGTCTGGTGAGTTTGTGGACTGGACTTCCTTCTGCAGTTGTCTCGCTAAACTGAAATCACAGGTTAAGAACACAGTTAGATGTCTATGTATACTGTATAATTTTAAAAAAATACAATATTCTCTCATGTTGGATGAAGAATGCCTTTAATGCAACAAGGACTGAGTGCACAATACTGCATGTGTGCATCTCTGTGCCCTCTAGTGGTCAAAGAGGTGTAGGTGTTGTGTTTGGTGCACATTAATTAGTTCCACAGATGATGACACAAACAAAGACATGCTATTTTTGTTGGGGAAGATGATGGGGGGAAAAAATATGATTTTTATGTGTGAGAGAGACATAGAAGGAGAACATGCCTCACTATAATGTGATGAAAACCCAAACATAACAATGAGAGGGTGTGGCTGACTTACAGTGTTTCTCAATACTCTGAGGGGGGAAAACTGGCCCAATTTACTGCACTGCATGACACATCATGAAAAGCCCAGTGCACTGAGCATGTGATGTGTCCTTTTTCCATCATGTCAGGATCATGGAGAGGAGAGAAGAGGAGCTGCAGGAGCAACAGACTGTTCTCCTCTGCAAACCAAACCACTGCCACATCACGTCATGGTCACGGGTGGGTTAGGGTTTATTTACTGCTGCAGGAGCAGGCTGACACCTCAGTGTGAGGAGGACAACTTAAGTTGAGAAGCTCCATGTCACACACACACACACACACACACACACACACAGTGTCCTCTGCTTCATCACCACCTCCCTCCACACTCACATTCATGTAAAATGGATGGATGAATTTGAGAAACATGCATGAAGAAGAAGAAGAAAAACACACATGTTGAATGCAACTCACATGTGGTACTCATCTATAGCCTCCACTAATTGTCCCCACGAGTCAAAGTCTGTTGCTTTCTTAAAGCTGGCGTGCCACTTCTGGACAGTCTTGTGGACATCGGACATGGTGGTGGTGGTGGGGCGGGAACACGCGGCGCTCTCAAGACAACATAGCCGAGGAGGAGACTCATCTACGGGAGCTTCAGCAGCAGCAGTAGCTACGGAGGCGGCGGCGGCGTCCGGGTTCTCCGCTGTCCAGAGGCGCACACGCAGACCGGTGACAGCACCACCGACCAAGCCCTTTCTCTCCGCTCCTCATCCCTCGAACGCATCCGCAGGAGAAAGGAAGTCCCGCCTGGAGCAGCAGACAGGGAAGGGTGCGCGCGTTTCGGGACGCGGGGTCGCCCTGCTGAGCGGCAGCGGCAGGATGTGTGGGAAAAGCAGGGGCGTATCAGTGAATTTTGGAGGTCTGTGCCAGTTATTTATACAGACATTCTGCAACCAAACAACTAGAAAAGAAAATGTGATTATTATTATTATTATTTTATTTATATACTCTTTTTGTAGGTTATTGCGCTGCTGGTCTGGCAACCCATGCTGCTTTGAATGTGTTTTTTTTATTGTCTGAAAGATTTAATTTTTTTATTATTATTATTTATTTACTTATAAAAAAGTGGATTTTATACACATTGTATTTTTATTTCATGAAGAGTACCTGCTTCTGTAGTGGCAGCCAATGGGGACCCAAATAAATGAATAAATAAATCAGTATAATCGAATAGAATAGGTTGCAGTGCAAAGTACTTTCATGCTTTTATTTTTTAAAGGGAAACGAAACGTCTTCCGGTTCTTCCGGGCTCGTCGCGTCTAGCTTGTAATGTTAGCAATGGCTCCGAATGCTAAAACAACAGAGCCGGAGGTGCGTTTGAGGACTTGTTAGCCGCTGACAGCATGAGATAAGATGGATGGTGCGGTGGTGGGCTCTTCTGTGGCCGAAGAGGACGATTGTTCAGACGGCTCAGAGGCTTTATGTTTGATGAGAGTCGGAAGAAATGCGGACTGGCTTCGGCTGTTCGAAAACACTGAGGTGGAGCTTGCTAATGCTAGCCGAATAGCTAAACTCACACACACACACATACACACACACGCCCCTAAACTGTGCTCAAAGTCCATGCCACATGTACACATAGACACATAAAATATGTTCAGTTTTTACGCCAAATATGTAAAGTTTATCTTTCCATTATTATTTTAATGAGCGGAAGTTGAAGGACTAAGAGAAGTACGCAGCAGGAAGCTAACTGTCTATGTGTCATGTTTGTTTTTGACTGTTGCAGATCACTATTGGACGTGGCGTGGATGTCACCTACCAGCTGCTGTCTCCAAGTTGTCCTCTCATGATCTCCAGGCTGCACTGCACTATCAAGCAGAATGAAGACGGACAGTGGACCGTAACAGACAAGAATGTCAGTTCAATTTATCAGGAATGTGATTACAAATGCTTGAGGGAAAAAAAAACACAAAACATTGTCCCTTTAAACCTTCCTCATTCATTCTTCTACCGCTTTATCCTCCACATGAGGGTTGCAGCGGGTTGCTGGTGCCAATCCCAGCTGGCATAGGGTGAAAGGTGCCCATCACAGGGCCATATAGAGACATTCACACCTTTGGTCATTAGGTTTACTAAGGTGAATGACACTGTAAAGTGTTTTGTTTGACTAGTACTTATTTTATAGTATTTACTACAGCAGCTATGTTGACGCTGAACGAATGATGACTGAATTCCATTTAGCTTCCTCACTTTGCTGGCTCACACTCACATTTGTCCTTGAACTGAATACACACTATCTTAATGTTATTAAAAACACCTGTGGTTTTCCACTGGTGTCAAAATGGATGCTACTGATAAATATGCAGTTTAAAGCACCAAGATGGCCGCTTTATTGTCATAGAAAAAAAGCTCATATAGGTCGACTTATTTTGTCTTAAATCTGTGTAGGTCTACTCTGGATTGGTGTTTCGGTGTCAGATATATATATATGGTTTAAAAACAAAAAAGTGTGACAGTCACTTATGCATATATGGATGTTGCTTAGGCAAATGTTAATGCAAATTTAATGAATTTTAAACAAATTTATCCTTTTTATTTTCTTACAGCTGTTAAGTTCATTTCTGTTTTCTTTACCAGAGCCTCAATGGCGTGTGGGTGAACGGAAACCGCATTCCCGCTGAGAGAGTCCATCACCTCCGGCTCGGAGACTCCATCCAACTCGGGGTTCCGTTCAGTGGAAGCAAAGTGGAATTTGACTACATCCTCGCCCAGCGTCCCCTCAAAGACATTAAACTCTGCCTCGCACAGGCGCACAAAGATGGCGCCAGGTCAGCCCCGGTTTCTAAGAAATCCAAGAGGAAGTTGTCCATGGAAGAAGTGGAGCCGTCCACTTCGAAGCCCAAGCTGTACCGCCACTCCACCGCTGACAAGTCCTTTGCCAAACCCTGTCCTCTGCCTCAAGTGAAACGTCAACAGAGGCTCAGTCACTCGGAACCAGAGAGAACTGGGTCCAGCAAACAAGTCCAGGATGTAGGGCACTCCAGTGATCCCTGTGACCTGGACAACCTGCAGATGTAAGTCCCACTTTCTGCAAAAAAAAAGTATAATAAGCTATTCAGAAATGATTTAATACTATAAAACAACCTGCTGTTTCCATATGTATTGATTCCTGCAGGTACAGCCAGAACATCCTGCTGCTGAGGGAGCAGGTGGACGACACGCAGAGGCAGGTTGCGTCTCTGGAGGGCCAGCCCCGACAGGCTGACCCTCTCAAAGAAGAACAGGTGAAGGAGCTGCAGGGTCAGCTGGAGACGCTCCGAGCCAAAATGCACCGGATGGAAACGTTGGAGAAGTCCTTCAGTGAAACCAAGAAGCAACTGGAGGTCAGTGGATCCTGTCCATGTGTGTGTGTTTGTGTGTGACATCATTTTCCAATGTGCAAAACTGGGAGAATAAAAAACAACATATTTCTTCTGCTGAATCAGTAATAACAGTGGGTTTGTTTCACATCAAGTTTTTTTATTAATGATCAATTGAATCATCGTGGATCATTTACAGAAACTGGCCTTGGATTTGCAGATGATTGTGAAAGTGAAACTTTCTTCATAGACCTGTTATGTAACATTTATGAATAATTCTTTGTCAATGAAGAGGTTTTTTTATTTTTTATATCTTTAAATGACAGTGTAACCTTTTTGTGTTTAGGCCGAGAAAACGCAGCAAAAGGAGGAGGTTTTGACCAAACAGCTGGAAGATGCCTTGCAAGAGGTTTGTCGCTTAGAAGTGGAGCTTAAATAGAAGCATAAATACAAGCAAACACATACAGCATTTACAGGAAATGATATATGTTGGTGTTTCAGACTGCTTTTGTTATTTCTTTTTACTTTATCATCAGCAAAAGAAAGTCATAGACGAACTCGCCCTGTCTCGGCAAGACTTTGAGGAGATCCTTTTAGCCAAAAACAAAGAACTGGAAGTTACAAAGGTATCATTATAACCATTAAAGATCATCTTTTTACATGGTTTGTCACTGCGTCATTTATTCATTTATTTGTTATTTTGTTGTTGTTTTCTGGCAGGAGGAGAAAGAAAAAGCGAGAGCCCAAAAAGAAGAAGTGGTCACACAAGTGACTGAAGTTCTGGAGAACGAGCTTCAGTGCATCATCTGCTCCGAGCTCTTCATCGAGGTAGAGTTGAGACGCTGAATTTGTGTTTTTGGTTTTCCAATACGTGCTTTTTTTATTAATAATAATAAAACGTTTTATTGCTCCCGCAGGCCGTGATCCTGAGCTGTGCTCACAGCTTCTGTTCTCACTGCATCCAGCTGTGGCGCAAAAAGAAGGACGAGTGTCCCATCTGCCGACGGGCCATCCAGTCCCAGACCCGCTGTCTGGCGCTGGACAACTGCATCGACAGCATGGTGGAAAACCTGAGCCTGGACATGAAGGCGAGACGGCAAACCCTGATCACACAGAGGAAAGGTGAGAGGTGCGTCACTTACGCTGTCGCCGGAAATATCAAATCATAGTACTTAGTGTGTTAATTTACCACTTTTTAAAGTTTAAAGAGAAAAGGTTTCAGAATGAGACCATTCAGCTGAATATATATGCACTACCGTTCAGAAGTTTGGGGTTACCTATACAATTTTGTTGTGTTTTCAATTAAAAGCCACACTTTTATTCATCAAAAGAGTTGCAAAATGAATAGAAAATATAGTCAAGACATTGACAAGATTAGAAATAATGATTTTTATTCAAAATAATTATTTTGCCTCTTCGTCAAATAACCAGCAAAACTGTTTCCAACTATGAAAACCAGACATTTGCAGCTAGAATAGTCGTTTACCACATTAACAATGTATAGAGTGTATTTCTGATTAATTTAATGTTACATTCATTGAAAAAAACAGTGCTTTTCCTTAAAAAATAAGGACATTTCTAAGTGAGCCCAAACTTTTGAACGGTAGTGTAGGTGATTAGAACTAAATAAAAAAAAAAAAGGGAAGATAATGGTACAATAATATACATGTAGTCTCATTCTGAAGAGAGAGACCTGTTTCAGACAAATGTACAATATAAGAAACAACAATTAGCTGCAGACAGACAGAAATACAATACAAGCAATACAGTAAAATCAATGTGCCAAGCCAAGAAGCGAGTTCAGAGATGATGCACTTCAATATCATTTAAAGTCCCCCCAATTGAACCTGGACAACTGGACAACTTCAGATCCAGTTGTAAAGTGTTTTTGAGGTGAACATGTCTTTTTGTTTTAGCTCTGTACATAAATGAAGGAACGCTGAGGGTAGTAAAGGTGTGGGAGCACAGGCTGTAACTGTATGAAGAGATAAAAGTCTACATGTAGATAATGTGTTTACAATAGAGGGGAATCACTGACCTCGGCATTCCTGACTAACAAAGTAGCCTCACGCAAAAACGTTAAATATTTTACCATCTGCGCGTGAACGTTTAATCAGATGCGATCATGTCAAAGTCATCCTGATACTTTGCTAGTTATTCTAAATGTATTCTCAGAATATAATCTCCCACAAACTGCATCTCCTCTTGCTCAGCAGCCGTGGCATTAATCACGTCTGTGCGAGAGCTCAGTGACTCACGGCAAAAGTGCTCGAGCCCTCTGCTCGTGTGGTGAAGCTGCTCAGCAGCCGTGAAGCCATAAAAGAAATGTGGTTTCTCAAGGTGTTAAAAGAGCAGCGACGTCGGCCTCGGTGGAGGTTTCAGAGCAGTGAGCGGTTTACAACACTAGGTGGCAGCACAGTGTGGCAGATTTATGGCCTCCATTTTCTTTCCCCATTGATAGATGTGTAGAGTGAGGTAGACTGTTGTTCCTCAAATAAGCTCGTATAGAAAAAGGTAAAAACCTTAAAAAATGCTTCAAATTGACCAAAATAACATGAGGAAACACTCAACCAAAGAGAATTACATCAGAAAACACGTGTCAGTCGCTACACAGAGTTTGTAAAAATCCCCTTTTAATGTCATGTGACACATTTACAAATCGTGTTTTTTAATCATTACTATAAATGGCAGCCAAGGCGGAGTGATTTATCTCGGTGAGGGTGTGTACGTGTATCATTTGTGCGGTTTGATTATAAAAATCATAGGAAATGTTGATTTTAAGTTATGTCTGTCTATGATGTGACGAGTATTATCCACAATATCAAAGATAGGAAACAGTTAATGACTGTTTTGATGGTTCACTCTGTTGACATGGTGAGGTTTTTCCTGTTGCCGTCTGTGTCCAGTCTGGCCGTTCGTCAATGTTGTTGTGGAGGAGGAAAGAGACAAGACAGTGGGACAAAGAGTCAATCACAAGGCGCTCTGTTACAGGACACCAAATATACGACACAGACCGCAGACATAATCCATCAGACAACATAAGGTTCTTCCTAACCCACACTGCAGCACCATGGGTGTGACCAGGCCAGCTGGATGACCGGCTTGCTACGAGCCGAGCGTGGGATTAATCACATCCGCACAGACGACGATAACGAAAACTCACAAATAAACAAACAAACAAGCCCAGAAGTCACACAGCTATGCAATGAAGCAACAGTGGGAAAAGACAACGTTGAATATAGAGCTGCAACTAATGATGATTTTCATCATCGATTAATCTGTCCATTATTTTCTCGGTTAATCGATGAATGGTTTGGTCCAGAAAATGTTAAAAAACGTCGATCAGTGTTTGTCAAACCTGGAAATGACGATGTTCTCGAACGTCTTGTTTTGTCCGGAAACCAAAATGATTCAGTTTTAATGATTTCTTTGTTACGTGGAGCAAAGAAACACAGAAAATATTCACATTTAAAGGCGCCATATGTAAGATTGTGGCCAGAAACAGTTACTACACTCAAATTCAAGGAGGATTTTTGCTTTAGATTTATTACATAATGCACCTTCAAGAAGCTGAAACGTTCAGAAATGTTCGTTTTAATCATGAAAAAAACGTCAAACTGATTAATCGATTATCAAAATAGTTGACGATCAATTAAGTAGTCGATTAATAATCGATTATAGCTGCTTTCAGACCTGCACTGAAGTCTGGACATTCTTTGGTGATTGTCCTGAAGTGTGAACACAAATGTCCACAGAAGTTGCTCCAAGCAATGTCTGGAGATTCTCCTTCCATTTTGAGTATAATCTCTAAAGTTAGATTCTAGGATCCTGCACCACTTGCTTAATTCATCACCAAGGCGAGACAATATAGAATAATAGTTGGCTGCCATAATCCAGACTAAAACAGACACACTGTTGGAAATGCATGAAAAAGCTTTGCTCTCTTGTCTCTGCTTTTCCTAATATTTACACATAGAAACGTACAGTATATTTTATATTTATTTCGCTGTTTTCCAGAAGCTAAATCGGCGGCGGTGATGGTGATCGACGACGAAGAGGACGAGGACGACGAGGACAACAGCAACAGCAACAGCACGTGGAGCAGCGACAGCGACGGCAGCATGGTGTCCATCGACAGCAGCCTGAGCTCTGTGGTCTCTGTGGACACGGACGGCAGCATCCATTTGGACTCCAGCCCTTCGTTCCTCGCGTTCTCTGACGAGAGCATCGACGATGACTTTGAGACTTAATCCCGTTTCCCCCTCCGTGTGTGTGTGTGTGTGTGAGAGCTGAAAATGTGAAGTGGACTTTTTGATGTCGGGATTTACCTTTGAAGGACATTTGAAATGGTACACGATATTTGGTCTCGTCATGAGACGGCAGCCAGAGTTAGACAAAGTTTCTTTTGTTTTTGTTTTTGTTTTTTTGTAACATCATTTAGTGGTTTTATTGTCTTTATTTTCAACAAAAGGAATAAAGTTTCTGCCAGAATGCATGTCATGGTAATTCCCTGACACGTTTCTTGTAGTTTTTGAGGGCGAAGGGCAGGAAACAGACGGACGTCATGAAAGAAAAGGTGTCGTGCGACGGTAGCGGTTCGATTCCCGGCTCTGCTCATCTACATACCGATGTGTCCTTGGGTAAGCTTTGATTGGTCATCAAGACTTAAAAAAAGCGCTATATAAACACACTATTTATCATCTATTGTGGGCTACTGTAAAAATATGGTGATCTAAAAATGGCAGCTGACCTGATTTAAATATAAATGGCTCATTCCAAGTAATTATAAACACTTCATGTAATCAGGTCACCTGAAAAAATTATGTTAGCTTCACTTTCTTTTTTTAATTTAAATTGTACACACTGGACTTTATAAAGTACCTTTTAAGCATCATGATTTCTGTGTGATTTTAAAAGACAGCACCGTTGAACTATTCTAATCCAGGTCAAACCTGCCCCAAAATACCTGTTTAACTTGTTTTTTTGTTCTATTTTATCATCTCTATAGTGATGCCCTGCTTTCCGCTCATCGTCGTGGCCTCCTGGGAGTTTCCTGCCTGGCACACACGCTGAAAGCTTCCAAGGCTACGGAGAAGGAAGCGTGTTAGTCGCCTCCCACTGGTGCTGATTTACATATTTAAAAAAACAAAAACAAAGGAAATACGTCATCATAAGGTAGTGTTAGAACACACATGAAGTCCCTCAGTAACCTAAAGTCTAAGCATGTACTTTTATTTATTTTATTTATTTTATTGTGGGGCTACATTAGAAGTGTAATAATGATAATATAGATAAACCCAGAGATCTTTAGTTACTTTAATTAACGTTACACAATTGTAACATTCAAAACAGGATTTTCATTTAGCTAATTCCTTATATTTTTTGGTACAAGCTGCGTTGCATAGCAACCATTTCAAACAATTCCTTTGGGTTTTTAATAAGAACTAGATCTAGTGACAACAGCACTATTGGTGCTTCAGCTGGGCTTAAAGTCACTGTCATAAATATTCACAGTGTGTGTTTTCAATATTTCCAATCTATAGTAACTGACGTGTGCCCAGAAAACTCACATATTGACGTGTTTTTAAGGCGTCAATTAGCTTTTGAACTATCTCGGGCTGCAAATAACCATTATTTTCATAACCGATTAATCTATTGATTGTTTTCCCGATTCATCAACTTGTCGTTTGGTCCATAAAATATTGAAATATATTGAAATATATTGATGGGTGTCTCCTAACCCTGGAAATAATGATGTTTTCAAATATTGTGTTTTGTGTCCACAAACCAGAATTATTCAGGTTTAATGGTTTCTTTGTTATTTGGAGCAAAGAAACCAGACGATATTCACATATAAGTAGCTGGAAAAGCAGAAAGCCTGTTTTAATTACTAAACAATTTGAACTAATTATTCAAATTATTAGTTTTCCTATTGAGGCCAATGGCTGATTGGATAATGGAATAATTCCAGCATGAACTAATGATGTAGATTTCACTGTGTGGACAAAGATACATGGAATTATGTTTACACGCAGTTTTTTTTTACAGCTAATTTCTTAATGCAGTAGAGAATAAGTTATAAAATTTACTTTATTTAACAAGTGTTATTTACTAAATTCTCTCCTCCTCCCACACTGCAGCTTCACACCTGTTTGTTGTGCTGCTTTGACAGAGTCTCCACCATCACGCTCTCTCATACCAGAGGATCACGGTCTGTATCCGTGGACCATCTGCCAGCTTTGCTGAATCCAAATGTTCTTCGCAGCGTGAACACTGAACAGTCTCCTGCACACACACACACGCCCCAAAATAACACACTAGATCATCATTTTGTGGTTTATTCCTGCAGTAAGTTGGTTTAATTTAGTCTACAATGAATACAATGTATAATTGCATGATAAATATTAAGATACATATCTGTGAAGTCTTTGTTTACATGGACAATAATATTATAATCCTAACCAGAATAAGGTCTGACTAGGACACTGCCATGTAAGCGGGCATTTTCTGAAGACCTTAACCCAATTGAAACCATACTTGGAACAGGCAATAATCGGATTAAGATACGTGCGTTGTTGGGTTTTTTCTAATCTTATCCATGTAACGTAGACAGATTATGACATCCCCACTGTTTTTTTTTTACTGCAGTCGTCACGGAGAAGATGATTGTCATACACGGACTGTTCTCTGTAACAGGAAATGCCAGGAATAACTCCAACATGAATGGAATATTCTATGAGCAAGCGCACGTAAACATCCTGAAGGGAACAATATCCCATTCAGGATAAGGTCAATATTCACAATATCGGTGTGGGAACCCACTGAATACATGTTGCACATTTCCAAGATGCTTAGTAAGCAGTATTTTTTTTATTGCACTATGAATTGAATTGTGCATCAGTGATTCCCACAGACTGGGCCAGAAGCCATTCACAAATATGTTCTTTATAAATTTTTAGCATTAAGATTATAGTAATTATTATTACTATAACTATATTATTATAGTAAGATTGGGTGGTGACTAGTTTACCTATTCAAAACCGTTTTTTTCTACAGAAAAGGCTATAAAATTGGTCAGCAACATTTTATTAATGCACAAATGTGCCTTTTTTTGCAATGTATATTGTGTATAATTTGGTCATGTTCATAAAAAAGGGTCCACATATCAACATTTGGAGGAAAAAACAGCTTTAAATACTAATCTAGTGCCTGTTTAATCATTTTTAAAGAGGAAAAAAAGCCAGACAGACAATGGGGGCGTGTCTTTCCCCGAGAGGGGGCGTGTCGTCTTGAGCCCAAACGCAGAGCGTTGTGTCACCATGGAAACCGATGCAGTAGAGGGCAGCGCACCACAGGTAGCCTCAATGCTAACATTTGACCAGCAAACATGAAGCTATGTCTATGTAATGTTAGATACTTTGTTGTACAGCTACAGCTTTAGCTTTGTTTGCTATGAGTTTTGTAGTCTCAGGTTAGCTAGCATTAGCATTTAGGGTCTCCTGGATGAACTAAAAACTGTGTTTATTTACTTAGAAAATGTTTCGTTTATCTTGTTACCAGTAGAAAAAACTGTGATATAAGGTCGTTATGTTAACTGGATTTAGGATGGTAGTACCTTATAATGTCATTTATAGTATTATTTATGTTTTTTGTTGTACTGTTTGTTAGTTTTTAATGTATTTATTCATACAGTGTGTTTTACTGGAAAAACAAATTGCTTTTGTGAAACCTGGGTTCCCACACGGGTCCTATTGCCTATGCAGAACGGCCGTGGGATCGTAATTACTAGCGCTGTTGTTGACACGAGATTCCGTGCAGAAGATTGAGTGAGTAGCGTTAAGCAAGACGGAGCAAGTGACGTGATGCCTGGGAAATACAAATTCCAAGATCTCTGGCTCACCCGAGAAAATCACAAAGACCGGTTTGTCCGAGATCCCAAAGGACAATCGCTTGTCCAGATGCAGAGCGTGCTGCAAATCAATAAAAGTGGACACCATGGACAAAGCGGCCTGTACAAGTGTCGGCACATCCAGTGTTGGAATTGGTCCTGGAAAGTCCTTGAATTTGAAGTCAACAAATGTGTGGGAACCCTGTGAAACACATGTTTTAGAATTTTAAGTGGAATGGGCCAAAGCTTACTAATTGTTTATTTAACCAAGGTTAGTTTCTCTAAGTTTTAATGTGTTTTTTTTAACAGGGGGACTGTCAACGTAATCTGTCCAACCACTGCAACAATGCCCAAGTCCTACTATCCTCCAGGATCCAACCTCAAGGCCCCAGAAAGGCCGAGGAAGACGAGGACCATCATTGCTGAAGATCCTCACTGGACTCTGGCTCTGGTTCCTCGTCTGTCAAACCTGTGCCTGCAAAGTATCGCGAGCAACTTCGAGGGTAAGCTTTTGTTTTTAGGTGCGTTTTTGTCTACGCAGTTGTTTCTTATGTAGCTGCAAAAAAAAAACGATTGCAAATCTTCCACCTGTTCCAGAAAACCCCATATTTGAACAACTCACGCCCAGTCAGAGACATTTCATCCAGGAGAGGCTCTCTCCCTCGCTGCCTCTGCACGTCTCGGCCAACACCGTCGACGACGGCGTTTACTGGAAGCGGTGCTGTGAGCAGCGGTGGGACCTCTGTGACGTGTCACTCTACGGCCACAGCTGGAAGCGAATGTTCTTCGAGAGACGCCTGGAGAACGTGATCGAGCTTTTCATTCCGGATGTAACGGAGCCCGAGGCGGTTCTGGACATGGTCCCACACTGCAGGAACTATGTCAAGAGGCTGGACATCGGCCAGCTGCTGACGCCCATCAAGGAGCCACAGAGGCAGATGGAGGAAGAGGAAGAGTTGGCGAGTGAACATGAGTATGAAGGACCTTCTATGGACCACTTTGACTTTGGCATCCTGCTGGACAAGCTGAGCAACCTGGAAGAGCTGCATTTAGTGTACAGGGTCAAACAGTGTGGGATGAACTTTGAGTGGAAGATGTTTGAGATGACTGACAGAGACTGTGAGTCCCTCGCCAAGGCCCTGATGTCCTGTAAGACCTTGAAGGTGAATATCGTATGTAGATTGTATGGAGTTTGTTTATTTTTGTTGCAATTCCAGCAATTCTGGCTTTGTTTTCTGAAATAATATAATTTCAGAAATGTCCCCAAACTGGAAAACTGCTCTTGGTACAACCCTAAACCCTAAAGTTCTGTTCACGTTAAAGCACAGACAGCAGAGCATCTGCCTGCAACTTCGATTTATTACAGCATGAAAACATGGCCTTTATGTAATACTGGTTTGTGCGCATGATAAGGAAGCTACACAACATTTTTGGTGTTGATATTAAGGCTGAAAAGTACCACTATTTTCATTAGAAAATGCACCAAAACCCAAATATATTTCATTTAAACTGGTGTAACACACTATTTCATTATAGAGGTTAGAAATAGATGAATGGAATATACGCATATGGCAAATTCATAGAATAAAAACACCATTTATAGTCTGTGACCACTTTATTAGGTACACAAACAAAGTCTGACTGGTGCTTCTCAACACACAAACTCTTCTGTACACCACAGCTTCTGAGGCTCCACCAAAGCCACATCGAGGACAACAAGTGTCGCCTTCTGGTGAAACATCTCCTGGACCATCCGTCCCTGAGGGAGCTGGACTTTTCTCACAACCTGATTGGGGACAGAGGAGCCAGAGGTATCGGCAAACTGCTCAGCAGAGGTCATCTGGAGGTCCTGAACTTGTGCGACAACGTGATCCGGGACCACGGTGCCAAAGCCATAGCTCACGCTCTGTCCAAGAACTCCACCCTGTTGTCCCTCAACCTGCGTCTCAACCGCGTGAGAGATGAGGGAGGTCAGGCCATAGGTGAGGCCCTGCTGAAAAACAACACCCTCCGTCACCTGCACCTCGGAGGAAATGAGGTGACTGCGCCCACAGCCGTCGCTCTGGCTGAAGCTCTGTCACAGAAGAACATCCTGAAGAGCATCAATCTGTCCTGCAACAACCTGGGTGAGGTAAGTGAGACTGTAAATAACGTGGTTGCACTGTAATGTGACTTTTTTTTTGTCATTTCCTGTTAAACCGGAAGTTTATTTTGAAAGAATAGTATGCGCATGTAACTAACTTCCGCCGAAAAAAAGAAACGGTAAAACGGTAAAGAACAAGGAGATAAACAAAGGTTTACGAAGAAAAACAAACGTTCAACGGAAGTTTTTCTCGAGTTAAAAGCGGCAACAAGGTATAATGAGGAATTATGTTGTTTTCAAATGTAAAACTAAGTGATGTAAACTGTTAATTTTACCTGCTAGCTTATGTAGCTGTTAAGTTTCGCCGGCTATCCGTTGCTACATGTTTTTAAATAGTCTAATGTATTATTTTGTGTAGTTTTATTGGTCTGTGAACTCTGGAAAAGCCTTTTATTATCTTTTATTTAATCACCAAGTTTGACTCTCTTTGACGGTATCCGTGACGTCATTTTGACTGGTCGTAATTCCATTGTAGTTGTAGATATGTGTGACGTCATTCGCACTAGTCACAACTGCAGTTTCAGATAAGCTGCAATTCAGTTTTCTACTCGTCATAATGACGTCACGTTTGCCATCCCATGTGTATGGGGTTTGTCATTCTGTAGATATATCTCATTTCAGTTTCAGATAATCTGCAAATCAGTTTTTTGTAGATATATCTAATTTCAGTTTCAGATATCCACAACGTCATTCTCACTGTCTGAAACTAAAGATATCTTAAACTTGAAATATGACTCGTCTTGACGGCATTGTAGAGATCTGAAACTGGAATTAAAGAGATCTAAAAATTCAAGTGTACCCCATACACATGAATGGCAAAAGTGACATCATTTCTGACGATTATAAACTGAACTGCAGTTATCTGTAACTGTAGTTTTGACGAGTAAGAATGACGTTGCATATATCACTAGTGATGATCACATCTACAGATTAAATGTTAAAATCTCTTGCCATAAATAATAATATGATTAGACATAAGAAAATAAGATTGCTATCCTATTGCTATCTTTCCATCATTGCTACCATTTCAAGCAAGAAATTTCAAGCCAGAAAAAAATAATTTTGTTATATCTCCTTTTAAGAGTCTTGACCTGAATAGTTTGGTAAGTTGGATGTAAAACCGATTCAATTCTATTTAAAAAAAAACAAAAAAAAAAACACCATATGTGACTGAACAGAAAATGAATCTGTAATTTAAATAATGAAATGCTAAGACACTTTAAACTTGCTGGGTTTGCTGATTTTTAATATGTGAACTGTGACAGAGAATAACAAATTCACACCCACTGCATTCAAATCATCTTTTTAACATTTTTGTTAAATATTTAGCAAACCCAGCACTTTGAAACACTTGTTTATCTGCACTTTTTCCTGAAATATGGTACTGGTACAGTGAAGTAAACAGAAGGAAAAAGGCTTTAAAGTACAACGATTGTTAAATTATTCATGTGTGGAAAACATGGAATAATGGAAATCTGAGCAAGCGTTCGTTTCCCCTGTGAATTTTCCTCATCTCACACTCTCTCTCTCTCTCTTTCGCTCTCTCCTTTTCGAGATCCCACAGTATATTGTGTCTTTGACGGGAAAACTCAGTGGAGGATCAAAAATCACCTGCAGAGCAGAAATGCACTGTGCAGAATCATCAATATCTTTGACCTTGGTCTCCTCCTCACAGAAACGACTGTTTCAGACACTGAAAACACTGTTGACCAGAGACAGCAATAATCAGAACCTTTCAAGATTGTTATGGTTGTTTCCGATACGTTGAAATGCATACGTGACAGAATGTGAGTGATTGTTTTTTTCTTTGTGTGTGTGTGTGTGTGTGCAGGATGGAGGTAAAGCTCTGCAGGGGGCCATGTCTCGCAACACCAGTGTGACAGAGTGCGATCTCCGCCTGACGGAAGTCGACGAGCGGATCGTTGCGTTCATCAACCAGGTGGTTTGGACCAACGAGAGTTTAGAAAACGAGAGACGAGCTCGGGAAAAGACAGACAAGTAGACATCAACACGTCCTCTTTGCGACAAATATCACTCTTTAGTGGTCCTTGATTCCTGACCGGTGTATTCATTTAAAATCTAATTTCTGTCTTTGTGCTTATTAGTTTCAATTAACAAGTTTATTTTGGTGATTTTCTGAACATTTTTTAATGCTCTAAGGCACATGTGTCAAACTCAAGGCCCCCATGGTCTTAAAAATCTGTGTAAAAATAGGTCTATGCTGCTTTAAGGCATGAGTTGACCATAAACTACATTTCCCACAATGCATGGCGATTGCGTTACCCGCAAAGTGACGGGACCGTCACTAGATCACAGTGTATCATTGTATATGCATCAAGTAATAAATACAGAAAGTTATTTAGCAATATGTTACGCAGTAGTTACCTTTATTTTACATTATATTTGGTTACATTTATTCTGTAGGACAGTTACATCTGACCCTTTGAGGTGAGTAACAATTATGCTGATGTGGCCCTCAGTGAAAATGAGTTTGACACCCCTGCTCTAAAGAGACAAACAAAAAATTAATCTCAACAGGTCATGGCATATATCATCATGTGCAGAGACAACTTATAGCTATATAGACGTCTATTTTTGTCTTAACTCTATGAACGTGGGCTCTGCAGAGATCCCGGGAAGACACATGCAAACTCCACACACAGACACATGTTTTAGTAAGCGTTTGAGTTTATTGAGGAGTTTTGTTTCCATGTACACAGATTTGGTATTCAGTCCATATGTAACATCAAGGCAACATTGTGGTGTTGGAACACGTATAGACTTGCTTTTGCAGTATTTTTAGCTGTAGGCTACTGGACTTGCTTGAGTTGAGGTGAAGACTAACTCCAGTAACTGAAGGTGAAACGTCTTTATAAGCTCGTCCAGTAACCACGGCTAATTACTGAAGATGACCGAGAATCTTCACAGACGTTGACTTGCATTGTTTTATTTCACCCACAGTATTCTACTGGTTATTAATCGTGTAGTTTTCCCAGTTATTTCTGTAACTCACAAATTCAGTTGAGTTATAAGACAAGACTAAGCTTTTCATGATCAAACTGTTACTGTCTGTTACCGTGTACAATCATTATTATTATTATCAACAGATATGGGTGTCAACCACGTTTTAAATCAGTCAAATCATTCATTTATTAAATATGTAAAATGCATTGAAAAGATAAATGCCTACACTGTGCTGTCAGTGGCATTTTTTAAAAGGGATCGCGTTGCCGTTTTTCTGACGTTCGTCTAAAATCCAACACCGACAGTCATCGTCATCTATCATTTTATTTACAGTAAAGAGCCGTTCTGCCCTACAGTGTTTTTTTTTTAAAAACAACAACAATAACAACAACATTTAATTATAAAAGGACAAAGCCCTACAGCGTCGTTGAGTGAAGGGACACATGGACACGATAAAGGGTTTAAGTGCTTTGCTCGACAAAAGTCTTGACGCTAACAGTCGCCTATGGAGAAAATGTGGTTTTTTTTTGAAGATATTTTGTCAGTATTGTTGCGTAAACATTGCACCGGTAAACATATTTTATTTCTAATATTGATGAAGATCACAGTGAAGCCATCAGAGAGGCTCGTTGGCTTATTGTGAATGAGAATAATGTGATGTGTTTGTTTGTAGATTTTCCTACTAGTTATTATTACCTAATAGTAAAAATAATATTAATTCTTTATTTGCTTTAACCGACTACTTTAAATTGCCTTTAACTTTTTTAGCTTGTTATTGAATTTCACTTGTGCATACAAGTGTATTTACTTTACCTAATATGTAATTGGTTTAAGTGCTCTTATGGAGTATGGTCAAGATGAAATTAAAACTTTATCTTCCATAAATAAAACCCTATTTTTTATAAAATATAAAAATGGCAATAGTCATTAATAATTAAATGGTTAAAAAAAGGCCCCTAAAACTGGGTTTGTACATTATTTTACAGCTCATGACTCATGTTTACCAGTGTCTATAATAACTACATCCAAGATATTCTTCGTGTTTATTGGTGCGAACAGAATCGATACTTAACATGTTATATCTACTATATAATAAGAACATTAGTTGAGTTATCACATCCTGTGTTTGCTGTTATTGAGACTTTCAGCAAAATGAAGCATCTGCATAACTGAGAAAATGAAAGCGATATGACCACGTTTTGGGGGGTATTTGTTACAAGCCGAGTCCTTGTCCTGAATATGATCCTGAGTGGTACAGTAAGAGCGTGCATAGATGAAAACAGGTTCAAACAGCTGACCGACTGTTTTCAATCATAATTGTCACTGCTTGAATGAAAATGGCAGCTTTTCGTAGAATCCTTTTCGTTGTTAAACCATCTCATTGTTTTTGACTGTTTCCAGTGAGTTCTGTCGTATTGCTATAGAGATAGATCGTCCCCCGAAAACCTAACACCACACGTGGAATGTAATGAATATGGCTAAATGGCCACAATGTACAGTACAAGCCTGGTATCATGGAGAGGTTGAAACGGGGAAGTAAAACAAAATGTCCGCTCGCAGTCCACATCCTCACTGTTCAATCTTTTTTTTTTGTTTAACCGTCTCTCCACAGTCATAGCATGCTAGGTTTATTATTTTATTGTTGTATTATTATTACTATTTGATGATTTGCGTTGTTGATGTTATTATTCTGCTTCTATTTGGTTGTTGTGAACAGAAACAATAAGCTTAGTTTGCTGCGTATTTAATCAGAAAACAGCCTCTGTGAAGCAATACTATCAGACCTGACTGAGGGAGCATTTGTGTGTATACAGAGGCAGCACAGGGGCAAGAAAAATCTGTTTTTTTGAGCAGTAGAATTCACCTCTGATATCTTTCGTGGGTGTTTCTCATGGTGCTTTTCCATTGTACAGTTCTAGCATGGCTTGGCTCAAATCTACCCAGTTTTTTTTGGCTTTTCTGTAAAGCCCGCATATCTCAGACCCTGGTATACTCACACGTCAGGGTCCTCTAGTATCCCACTTTACCATTAGGTGGCGGTACAAGTCTTTTAGTCTGGTGTATTTAGTGACAGCACTGCCAAAAGCCGGCGATCGCGAGCCGAATCACATCCTGCTCAACCGTATTCTTTTGTGTCATGCAGGAAGTACTGGACTTATCTTTTTAATTAACAGATTCTAATGATTCAGTACAATGAACACAACTGCTAAGCAACGGAAAACGATGCCTGATACCGATCCGAGTAGTGCTAGAACTGTGTTAGTGTTTTCAGTATACGCCATCAACTTTTCGACCGTTGCGCTTTACTTGCTCAATGTCGCTGTTGCTTCCTCAGTGCAGCGCAGGAACATCGTCGGGTGACATGAGGTCTTAACACTGCTACTGTTCTGAGGAACACAAAGAGAGTCGCGTGGAGCTGACGGTGCGTTTAGCCGATGTTTCAAACTAAATTCACCAGGACTGAGACAGTGCATGCACTCAGTTCAGTTTTTTATTAGTAAGTAATCCTGTCATATTAAATGTGACACTATCAGTAGTGAATCCAGGCCTCTGCCTATTTGTAGCATCTTTGATGGCCAGCTCTCTGGTTGCCTCACTGATATGCATCATCATCATCGGCAGCAGCAGCAGCAGCACAGAGCTCCCTGTATAAAACCTGTTTTACATTATGAAGTAATTCATCTGCAAAACAGGACGCACTGACCTTTTATATCTAAAACAAGAAGTAAAACCATGTGATACTCTTTAAAGGGACACATGTTGAGATGACATTACTAGGTTATGGTAGCAAATGCTTGTCGGTTAACAGTTCCTCGCTAGGCACTTAAATAAAGAGGTAGGCTGAATAAAAATTATTGCCAAATATGAAATTAAAATGGAGGTTTGAGAGTGAAAAAATAGCTGAGGTGACACCGACGCATCAGTATCGTGTGGTAAGATACAGTTGGCCGTTTTACAAAACGTACACTTTTAAAGTTGTAGAGTTGTCGTGTCCTTTAGCTTTCCTGTGCTAAATTATTCATCGACCGTGTTTCTATATTTAGCAAGCCGGAGAAGTATAATGTCATCGCCACCAAGCTGATTTCAGCTATCGGGATATTTCAGCATCTGTACCAGACGTTTATTTTTGTACTGTGGAAACGTTAACCCCTTTGTTTCCTCCTCCCCAGTGAGTTTCCATGAGCGCTGACGTTGGATTAGGAAATTGCAGATGTTTGTATTTTATACTCGGGCACAATTTCAGTTCATTTTTATAAAGTCTTATTTTCGCAAAACTACGACACCTTTTTGATGAATCTTTGAGCGAGGTGCGACGGTGATATGTTTCCCCCCTTCATGTTTCACCCCATTCACACATTACGTGTCAATCCGTTTATCAATAATTCATCACTCGCACGCCGAGTTTCATATCCCCAGTCACGTCTTGCCAATTGAGTCAAAATCTATTTTAGGCTCCAAATGCGAGAAACTGTTACTCATGTCCTCTGCACACCGTCTGTGACTAAGATCTACAAGTGTGGCATTTACAGTAGGATGTGACTCGGCCGCGTCCTCGCTGGTTACGGACGCCGTAGGGTTAATCGAGGTCGCGACGCTTCGGCATCGGGGTGTTTTTTTAAAGCCACGTTTTATTTTTGGACAAAGGTCTCATCGTCAAGGCCACCCAGGAACCAAATCCTTTTTTTGCGTAGCTTGTAGATGACAACTTGATGTAGAAGTTAGAAGCAGAAGTCTTTATTGTCTGTTAACGTCACTGCTCAGTGGTTTGACTGCATGCAAATAGTCTTACGTAGAACTGTTCACACCTGGCATTAAAATGCGTCCTGGAAGTGTATAATCAGATCTGGTGGCCCCAGCCCTTTATTCAAATTAACCGTATGAATAAAGTATGACTTTCATGAGTCTGATGTGTGTTAGTGTTTCCTTGTGACATAGAAAAGAGACTAGGGAAGCTCCAGTAAATCAAAGTTCAACTGTGTGGCCAGTAGGGATGGGTATTAGCTTATCGTTCACAATATATCAAGGTAAAAATAATTGCGATAAATGCCTGGTGTTGAGGACGTATTTACGTGTTTGTGGCGCTCTCGAGATGCAGTGATAGATTTAGGGTCAATAATATGAAGTATTCTGGTTGAACTTTAGCCCATATCGCCCATCCCTAGTGGCCATATGAATCCTCAAACCTCCTCCGACTGCTGTTTCTGGGATCTGATCTGAGGACACATTCAGGACAGATTGGGAAGATTTAGAACTGTACCTAGCGCAGTCTGCACTCAGTGATCGGATGACTCAGGACAAATGTTAATACCAGCACTGAATGGCGTCTTTCTCTGTGCCTGAGTCATTGTATTGGTTGCTCAGTCAAGTGTGGCACACGTGGGTCATAGTGAAGTCTCTACACAGGAGCCGTTTCTGTGCAGGGAGTGGTGGTCGTGGTTGAGGCAGCCCTCGTTGCGATGCACAATGAGCACAGGGAAGTACCCAGCCTCCTGATAGTTTGGAGGGTTCTCCTCGGTGGTCTGTTGATCTGACAGACAGTGAGTGCTCTCCGTGGGGCAGGACCGCTCATTCAGACTGCCGCTGCTCCTCCACGGGAAGCTGCGCCTGGAGCCGTACAAGCGGCCCAGCGAGAAGCGGCTGGCGCTGAAGGGGATGCGCGGGCTCGCGGTGTTGCAGATGCTCAGGGCGCTGCGAGAGAAGATGGACGAGCTGCTGATGGCGCGGTGACAGCGTTCGCAGTTCTGCCTGTAGCCGCCACCTACGGGGTAGCTGTTGCTGCTCCCAGAGAGCTGAGCCAGGTCCATGAGAACCGCCTCCGAGTAGCTGGGCACCAGCTGCTGATTGGAGCGGATGTGCCACTCGAGTTCTGTGCTGTCGATTGTGTTGACTCTTGGGATGTGGCGGCAATACGGCCGCTCCTCAGATGGTGTGACTGGCACAAAGTCAAAGCCAAACAGCTTCTCGACATGGTAGTGAGCACAGGCGGTACGATACTCCATCAGCACCCGCAGAGGCCAAGAGAGGGTGAAAGCAGCTGCCACCCAAAAAGTGGAGTTAGATGTGTACCAGGGAAGCTGATTGGGATCAGAAAAGGCAACCATGTACTCTTTAAAGTCTACATTCTTCAGATGCATACCCTCACGGGCCTCCATGTAGTCATCCAGACCCTCGTTCTCTGTGAAGAATCTGGCCCGCTGGGTCAAATATGTATTCTCTGACTCAACACTGGCAAAGCTAAAGCACTTTGTGAACCTCAGCCTGGTGATCGGGAAGCTCTCCAGACCCAGCAGTTGCTTTGAGATGTCCTTAACTCCGCAGTTCCCATAATCAAACTCCGCCTCTGCCACGTGAGTGTTGACTCGCTCGTGGTACACCTGCGTGGTGGTGTAGGCGTCTCCGTTGCGGTACCGCGTCACTTGCCGCGTTCTCCTGACATAGTGATAGCTGATGGCCTTCCACCAGATGCAAGGCGTGGCCTGCTGCATGCGTTGGACGCGCTCCACCACGGTCTCCACGTCCACCTTGTACTGCAGTACGTTCTTGGTGTAGCAGTGCCAGCACTCCACCAGGTGGACCACGTAGAGCATGGCCAGGAAGGCCAGAGGGATGTAGATGTAGCCGTTGGAGCAGGGACTGTCGTGGTACATCATGGACTTTCCCTTGTAAGCGCTGTCGAAGGAGAGGCGCGTGACTTTGGTCACCTGGCACCAGGCCATCACCGCGATGCAGCCGTACATCAGGAGGGAGAGAACCAGGCATTTCCAGTGGCTTTCCTGGCACAAGGACTTAGACAGGGACTGTTTCTGTGGTCGCTGCTACAAGACGAGCAGAAGAAATAAGCAGTGAGTCACAAAAACAATACTGTGATAGTAAATAATAACAAAATACATGGTCACATCAAAGCATTGAGGAAACTACACTCTAAGAAATAAATGTGCTAAGTAGAACCATATAAGGTTCTTCGACTTGTCCTCATTGAAGAACCATTTTTGGCTCCAGGTAGAAACTTTTTATAAAGGTTTCACCTGGAACCCTTTTGGAAGGTTCCACCAAGAACCCCTTCAAACCCCTTTATTCAGGAAAGGGGTTTTAAAGGATTTTCAAAACGGTTCTTACTGGAACCATTAGTGTTAACTAAGAAGCTAAGCTAAGAACCCTTGAAAGGCCCTTTCTTTCATGAAAGGGTTTTTCAGAAGCTTGTAGAAGGACCCTTTTGGAACCCTTATTTCTAAGAGTGTAGTGGGTCAGATTGAAACTTAATTGTGTAAGTATTCGTGATATCTATCAATTAGGGATGTTTCCAAAGTGCATCAGAGAACTATGGTGGCCCTTGCATGCCAGAAAGGATGTCATTCTTCTTTGTTCTCCATTTTCAAACATGCTATGACTGCTGCTGTAGAGACAGGGCAGAGCTTTTTCTAGAGCTATGAAAACCAAACAATGTATTATTTTAATGCAAATATACACTTAAACAAACATACTTATGGGTCGTATATTCAATTTATAAGGATAAACCCTTTCAAATGTTACATACTAACCCTAAAATTACTATTTCTTTTTTGGTGAACCTGAGGTTGACCTTAGAAATTTTGTATAAACTTAAAAAAAAATTAAAGGAGTTGCTCCCGCATATAAAATATTTAAGGGTATTTCTCTGTGTTGTAAGTGCTTTTACATTGTTTATGTATGAGCTGTGAACCGGCGGCTCATGTCATGGTCTGACATGGCCTGTAATAATTGAAAGAATCGCCCACTCATAAAAGCAGATTCAGGAAAAAAATATTAAGTACACCTTATGTGTGTGTGTGGGTGTGTGAGTGGCTTTGGCAGATGCCTTTATATAAATGTGATGTCTGGGAACAGGAAAGGAGCGAGAGATTGGGCACAGCCTGAATAAAAGGTTTTAATCCCTGACCTTTATCCATAACCAGTTAGTGTCTAACTATATGTAATCATGTAAAATGTTATTCAAATGAAAATGAGAATAATTAAGGAACCATTTCCTCTCATATTCTGAGTCAAAATAATCGCAATTAGATATTTATAGATATATCAAATCCTAACCCTAAACTTAACTATTTCCCATTTCTTCCAAGATTAGGTTGTGGCTCATTAGGACTAGGTTTGGGTCTCCATGATCAAGAAAATGGTCCTAAAAAGGTAACACGCGCATGCACACACACACATATTCTGTCAAGCCAGCTGGAAAACAGCAGCGGGATCACTCTGGCAGCATAAATAAAGCCAGTGCCATCTTAATCACCTCGGGGCACAGCAAGCCCCAGTGCATACATCAAGAGCCAGTCACACCTTTTGGGAAAACTGCAACTCGAAACCGGGCACAAATTCAAACGCCCCGAGAAAAGATGGAAGTGTAACGAAATCCATTCCAAACCTCTGCATCACAGACATCGCGCTAAAGCAGAGTCTGTCGCTGCGTCGGCTTTAAACACTCAGTGTTGTGCCGTAGCAGCAATGATTCAATTTAAAAACAACAACAACAACATCTAATAATCACAACAGTCAAATAAACCAGCATCAGTGTATCGACTGAATCGGCCCGGTGCTCTTACAGTGACAGACGGGCATAAATAATGGATGCTATTTCACCATAATTATCTTCACCACCTTGGTCACGTGGTCCCCGGCTCCCCTGCCAACCTAAGGCTACACCCCACAGAGCAGCAGGGATTAACACTTTAATTCCCAGCTGAAATGAACCCTTTGCTGCAAGCGAGAGGCGTTTATTCATGAGCTTTTTGATTCTTTTTAGTTAACTGATTCTAATGATTCAGTTCATCAAAACAACTGCTTTACAAGTCACTAGTAACTAATTTGTTTGTGTTGCATATAAAACAAAGTCACGGCACTCTCATGCAGCCGGGCACTGAACTGATGACCCCGCCTACTTTGAGGAGATACTATAGTGATGGAAAACAAACCATGTAGAGACGAGGCATTAGATGTCACTAATTCCAGTGGGCCATGAAGAGAGCAAATCCAACTTTGTATCCTTGTTATTGTTTGTATTATTATTATTATGACAAAATGTGACATTTAAAGGTGCCATATGTGAGAATGTGGCCAAAAACAGTTACTACATTCAAATTCAAAATAACGAGTTCTTTTAGGTTTCGTTTTTTCTGACGTCACTGGCAACCCGTGGTTGCTCGGCAGCTGAGACTCTACTGACTGCAATGACTGGTAGACGGCGGTAGGTGGCGCCGCATGCCAAAACATGATTTCAAAACATAAACATGATTTGCAGTCTGCAAAAGACTTTTTTTAATGCAAATATTTTGGCTGTACTGTTGTTGTTGGTGAGTTGTTATATGAACATTATTCCTGAGTCTCAGTGACATATTAGGAGGATTTTATGGTCAGCTGCTTTAGATTTATTACATAATGCACCTTTAAATTAAAAAGGAACTGGTTGAATTCAGATGCTCCTCGGGCCTGTGGACAGCACGAAGGTGACTCACCACATGAAACCAGTGTCGTTGACACGTCTGATAAACATTAACATTAGACAGAAAATCCCCTGCCGTGGCTGCATATAAATAGGAACAGTGACCTCTTTTTACACCTAATATGTCACATAAGGTCACGGAGAGAGACTGAACGCCAGGAATATGGCAAAAAAAATGTCAATATGTTCAGCTAAAATCTGTGTACACAGTGTAGTTTTGTATTTTAAACAAATAAAAATTCAACACACATGGTAACTGGGCACTTGAGCATGAAAACACCAGTGAGAAGTCATTAGGAATAAGTCAAAGGTGTTCTTTCAGGGGGAAATAAAATGAAATATAACACTCCAGTAAGAATCTGTGAGAGCCAATGAGAGTCACAATTCTCAACACCACTGTGGTGCTTTTAACTGAGTTTCTCTTCACTTTATTAGACTGTCTGTGTTGCGTATAAAAACTCCCTCGTGTCATGGATATGTAACATGTGACATACATGTTTTATGGTAAGTCTAAACAAAGGGAAGTAAAAAAAACAAGAATGAAATCAGTATTTGCCTGTTTGTCTTTAAAAGAAACAGATAATGGTCCAGTAATATGATATTTTACTTCACGCATCTGCTCTCACTCAGTGTAAAAAAGCTCTTTCTGTAACAAACCCTCATTAATTTTAGTTTTGTCATACGGAAATTTAAAAAAAAAAGCTTTTATTCTGTCGCCGTCTCGGTGGCAGTTTTAGGACAGAGCAATATACGACATTACGGCAATAAAAAGCACTCGCATTAAGTTGATTGTGGTGCATTTCCATTATCGAGATGGTCGTAAATGGGGGAAGTCATTAATATTAATATAGCATGTGAGTGGCATGAAATACAATGTACAGTCCTAGTGAATTATTTTGTTGTTTATCGTTTTTGCTAATGCAAGGTATTTGTTCATACAACAAATTTGTATATAATTTTATGACATTTTTTGTGACATACCGTTTTGGTCAGTACCGTAACCCACATACAGATCAGAGGATGTTGACGTTGGTGTCTGTCTGGGCAGAAGAAGCCCTGCTGCGTGGCTAGCGGGAACGCAAAATGTGAATATGTGTTTTTTCCCTATATTTCCTGCAAAATTCACCGGATTGCCATAAATCTCGGTCGCATCGCAATTTGCACACGTCCTGACGTGCACACCAAGTCTGGTGAGTTTCCGTGCATCATATAGTCATGTACCTTAACGGGATACTTGAATAAAAGTACAAGTATCTACAAGAAAATGACTTTGGTAGATGTTGGTCACTTTTTTATAATATTACTGAAGTAAAAGTCTTATTTACTATATCAAAAGTAATTACAGGAAGTAGGTCGTACAATAATCTCAATTAAATTGTGAATCACGGTTATTTTTGCTCATGATGATCTTGACAGACATGTTTTCCTATAATTCCATATTTCCTGATGGTGTTTTTTTTGTTTTTGTTTTTTTAACTTAAATCCTTTCCCAGATCCCATAAAAGTCCCTTAATCCCATTTTGGAAACATTTAAATATGTGTGTGTGTGGAGTTGGAAAACTGAGGAGCATGCAGGAGGAGGATGACATCCGTGCACGTGCACACTCTCGGGTGCGCGCTTGGACTGATTCAGGTTCATGTGTTAGTTCTGCATATTATTAGCCCACTGATACAATTACGTTGTGATTCCCCGCTGGTGCGTTTTTACGCTGACGCTTTAATTAAAGCCCCTAATAATCTCATTATCATTGTGAGTTTGTTGTTGTGATCCCAGTGATATTTTGTCACAGCAATCACAGGATTAATTTACACGACATTAGGTGAGAAAACTGGCCTATATTCTGCAAACAGTGTGTCCTCACCTCCTCCCGGGGACTGTCCGGCTGCTCTTCGGGGACGGTGGTGGTGGTGGTCTCGGTGGTGGTCTCGGTGGTGGTCTCGGTGGTCTCTGTGGTGGTGGTCTCTGTGGTGGTGGTCTCGGTGGCGGCGGCGGCGGTGGTGCTTTCACTGGCCGCTGCAGCCGATGCTGGGGACATGGTGATGAAGACGCAAACACCCGGGCATGGACCTCCTGCTGGGATGGGGTTCGTCTAAATCAGGCTGCAACATAACCGAGATCCGCTCTGCGCATCATCCAAAGGAAACCAGTTCAGGGACGCAAACGGTGAAAAGACGCACCATGATCCCATCCTCATCATCATCATCGGCAGCATCAGCATCAGCATCAACAGCAACAACATCCTCCTCCAGGTGGGAAGACGGGAATCCCGTCATTGTTCCTCGCAGAAAAACGCCGAGACTCCTCCCGCGAGGAAAAGCAGAAGCGAGCGAGATGATGATGGTGGTGATGATGAGGAAGAGCAGACAGACTGTGGAGCGGGACAAAGGCGACAGGAAGCGGCACGTGCGAGCAACCACCCCAATACTACAGTAAAAATCACACACACACACACACAAACAGGCGGTGCTCCACAGAGGAATCCACCCACTATGCATCCCATCAACTGCACATGACTTTGTCTCTGTGCACACATCAACAATATTATATCCATTTAATGGGATTGTGATGATGGGAGTAACAGGGGGAACTGTAAAATAACATTAAAGGGCCAGTGTGTAACAGTGAGTTGGGTTTTAATTATTTAACTAACCAGGAAAATCCCATTGAGATTCTTTTTAAAGGGAGTCCTGACCATGCAATTAAGAAAAACACTCAACAGTTACACATTTACACAAGCAGAAAACAAAAAAGCATCCAAATTAAACATACATTTTTTGTATGTATTTGCACATGATCACTCAAAGGCTAGGGAGGAAATTCCAGTGCATGCACAGAATGCCAAGTTCGACTCCAGTCTGACTTAGCATTTACATGTAGGAATAATTGGACTATTAATTGAATTATCCAGGTATATGTTAGTCTGACTAAGCTATAGTCCACATCAAAGTCCATAGAGTAAATCAGCAATTTTGCATCACAACATGTGGGAGATTTTAATCCACTGTTGCCTCCATCATTAAGTACAAATATGTTTTCTTATAGTTTGAAATGTTTTGTTAAAATGTACATATATTAATAAAACGTACCAAACAAGACAGCAGAAGACCAGTAGTGCACTGTTTTCATGGGAGCTAAAAAACACTGATTTTCTCTTAAGACTTAGGTACAGGGAACACATTTTATATTTCCAGCCAAAAATTGCTGTTTAATAGTGAGATAAAGCAGAAAACATATTTTTAAGGTACTGTAGACTTTGGTAGGCATGAGCATTATGAAGTGAACTTTATTTAAGTGTTTTAATCTTCAACCTTTGAGGTTATTTGGATTTGACATTCATGAAAGCATCAGTCGATCCAGAAGGCTGAAAATGTGGTGCTGTTTGGTAGACTGACTGCAAGTGGAACAAAACTGTTTTATATGAAAGAAATAACAAGATTGAGTCATATACAGTGGATGATTTTGCATTCTTTCCATTCCTTTCTTTGCACACGTCACTGTTTACAAAAGAACAATTTATTGTACACTCCGGGCACACACTCAAACCCACAGTACGGACATTGGACTGGACCGCTGGCACAAGCAAACATAACGGGAGACGACATGAAAACAGATGGCAGCTCTTGGCAGCAGTAAAGCTGTCTTCTCTGTCTGACAGTCACTATTGTTTTATAGGCTGTATTTATGATGGATCTCTAAAAGCCCAGAGCGGTAGCTGTAGTGTAAGTGAGCCCCCTAAAGGCCAAACCACAACAAGCAGCTCCCAAAATAGAAGAAGAATCAAGAGTTTATCGCTGTCTTTTGTCCCTGTTTCTTATGTTAAACCTACTCTCATGCATGATTTTTTTTGAGTACAATATGTAAAATACTGACTGAAATCAACCGAGTTATTGTTTCAATCTACCAATGCTTAGATACTGGAGTTGTTTATTTATAGTGGGTTATGCAATCGTGCAGATTGACACTGTAGTATGATATGAGAGCATAAAACCCACAGCAGCACTGGTGATAATAAGTTGTCCCTTTGAAATAAACCTTTTCATGATACATTGCGTGTGAGTTAAGTTTAGGGTTTTTGTAGATTCTCTCACACAAAAGCCAAGAAAAAAACCCACATGAATCATTGTTTGCAGCTTGTTGTTGCTTCAAGTGAAAGATCTGGTGCAGGTTTACACTGTAACCCACTACAAAAGGACCAGGAGTCCCTTAATAACTACTTAAAAGTGTGCAAGGACACAGTGTTATCATGTAACAAAGTACAAATACTTTGTTGCTGTACATAAGTACAAAGTCCACGCATCTGTACTTTACTTTGTTATTTATTTTTCAAGCAACTTTTACTCTACGTGCTACATTTCCTCTAACTATCTTTGTTACTTGTTACTACCAAATAAAAGAGGAAGAAGAAGAGTTGGTTATTTAAGACTTTTACTTACTTAATTTAAGACTTACTACTTGACTTCAGCTTCTACCAAAGTCATTTTCTGGTGAGATACTTGTACTTTTACTCAAGTATCCCTTTAAGGTACTTTATACAAGACTGAGGATACACAGCAACACTTTTTTTTGACAGAACTTGCACTCAATTGATTAGTTTTAGCAAATAAAAGGTGGTCTTTTTCATCAGAAAACTAGTTAAATTGAATATAATTCATTATGTGAGCTCTGTTTTTGTTGGTAATTGCTGTGGGGGTCTGGCAACCCATGCTACGTGGCACTGCTAACCTAATTTCTGAGGCCCAGTTTGTACAAATGTGGTATTTAAGGTCCAGTGGAATGAATGGAAGGCTCCTTCACTCACTCCCCCCCTTTCAGAAAAGTGTCAAGGAACTTTTGTGGCCTTTACATACCAGAAAAGATAACATCTATTGCTGCGTTCCAGAGCCAATTCAAACAAATAGGATGTGGAACATATCCTACCTGAATTTTACTAGCTCCTACTTCAAAGCGTTCCAGGCAATTGAAGTCAAATGTTAGAAAACATGGACGATCGCGGCGCTTTAGATTTATGTTTGAAGAGGCATTTTGACTGTCAGCGATTCAGTCTACTTACATACACAAGCGAGCCATATATATAAAAGCCATACATATCGACATGTAACGTCATGAGTGTACTTTTACCGTAGCCTTACATATCTTCATGCTAACAGATAACGACGACGACATAATTTCACGCCATAACATGAAAAACAAGTTGTAAAACAACTCTACACACTTAAAAGTAAAGTTTATAGCCATTCATGTGATGTCATGGATGGGCTCTGGAACGCAGCATAAGTTTGGAAAAATTAGCTTCCACTCAAAAAACACTTGCTAGCTTGGGCTGTAGAAACAGGGCGGCACAAGATGGCCACATCTGTGAAGCAAGACCCTTACCTAAATTATTACAAAAAATACTTATTTTAAGGCATTTTTTTAAACACTTCTACAAACATACTTTATTCAATCTGATAATAAACCCTCCTAAATGTTTCACACTGGGTGTTTTGAGCCGGTTAGGGGTAAACAAACTGTCCAAATGAATAGAAGTCAACGTAGAGTCCTGACAAGAATAGCTGTACAAACGCGTCTGTGTGTGTGTGTGTGTTCTGTGAGTATACGTGCTTGCGCGCGCTCGTTCACGCGCACTGGGGATTCCCCCGCGTGACAAAAACAGCTTCGCCTTTCACATGTCAGCTCTTCCCCTTCTTATCGCCTTTCATTGCTCATATGCTCTTCTTCTCCTCCTCTTCTCCTCCTCTGCTCCTCCGCTCTCCTCCGCCTGGAGCTCACGCTGTTACCGGATATCTGCCGTTTCTCCTTTCTTCTACGCCTGTTTTTTTTTCCTCTCTCTCCAAACAACTCCGGGATGACCGTTGTTGTACAACTTTTTTTTTTCTAAAAAAAGAGTGTGTAATTTAAACAGGGGGGGGGGAAATGGAGGTCTGTTTTTGAGTGTATTATCGGTGAGTGGAATGAAACGCAGCGGCTCTTCGCTCTGGTCTCACAAAGGAGCGGTGGTTTCCTCGGGTGTCTGTCAGCGGGCTAACCCCGGAGTCCGGTCACATCGCCGGGCACCGAGCGGCGACAACAACCGCCTGTAGCCGTTCCAAGTGCTCTGTGAAGGAGGGGGTGGGGGGAACCCAGCGAGGCCACCACCGATACCACCATGGCGGGCCACGGCTGTAGCAAAGATGACTTGTATGCGGGAGACAACCGCATAGACTCGGGCATTGACTCGTACCGCTCCATGAAGTCGGAGGAGCCCCGGGAGAGTGGCGACATCGGCGGGCCCAGGGACAAGTTCTCCACCGTGGAGGAGCGGCTGGACTCAGCCTACGGCTCCTCGTCCATCACCGAGCTGGTGGACAGCTGCACCATCTCCAGCGGTCAGGAGGAGCAGGAGACACCGAGCTGTGAACTGTCCGAGCAGGAGGAGAACCTGCTCACCACTATCACTGAGGAGGGAGACACGTACGTTTATGTTTGGTTACTGCATAGACATGACATGAAAGCTGAAAACGAGCTAAAATAGTTCTGAATTGTCGCGATTTTATCGCAATAACTGTAGAGGTGGGAATCGCCCGAGACACCAAGACATGGTATTACGACGATATTTAAGTCACGATGCGATATTATCACAGTATTGCAAAATCTAATGACTATTTACGAAATCATACCAGTGAGCACTTGGCACCACCTAGTGGACTAAAACGTAAATTAATGTTTTTATGCTAATGTCGTGTTTAAAAAAAATGTGATATCGCTACTCAAAATATTGCGATAATGTTCTGTATCGATTTTGCCTCCCACCCCGAAATAACTAAACTCTGCGTGAAATTTACTACGCTTTTAAAATACAAGTTGTATTTAACGCAAGGGTCTTGTTTTTCCGGAGGCAGCCATCTTGTGTCGTAATGTGTTTACAGTAGCCTCATTGGACAAACTTATTTGAGCGTAAACTTACTACGCAAACGGGAAGTGGAGGCTAGCATAATTCCTTGAAGGAGTCCTCTGTTGGCTGCAACCTGCAGTCTTACCATTAGATGTCACTATTGCTTAAACACTGGACCTTTAGTGTATATATATATATATATTAGATTTTCAAGTATAATTACTCGTTTGTCTGTATTCTACCTTTCGTATTTGTTTGTATTGTCTGATGCTGTCTCTTCGTACAGGATCACATCAACTTAACAAGATTCTCTTTTCCGCAATTATCGCAATAATGGAAATTCGCTTGCCAGACCCTTTTTATATTGCGATGCACAATAACATGCACGTGTTCGTCAAGTTTGCAGGGTCTTATCTGCAAAGCACAGTGGTGGGTGTAACCTCAAAACGTGGTGCCTTGCATTTCAACAGTGACTATGTTAATATGGACACCAATACACCACCTAATCTAAATGAGACATTCAGATTATGATGGTGTGCACAAATTGCTAGCAAACTGTTCACGTCCATAGTCCTATTTACATGTTGCAGAGCATAGTCTGATTATGATTCACGTCTGCACTGCTGTACGTCTGAGAATCCTCTAACCTGAACATTGCGGTCTTATTAAGATGCACAGGCATATGTGTGACTAAAATCATAATACTCCACGTTTTAATCCAACTGATTTACGAGCTAATAGATATTCAGAATCTCTGCACCCTTCCTTGTGAGCATAACAGCAAGTGATGTTTACTTTAACACCAGCAGCTCTGATAATAGGTAGTCACTGTAATGCACCGTTTGGTTGGACACTCAAAAACCATTTGCAGTCAGTTAAAAGTGGCTTATTTCTTTATTTCAGAAACTAGAACCAGGTAATATTTGACATTTCAGTTTTGCTTTGCTTGTCAAATTAGTTGTAGGTTACTTTTCTGTTTCGTTTGTGCATAGACACAAACATTTTTTTGCACGACACTGCCCTTTCAAGCAGCCCGTGTGAACATAAAACCAGCCTTTATTAACAGCCGCTACTGTAACAGAGTCGGTCAAAGCCGCTTAATTGGGGCCACAGAATTTTCCCATGATTCTGGTTTTGAAGGGGATTTTTTCTAAGCGAATGATACTGCAGCTAACTTTTCTTTTTGCTAATGAACTTTGTCCTTGTCGTGAATGCGGATCGACTCCTGTGAGGCGTCTCTCAGCCAGAAAACAGAAGTGAAACAGAGAGGCCTGGACTTCCCCATGCAGCACAGACAAAGCACATGCTGTGAGACAGCAGTGTGTGGCGTGCTTTTGATCCAAGAAACTTGTTGATCAGGATCGCATGGCCCTGGCTCCTCTTGTGTTTTTATTGTTGGATCCCACAGTTCATTAGCTGCTGTCTTTTCTCTTTACTAAACCAGACGATCAGATAATGTCACCAGCCAGATGGCGTTTTCTTTTTCTTTTCTTTTTTTCAATTTCTCACTTTGAGTCAAGGAAACTGCAGCTTTCTGCACACAGTTCACACACGTCAACCTACACACACACACACACACACACACAGTGCGTTGTCAGTAGAACTTTCTTGTGTGACACAGTCATCTGCAGCGTTGCCGTGTCATCACTTTGCGCTAACGTCGAAAGCGAGCTTGTTTCGTGACTCCCGCAGACACCTGTGTGTGTGTGTGTGTGTGTGTGTGTGTGTGTGTAATCCGCTCCGCACCAATATGAAGTGTTGTTTTTGCGCCTGACCTCTTTTCGCTTCCTGCTCGCCGATTGTTGGAGACGCACGGCTTCATTCTCACACCCTAACTATAGACGCCCGAGAGGAATCAAAACACCTGAAACACACACCACACACACACACACACACACACACACACACACACTGAGAGATTCATGCAAACATGTATTTTTCCCCTATGGGATTTTTTTTTCTCTCTCTCTCTCTTATTCATTCAAGTCTTACTCAAACCAGGAAGTCCCTTTTACAATGAGGCGTTTGCTCATCGTTGACGACTCAATAATCCACGCTTTTAAATCAGAAAACCAGACATTAGGCAATGTATCACGCTCACTCGGCGATCGGTGCGTCATGTGATGCTTTTTCCATACATTTATAGCTAATATTACCATAATTCTTGGATGGACGGATATGTAAATGCGTGGTACGCACCAAGAAAAAAGCAAAGGAAAAATTATTTATTTGCATTTTTTATTATTTTGTTTTATTTACTTATGATAACAATAACAATCAATACACTACTCAAAAAAAGCTAGGGATACTCGACAAGAACATCCGCATGAAAAGTTCATGCTACAGTGATATTCTACCACTGAACAATTGGACGAGTGCATTCAAAAGTTTAGAGAAGGTTAACTTAAATTTACCTGTAAATAGTTAGCATTGCATACTGAAATTGAATCCAAAAGCCAAACATTCCTAACTTTTTGTGAGTAGTATATGTATATATATATATATATATATATATTTAATTAAACCCTATAGTATTTTAGATACAGGCCTCTACCAAACGGTTGAGACGTCTGTTCATAATAAACCTGGTTTGCATAATTCATAAAGTACAACATTCAGAACAAGTCCCATTAATTTAGTGTTGGTGAGTTTAGCTTGATGCATTTAGTGAGATATAGTGACTTAAAGTGTGGTCGACCAAATGGTTGAGAAGTACCTTAAAGGGTTAAAGACCGATTGTGTTTCCATTAGATACTCATTATCTTTGTCCTCAATTCATCTGCTCGTGCAATTGTATGATACGTTTTTAGAACATCGGGCTCAGAACTCGGTTAGAACCAGCTGCTATTAAGCAAAGTAAATGATTAATCAGTGGTTTCAAATCCAGCTATATTTAGTGGCACACAAAACACACGGGCATTATATGAACAGTTCCTCCTTTTTTAGCACATACTTTGTCAGACAGTTTCCATCGCAGGTCAAACAAGGATATAGTTTTTTTTTTTTATGATTCTCACTGCAAAAATTCTGTGTGTGTGTTATATCCACACTCGCAAAATGATTGCATTAATCAGTCGAGACAGTTTTTTGGCTATGATGAATCGCTTTGTAGAATGGATTTCCTCCTAAATAAGATAATCATATTTAATACCTAACCTCTGAGATGACTCGATTAAATCAAATCTCATTTTTGCGAGGCTATGTTTGGCCCAACGAGAAAGAAGAGGTTTTCTCGTGTGACGCTGAACAGGAAATCAGACAATTGTACGCGTCTTGTTTTAAAGCTGTACTGAAATGACACGATATTCTCAAGGAAGAGATCACACCTGGATTTTTATTGTTCTAAACGTGTAAACTACGCTTTGATGTAAACCAGAAGTACCTTTTTAAGTCTATACAGAGCTCCACCGCACTATTCCATTTCCTACTTTTGGGCACAACTTCAACTTCCCACTCAGGTTTTGAGATTCGTGTGTTGTTTTATTTCGTCATTTGCTGCAAGTGTTTACAAAGTTGTGCCCACTGATGTGTGTGTTGTGTGTCGAAACACGCACACCTACTTTAACCTCTTACTCTCCTACTCGTTCTATAGTGCGTTTGCGCTGATCAATATCCCGACTGTTGAATCTTGCCGTTCCAGCCCACTGACTGATACGTCATGTTTCAGTCTCTTGAGATGAATACTGAGGAAAATTGTGATGCAATGTTTTCTCTTAGGTTGTTTTTTTCGTCTCCACTATTCAGTTCCACTTGTTTTTTTAAGTTGAAGCAACATTATGACTCCATTCAGATCAGCCACGTTCAAATGGCACGTTTCCATCGTACAGTTCTAGCACTACTCGGCTCTAATGGACTCTAGTTGGTTTGGTATCAGTGGAGTTGTTTTCCGTCACTATAGTGAAAACGTTTTGTACGAGACAAACGCGCAAACTAGTGACTAGTTGTTTTCAGCGTACTGAATCATTAGAATCAGTTAATAAATAAGATTTTTTCACTACTAACTGAATGACCGGAACTAAAATGCCACGGAACGGGCTGTGATTCGGCTCACGATTGCCGGCTGTCAGCAGTGCTGACACTAAATACTAGGGATGTGAATCTTTGGGTGGCTCACGATTCGATTCTCAAAATCGATTCTCGATTCGATTCATACGATTCTCGATTTAAAAATGTATACAATGCATAGTGTGTTAAGGCAAATTATGGCATCAAAACAATACAGTTTGTATAAGATAATGTGATAATGTGATCACACAAAGACAAAAGCTAACATTTATTCATTCAAAACAAATAAAAACTTGTACTGTACACAAATAACACAAACTGGTGTTTTGTGTGGTTTTTCAAAATAGAAACTGTAAAAAATATATATATATATATATTTTTTCAGTTTTACAGTATAGATTTTTGAAGTTTATGCATCGATTCAGAATCGTGGATGATTAGAATCGCGATTCCTATGTGAATCGATTCCCCCCCCACCCCTACTAAATACACCAGACTACTCAGTTAAATATTGAGATTTTAGACATTTCCTTTGCTTAATCTTGTAGATTATTAATTATTTTTTTCTTTTTTAATTGGGCATTGTTCGGTTTGATTCTTGTGTCATACGTCGCACTCATGACCACTCTTCCAGTGGTCGACACTCTCTGACCAATCGTTGGCCGGCAGTCTGTCAACATCACATTTTAGTATCGCCTCTAAAAAAAGCACCAGGTACTATCACTAATGGAAAAGCAAAAAAAAAAAACGAGTCGAGCCAAGTAATGCAAGAATTGTATAGTGGAAAACTAACACACGTCAAAGACTGGCCCAAACCAAGCCTTTATTTATGGTCAAGGCAAACAACCTAAAAGAGTAGTCGTTACATCTTGAAAAATCAGGCCTGGGTTGGGTATCCGTCATCAACCACAACAGAAACTGTCATATTTAGACCACTTGGTGTTTGAAAGTGAAAGATAAAGTAAGATGTACCTTTTAGTATTGATCGGAAACTCTGGCTTTTACAGTAAATTAGTGTCAGAGATGTAGCTGTAGGTGACGACCCTCTCCTTCCATTGTTGTATGAGTTTGCTGCGGTTACAGGTTTGACAACGTTCAAGATCATTTCTTGTCATTTCACATGGTGTTCATGAAAATACACACTCGCCAGCTTCTGACAGTGCAAAATACACAATGTGTTAAATAGAAGAAAACCTGCATGTTTTTACAAGCATATTGATTGATTTCATTTCATTGACTTGTGTATTTGCCACTCCTGCAGATTCCTGCACTTAGCAATCATCCATGAAGACGACTTCATCACTCAGCACTTGATAGACCTTTTCCCGAAAGAAGTCTTGGACATCCAGAACAACTTGTACCAGGTAAACTTGCACCGCACAAAGCACGTCTTGCGACACAGGCGCGCTACTGCATCTGTTGGAATTTTGGCGTACAAAATGACTTCCTCATTATCGGCACCTTGATCGTGGAAACGGGGTTTTTTATTTATATCGCCTGTGCTTCTAGAGAAGTGTTGTTCCTCTTTTCTTTCTCTGTGAGGGACGTCACTATGGGTGGTTCCAGTGTTCAGCTCATGAGGGACACAGAATGGAAACTCCCGTCCTCTACCTCCTGTACACACACACACAGCAGCACCACGGGGAGCTGCAGAGTGTGGCCCTGTGTGGATGTGGGTGGAGGACTTATTTGACATGTCAGAGCTCGAATCCCGCTCATGTAGAAACCATCTGTGACAGAAACTCATCATAAAGAGACGTCCGATTACTCAGCGCTTCTGCAGCGAGCGGCGTCAAGACGAGAAATCATCTCCTGGTTCCTTTTTAAGCTTTTAAGAGAAGTTGCCCTCAGACCACTGATGATGCTCCTCTGCAGTTTTGTTGTGTCTCGCACCAGCGCACGGTGCAACCACAAGACGTCTTTGTCTTAGACAGAAGGTGGTTACCAGCCAGTGAAAGGTCACGCTCTCAGCTGTTTAATGTTGTCCTCTGCCTTGGATTTGTTTGGGATTTAGCTAAAAGAACACCATGTTGTCAGCCCTGTGAATTGTGGCTAAGATAAGGCATTTAGAAAAATTCCCCTGAACATAATTTATGGATTTGAATGTAAAAATCAAATATAGCTATGGATTTCCATTGAATTGTTTCTTTAGAATGTTCAAGGCTTTCTTTTTCCCCATCATTATAAGTATATATATATATATAAGTATAATATAATCACTATTTTAATTGTAGGAATTCTTATTATTTTTCACGCAAATCAGAACTATCAAAAGATTTGATGAAATAATGGAATTAGGAAAAACCAATGCAAAATGGCTCAGTAGCACGCCTTCAGGTCAAAGCCTTTGGAGCGGCTGAAATTTAGTTGCAGGAACATTGTTTGGCCCAAACGAACAAAAAATCCTCTTGGGACCATGACCTCGACTCAACAGGAAGTCAGCCATCTTGGATTTGGCGTCCATATTGGCCTTTTTTGCATTTTAAGATAAACAAAGAAGAAGGAAACAATGTCATGATTAAATTTGAATGACAAAGACGTATGTTAAATAGCTCAAGCATTGGTTGATTACAATGTGACATTTATAGGACTTTTTTTAAACTGCTGTAATGGTAAAGATCCATGGTATCCTATGCTATACCGGTATTGCGAAATATAAGAACCATTGAAAGTGGGAAAGGTTGAATCAAATTCACAAGATTTAGAGGCCCAAACTCGCAGCGCTGCATTGACATTTCTATTTCCTCTGTTTTCTTCCCTGAATCCTCAGAGTCCTTTGCACCTGGCCACCTACCTGAACCTGATCCATGTGGTGAAGAGTCTGGTTGAGAAGGGAGCCAGTCTGGAGCTGCAGGACCGCGACGGGAACACGGCGCTCCATGTGGCCTGTCAGCATGGACAGACGGACTGTGCCAACGAGATGACACGGAATGTTTCCCCCAGCAAACTGGCACCGGTCCTGGAAACCCAGAACTGGAGAGGTGACGAAATAAGACTTAACTTCTCACACCAAGCATTCATGTGTTATTGTTATTTTTTCTCAGTTTTTGTCAGTGGATTCTGTTGAACTTGATTTTTTTTCATTTTAAGGTGAATAATTAACCAGGTTGTTATCGCTCAAACTGTTAAAGGCAACATAATCTGAAAGGTGTTTCCTTTTGAATGTTTACTCACAGGTCTTGCCTGTCTTCACTTGGCTGCTCTGAACAGACAACATCAGATTATGACGCTCCTGATGAAAAAGGGAGCTGACCTGAATATCCAGGTTAGTGTGTCAAAGGACTCCTCGTTATTATTTTAATGACTTGGCTCTGCGTCAGCGGGAGAATTAAAAACTGAAACTCACAGATGAGAGCGTTCCTGGCCTTTGTAATGTCACTTAAATCAAAGACTGCATGTCTATGTTTGAAATGATCCTTGATTTCAGACGGTGAACCTCTTCTCTTTATCCAGCTGGGTTGGGCACCTTTTAAAGTGCTTTATAATCTGCTGCTTCTAGCACTAAGAAGGCATTTTTTTCTCCCAGAAAACTGCTGCTCACTGGATATTTTCTCTTTCCCACGCCATTCTGTTAAAGACCAAGAGTGTTGTGTGTGAAAATCCTAATAGATCAGCCTTTTCTGGCATCAGCTCATCTGTCACCAACAGATTAAATCCCCTTTCTTCTTCATTCTGATGCTACGATTGACCTTCATCAGGTCGTCTGGACAGGTCTACTTAATAAAGTGGCTAGTGGACGTGCACAATCTTCATTTGTAAGACTATAAATAAGCGTTTTTAAACATTAACTGTGAGTTTTTGTCAACTTTTTCATTGTTAACACAAAATTGAAAGCACAAACAACTTTCGAACAAGGCCGTAGGACGCCCACACTGCATGTTTTTAAATGATTAAACCTGCGTTTCATTCAAAATTGCACAATAAATTGGCGTGTGAGCGTAATCAAGTGTGATTAGTCTCCGTACTGTAGGCTCACGCTGCAGTATACTGCATCACCTCCAGGAATCCAGCGTCTGTATTTATAATCACATCCCTTATCCCTTTCAAACTGTGTTTACTGCGCTGCGTACACGTCCATAAATCTGCTGCACCTGTGCAGCGCTGATGGTGATAGAAGCTGAGCTCAGGGCTTTTTGCAGGATTCATGGTGACATAATTAGATTTGAGATATGATTAGGCTGAGCTCTTGACTTTCTATTGAAGGCGGTGGGGGGGGGCGGCATGTCAGTCGGCTCCAAAACTGCCCCAGACATTCCTGTCACTTTACCTCACCAGCCTCACTTTACCACTCTGCCTCACATCCGTCACTCCGGACAATTATTATTCATTATAATAATAAATACCACATATTTTAAGCTCTGACACAGTGAATATAAACTCTTATACTGCAAATCAAATCCCTACTTTATACTCTTCTGCTCGCAGGAAGGAACCAGCGGGAAAACGGCTCTCCACCTCGCCGTCGAGCTGCACGACATTGCGTCGGTGAAGCTGCTGCTCAGCAGGGGGGCCAACGTGGACGCGGCCATGTTCAACGGCTGCACCCCCCTGCATCTGGCCGTGGGGAGACAGGACGCCGCCATCGCTAACCTCCTGTGCCAAGCAGGCGCCGACACGATGCTGCGAAACATGGAGGACGAGACGGCGCTGGATCTGGCTGACGGCAATGATGACGTTAGTTATTGTTAATGTTACTATTTCTGTCAGTTAGATACTTAGTACTTTTTTCACCATCAGTGCGTTGACGTGCTTGTTAAAGTCTGATTTTAGTCATGAGGTTTTCTTAATGTCCTGTAAACAAGTTTGTCAGACTAAGATTGGGCCAGTCTTAGTCGGAATAACATACCAGGATGATGTCTGCTCCTTCATAGTCAGATTACTCCTGCATGTATTCGCTTAGTCGGACTAACATACAAGGATAATGTCCGATCGTTCATAGTCCAATTACTCCTGTATGTATACGCTTAGTCGGACTAACATTCCAGGATAATGTCCGATTACTCCTGCGTGTATAAGCTTAGTCGGACTAACATACCAGGATAATATCCGATCCTTCATAGTCCGATTACTCCTGTATCTATACGCTTAATCGGACTAACATACCAGGATAATATCCGATCCTTCATCGTCCGATTACTCCTGCGTGTATAGGCTTAGTTGGACTAACACACCAGGATAATATCCGATCCTTCATAGTTGATTACTCCTGTATGTATACGCTATGTTAGTTGGACTAACATACCAGTATAATGCCCGATCCTTCATAGTCTGATTACTCCTGTATGTGTACGCTATGTTAGTTGGACTAACATACCAGTATAATGCCCGATCCTTCATAGTCTGATTACTCCTGTATGTGTACGCTATGTTAGTTGGACTAACATACCAGGATAATGTCCGATCCTTCATAGTCTGATTACTCCTGTATGAATATGCTTAGTCGGACTAACATACCAGGATAATGTCCGATCCTTCATAGTCCGATTACTCCTGCATGTATACGCTTAGTCGGACTAACATACCAGGATAATGTGATTCATAGTCCGATTACGCCTCGGACTGGAGAATACGCACACTACTTCTTTTTTTGTGTTTTTTGAAAAAGCTTTGATGTATTTTTAGTTCCATTTTAAAAAGTTAAGACCTGTTGTGTCTTTGTCTTTCAGATTCTGGCTCTGTTTCCTTTCGATGACATCCAGATCTCTGGGAGGTCAGTGGTTGGTGTGAAGTTCTGAGCTGAGCAACAATCTTTGAAATGATCTAGAGCTTTACTGTGGCTGTGTTTGATTTTTTGTTATTATTTTATTTTTCCCGCTGAGGTTGTTATTAAATAGTGGCTCTATTGCTAGTACCCTTTGATTTGATCCTTATTTATCTATTGTGTAGACAAATTCGCACATCATTTAAATCTCCCGTTCCCTCTGGCAAAGCGTGATTCTGCTTAATTGATCACTGATTTTTAAATCAGTCACTGGCTCGATTGTTTTGCTTTTTTTTTTGCACACGCCTCAGCAACACAAGCCACCTGACTGTGAGTGCCAAACTTTCTATCGTTCAGCATCAATAAAACAAAAAAAATTCTACCTCTTTGTTATAAGAAACTAGCTTAATTGCTAGAAAAGGAACATGCAAATCACTTTGTTTTAAAGTTTCTAAAACTTAATCTCTGCTATAACTTCCTTTTTGTATTTCAGCGGAAGTGTGTTTTTCCTGTTTTTAAGTTCTAAAAAAATAATAAAATGCAGTCGGAGGCCTGTAATCCCAAAGAAGACTAACTAATAACAACCCTGCTTTTTGATAGGAAGCTGATAACCTATATAGAAATGTAATATAATACACAAAATGCAGCTTCATCTTTTTTTTGATTTTTTTGATTATTATTATATGTTTTGTTAGGTTTGCTGCTGCTTGTTGTGAAACAGGTTTGATCTATTTATCTCACTGTAGCCTTTACCTGCAAAACTCTGTTCTTTGGTGTATAATTACATTGGCCTGTCTAGTTAACATAAGCAGTTCCTTTATTTTTTAATAAAATGGAAAAAAAACTCAACTGCGTATTGTGATATTGTGGGATATTGTGTTTTTCTTGGTAAAAAGATACTGACCTGATAAAAACTATACATATAAGATATATTGGATAAATCTGGAGGGAAATTAACAGTTTGTAGCTTCGTTTTTGTACTTTTTATTAGCTTTTTCCATCGTAGATATGCAAATTATCATTATTTATGCAGTAGACGAGCTCTTCCATGAAAACGGCACACTTCTTTGTTTCCTGTCATCTCTGTGTGTGTGTGTGTGTGTGTGTGTGTGTGTGTGTGTGTTCTTTCAAAGGTACATATTTTGTTTTCCTGTAATTGGCTTCCTCCTTGTGGCCGCTGCCAAGTCTGTCTGGAAATACCGATCAGCTGCAAGAAAAGCACATACAGGGGAAAAAAAACACACACCGTCAAAACAATCGACATGTGGTTGTTAAGCTGACTTTTTCCCACTGGTGATCACACGTGAGTGCTTATCTCTGGTCAGCAGAGCAATAACTTAACAAGGGCACTTTCCTTTATTATGGTGACAGTCCATAAACAGGCGGAGGCCTGTGGTCACTGGTAAGTACAGAGAGTTGTGAAACTACATCTACTTCCTCATTGAGCAAAATGGTCTGGGAAACATATCTTTTTTTTTTTTTTAATCTTATGTACATTATAGACCGTATACATTTTTTTATACGCAAAATAAATTGAGAAGTGATGTGTGTGTGTGTGTGTGTGTGTGTGTAAATGTCAAGCAAACCTATCTTTGTAAGGACCTTTTGGCTTTTTTAAATGTTTAAGACTGGGTTTTACGGTTAGAATTAGGTTTGGGTTAGGTTAAGGGTTAGGAACTTAGATGTGATAGTTAAGATTAGGGTCAGGTGCTTGGGAATGCATTATGTCTACGAGTGTCCTTGTGACAGATACCTTTTCGAGGATTCAAGGTTTTTTATTTGTCACATGTTGACGGTTACATGGTAACACACGGTGAAATGTTCATTTAGAGTCTCTCTGATGTTGAACATTTACTTCAATTTAACTTAAATATATGGTAACAATATAAAATACCTTTTATCAAATAGAAAATATAATATAAAAAACCTTTTATACATTTTGGCTGGTCCTCACATTCTGACACCCCTTAAAATGGCTTTTTTCCCAGGGTTAAAGCATCTTGAGAATGTATTATGTCAACGTGTCAACTATGCGTGTGTGTGTGTGTGTGTGTGGGGGGGGGGGGGGGGGGGGGGGGGGGGGGGGGGGGTGTGTGTGGGGGTGTGTGTGTGTGTGTGTGTGTGTGTGTTATTTTCTGACTTAAGTTGTCATCACCTAGACCAAATACTTGAAAAACCTGACCTGACTGATGAAGCAGAACCTAATTTCTGAAGAACTGGTTTAAGGCTAAGATTTGAATTTTGGTTCTAGGTTAAGGTAAGGGTGAACCATGACGTGTTTATTATTAAGGTTTAAATCTAAGTCTCGTCCTCTTTATCTGTTTCATTGATCCACACAGAAAACCTCAAGAAAATCTCATAACTATGTTATATCTTTCACATTTAGAACTGTTGTTTTTTTCTTTTGACTCGTAAAATGATTTTTTATTTTTACAATGCCCTATAGTCACAATTGAGTTTTAATACATATATATATATAATATTTTTATTTATTTATTATTTACCTCTTAATGTTGCCTTAACGGGAAAAATGTAAAAGAAAAAGGTGTAATGTGAGAGGAAAAAAATCCTAGAATGTTACAACACTGAACACATCAGGTATGGAGGACTAGACCTGACATATCAATAAATAAATAAATACAGGAATAAATAAATACAGAAATAAATAAATGCATAAATACAGAAATAAATACATGTAAAGCATTTATTTTTGTATTTATTTATTTATTCCTGTATTTATTTATTGATATGTCAGGCCTCCATAATTAGAGGGAGTAAAACCAGTTTTTGTGAACATTGTAGTTACTCCTCCGCGCCGACAGGGGTCGCTACCCCCGGCTGGAGCGGCGTTTTTGTCCGCCATCCTTCGGTGTCTATGTATGTGTGTGTAGAAGGAGGAGGAGGAGGCGGCCTCGCCTGCTCCAGTGACCACATCGGAGGATAAGTTGATGACAGCGGAGTCGAAGGCGGTGGTTTATCAGGAAGAAGACGAGCCCGAATTGTTTAGAAGACAAACCGTCGCTGACCTGCGGAGCCTGTGCGGCTTCATGCTCTGTTACAGCGGAGACGCTTGAGTGTGTGTCGGCGTGTTCCCTGCGCCAGAAGCCGGGGGAGCCGGAGTGAACGGGGGAGAAAATGACATCTTTTTCATGGAGGTAACGTTTTCAGCGAGCTAACTGGACGTCATACCATGCTAATAATGATGACTTTTTAGTCGTAGAGACGAACTAGTGAGTCACGAAAGCTGCTCGTTCACCGTTATTAGCTTAAATCGTAGTTAAAGTGACTGTCAGTGGGGGGTTTGAGTCAAAAAAAGGGTTCGGTTCGTGTTCAGAAACAGCCAACCCGGAGCTATTATTGTTAGTATTGTTATTATTGTTATTATTGTTGTTATTACCACCCTATTTTCCATGTTGTTACCCATACTTTCCTTGGTCAGTTCGTGCAAAGGCTGTTAGCTAATGTGTCTGGCTGTTAGCACAGCAAACGGTTACTAACTGTAATGGTGAGCTGCTAATTAATGAATTTAAAACGACACGTTTTTATTATGTTATTAACAAGTTCTCACATTGTTTTCTAAAACTTCCTGAATGTGAATAATGCGTGATTTCTTCTATCTTGTTTACCACAAACTAACTGAATCACTTAGTTTGTGAATAACTGGGGGTTTGTGTACAAAACAAGACATGTTTAAGGATGTTGTCACTTTGAGGTTCATTTTACACAAAGTGTTTGGACTGAACACAGTTTATCATTAATCCAAAAAACAAAGGGCAGATTATTGTTAGTTGCAGCCCTTTGTTAATATATTAACTCTGGTCATAAAGTTTAATAGCACATGTATAAAGCTGAGGTAATAGCTTGTCCATAGTTAAGGAAAACAAAAGCAAAATGTTTCTCTAACACCATTTTTAATCAGGCATGGCTCAATATTACCATTTTTCAGTATATATCAGTATATTTATACAACTTAAGTGTCTATAACAAAGTTGAAATATTTCACAATGCAATACTCCAACTGTGTACCAAACATTCTGCTCGCTTAAAAGAAGAAATACTCTGCATTTCTTCTTAAAGAAGAAGAATAGGTTTATAATACTAATACTTTGTTTCATCCTTTATCCAAACAAATAGCTGCCATGATTAATGCTTTGTGGCTCACGTGAAGGCGGCGGCACAGGAAGGATGAACGGATCATGTATAATTATATTTGTTAGACTGATCATAATCAGTATCATATTAATCACAATCCATATTTAAAAGGATTCTGATGAGGCCTGAGCCGTGGGATCTGGTCCACATTTGCATTTAGTGTCCGAATCGCTCCCTCCAACAGTCTTAGAAGAGTTAACTAAACAACTCTTTGTTGTTTATATTCACTCTCGATGATGTTGCAGTACATTCACACACTGGGTGAATACATTCACTCTGTCACTCGGGTACATTTTGGCACCCTCTCGTCTTTGGGCCCGTGGTGCAGCAGCAGCAGCCTGTGAGTCGGCTGCCCAGATAGAGCAGTGCATTCCTCCATGTAATGAGCTGCTTGTTTCGTAGCCCAGGTCTCGCTGCAGTGGCCCACTGGCTGCCCAGGCCACGGCACGGTCCCACACAAAGACACTCTGTCTGTGTAATGCAGCCCCCCCTCCCCTCAACTTCAGGAGGAGGTGGAGGAGATGGAAGCCCAGCCTCGATTTACACTCAGTGCCACGACAGCAGCATGGAGCGTACCTTAGCAGCTAGTCTTTCAGGTTACAGGTGCGCAATTGTCACATAAGCTGTTTCAAAGGGTGGATAAGATCATCCCATTCCCCTCTGGTCAGGTTTAACAGGTTGTGGGTGTTTTACCAGATTCCGTTAAGAGACCATTATCGGAATGAAGTTGTCTGCTGGCTGTTTTTTTTTTGGTCCCATTTTTTTGGTCCCATTCTAAATAATCACTACCTCAAAGTGCCAACATGTATAAATACGGTGATTGTGCACAATACGGCTTGAGTGTGACTGTGTCATCCACACTCTTAGAAATAAAAGTGCTAAGTAGAACCATATGAGGTTCTTCGGCTTATAGGAGATATAAAGGTACTACCTGGAACCCTTTTTTGAGGGTTCCTCCAAGAACTCTTTTATTCAGGAAAAGGGTTTTAAAGGGTTCTCTGGATCAAAATGGTTCTTACTGGAACCATTAGTGTTACCAAGAACCCTTGAAAAATCCTTTCCCGGGTTTTTCAGAAGCAAATGGTTCCAGGTAGAACCTCAGCCCTTGTAGAAGGACCCTTTTGGAAACCCTTATTTCTAAGAGTGTAGTATGATTAAGAAGCTCGGTTTGATTTAGTTTAAATGATTAATGCAGGATTACTTGTTGTAATGAATTTTGTGAACTGTTGACGTTAGCCTTCTGCCTTTGAGTAAATATTCTTACAAGGAAAGGAACGTGGCTTTGTGGACTTTTCATGTTTTTAAAATGTATTAGATAAAGGGTACAGTGGGCCGTTAATACCTTTGGCAGCGTTGATGATAGAAGGTTGATTGTGTACTGGAAAATATGGCGGATTCCGTTAGTAGCTGTGTTACATTTGGCTTTTTGAACGTTATTTCACTGTTAAATCAACCGATCGTCGTTTACACCCTGGAACGTCAAGGGAATATTTCTATGATCCGAGAGAGGCTTGGATATACTGTACGTGGATGGAAATGTAACCTGTGAACTGTGAATGCTTATTGTCACTCAATTAAAGACAAGATGAGCCTGCTCTAATTTGATTAATAATAATACAAGAAGTATAGTCTTTACCCCATGACAGCATATAACAAACACTGAGGGGGACATTCCTCCACGTGTCGATCATCCGCCTCCACAATACCTACCTTACAAGAGCGTTAAAGAGATGCAGACTGTTAACTGGCCTTTTTTCAGTTCAAATTCTTCAGTTGGAATGATTCCTTTGTTGTTTGGAGCAAAGAATGCAGAAACATGTTGAAAAACTGCCTCCTTAACAAGTGAATACCTTAGTTTTATTCAACAAATGCACTGCAGTTTAAACACAAACTTACAAATTGGAGAGGCAGACCAGTACATATTTATTTAAATGAAGCAATTTTGTTTATCATTTGTATTTAATAAACTATATTGTATCTGATTGAGAGAAACTCCTGAACTTTGAATAGTTATGAAGACTAGAAATGTAGTAAGTCAGTGCTCTGCTATATTGATGTTTTTGGTGTTCCTCAGGGTTTCGCCTGCACTTGTGTTGCTTCTCTTCCCGTCCACGGTGGCTGCAGACGAGACATTGCTACAGCCGGGCTGGCACGACGTCTGGTTCTTCCGCTTCTTCATCAACGTGCTGGGATACTCCACCATCATCATCCCGGGCTACCTCCTCATCAGCTACTTCAAACGCACCAGTTACCTGGAAAAAGGTTCAGGTTGATCTAACCACACATCCAATATTGACACAAATTAGAGTTAATAACCGGTAAATATTTGTCTGCGCTAACCTCCCAATCTCATTGTGTTCTACCCTTCCAGGTGCTGGGTTTTGTTACCCTGTGATAAGAGCCTGCGTGTTTGGCAGCGATGTCAAAACCGGTCTGCTGGACGACGTGTCGGTTGCCTCCAGGAATGACGCCGATTCGGGCTCGACGCTCAAACAGACGGTCAAATTAATCTTCTGTGCTGCTGGACTTCAGGTGAGCATCACACCAACACACACCAATAAGACCATACAATAGTATGTTTGTTCCACTGATCCACCGTCTGGTCCTCTCTCAGCTCAGTTTGTTTTAAAGAAAGACAACTTAATCCTCTTAAGACTGCGCTAATATGTGACATACGTCACATATGGTAACTTCCCTATGTAGTTTGGCAGGTGGCCATGAACTTTCTCCAATTAAAAAGAAATGACTATCTTTGTTCTGTGGATGTGTAAACAGGTGCATATTGGTTCAAAGGACAGGGTAAAGCTGCTTTAATGTACTTTTATTTACTTTATGTAGCAGCTCTCAGAGTAGGAAAATCTTAAAGCGGACCTAGCCCGGAAGTTCCAATTAACGCAGTTTATTTGTGTTTATCTGTGTAATTACCTTGTTTAAGAAGCCTCGAAGGTTCAAAACAAACAGTTCAGCCACTGCTGAACGGTTCTCCGGAACAGCAGAACGTCCTGCTCCGGGCACTAGTCCAGGCACATCAGGTTGCGTACATTGAACCGCAGAAGAAGAATAACGTTCGTTGTGGAGGTGTTTCACGAGCGACAGTGTCTTCTGACTCTGGGTCTGACTCCGGGTCAAAGTCATAAAAGGGACTGCGGCGGGGAGTCGTGAAGAAGCTATTTTTAAACATTGTTAAAACAATGTTTTGATAATGAGTAGCAGTGCATCCACCGTTCCAGAGAGGGGAGCTGCGCTTCTGAGAGCGGGTGTGCTGAATATGTCACTTCCGGGTACTGGCCAATCACAAGACAGTTAGGAAGGCTCTACGCTGGCTGGACAATCACCACACACTCTGTCTTATGGGTGTGAGTCTGAAATATCGCGGCTGGGGCACAGCGTAAGAAAAGACAGATTTCTATCGGCTCGTTTACAGCAACTAGGAGGTTTTTGACCATAAAAACAAGTTAATGTATGTAAGTAGACCTCCATAACTAACATATATGTGCAACAGGACCACTCTATGAGAGTTAGAAAAATTATTTGGCAGTGTTATCAACTACTGGGTTAGGGTTGAAAAGAAGCCAGATATCACTGGAACTCGTCCAGTCATAAGTGTTGAAGATTAACAGTGACACTGAATCGTGGAATAAAGGCGGAGACAAGGAAACGTATTTTTAATTACAGATTAGTGATTGTCTCTCAGGAAATACAGGTAGCTGAAACTCACTCGTGCGGCAGAACTGGCTTTTTCCTTTTCTGGAATGTTAATAGTTAGGGGTTATTATGACAGGAAGTCGCTAGATTTGTTGCTTTTTTGAAAGTAAAATAAAAGATCGCTGGGGGGGGGGGTCTGAGAAGTCGCTAAAGTCACCAAGTTGTCAATAGAGCTGCAACTAGCAATTATTTTCATAATCGATTAATCTGTCGATTATTTTCTCGATTAATCGTTTGGTCCATAAAATGTCAGGAAATGCAAAAAAAATGTCGATCAGTGTTTGTCAAACCTGGAAATGATGATGTTTTCTAATCATCCAATAGCCTTTTAACGCGATTAGCAAACACAATGTACCATTAGAACACTGGAAATGGGCCTCTATACACCTATGTACATATTCCATTAAAAACCAGACGTTTGCAGCTAGAATAGTCGTTTACCACATTAACAATGTAGAGTGTATTTATGATTCATTTAATGTTCATTGAAATAAAAGTGCTTTTCCTTAAAAAAATAAGGACATTTCTAAGTGACCCCAAACTTTTGAACGGTAGTGTAACTCCATGAACTTCCCCCTCTGAAAACTCTGTTATTCCTAGGTGTCATACCTGACATGGGGGGTCCTGCAGGAGAGGGTGATGACTCGATCTTACGGCGCGACCGCAGAGGAGCCGGGCGAGAGATTCAAGGACTCCCAGTTCTTGGTCTTCATGAACCGCATCCTGGCCCTGACCGTGTCGGGACTCTGGTGCCTCATGTTCAAGCAGCCTCGCCACGGCTCGCCCATGTACAAGTATTCTTTCGCCTCGCTGTCAAACATCTTGAGCAGCTGGTGCCAGTACGAGGCCCTCAAGTTCATCAGCTTTCCCACCCAAGTCCTGGCCAAGGCCTCCAAAGTCATTCCCGTCATGCTCATGGGTAAGATCGTGTCCCGCAGGAGCTACGAATACTGGGAGTACTTGACTGCCATGCTGATTTCAGCGGGCGTCAGCATGTTCCTGCTGTCCAGCACGGCCAGCAAACACCCGTCCACCGTCACCACCTTCAGCGGCTTCATCATCCTTGCGGGCTACATCGTCTTTGACAGCTTCACCTCCAACTGGCAGGACAACCTGTTCAAGGCCAAGATGTCGTCGGTGCAGATGATGTTCGGGGTCAACCTGTTCTCCTGCCTCTTCACCATCGGCTCGCTGCTGGAGCAGGGCGCCTTGTTCGAGTCGGTGTCCTTCATGACGCGCCACTCCGAGTTCGCGCTACACGCCGTCTTGCTGTCCGTGTGCTCGGCGTGCGGCCAGCTCTTCATCTTCTTCACCATTAACCAGTTTGGCGCCGCCGTCTTCACCATCATCATGACCCTGAGGCAGGCCATCGCCATTCTCCTCTCGTGTTTCCTGTACGGTCACGCCGTCACCATGGTCGGCGGATTTGGCGTCGGCATAGTTTTCCTGGCACTTTTCCTACGCGTGTACGCGCGCAGCCGCATGAAATCCGGCCAACGCTCCACGCTGCCGCTTCCACAGAAGGTGTAACAATCCAAACTGGGAACTGAGACCACGTTTTCTGTGGTGCTTTTTGTCTATTTTTGTGTATCTCTTTGGTCTGGGAATTTTTCTTTTATTTGTTTCTCTCATCTTCTTTTTACTTTGTGTTAGCAATGAATGGTACAGAAAGGGATTCTCTACACTTTTGACTCTTACACCAAGATGCCCCCTCCCCCCACTCCCCACGGAGTCCATGTGAGTCGAGTGCCTGTAAGATTGTTGAATACACGAGTTCCTTTACTACTCATGTCACAGATTAATTGTTGAACCACAGAATGTTGCTCATGCAGCCAATTTAATTTTACTGCTATCCTGAAAAATTGGAAAAGGTCTTTGAGCTGTAAAGCTCAGGATTCACCTTTTAATTTACCACAAAGTTTTAACACAACACTCCGTGCGTTTACATGCATGTTATAAGTCCGATTTTAGTCAGACTAAGACAGTAATGCGTAATGTAAACACATTAGTCGGACTAAAATTCAGCTAGTCTTAGTCGGACTAACATACTTGGATAATGTGATTCATAGTCCGATTACTCTCGCAAATGATACAACTAGTTGGACTGGGCGTTGTTCTCTATTTGTTTTTATGTGGCGTAAAGGTCAACAGTAAACTGATTCAATACACACTAGCTTGGTGAGAGGTACAGCGCCACCTACGGAGGTGGGGGTCACATGTCAAAAGTCCGATTTTAGTCAGACTAAGACAATAATGCGTAATGTAAACATGTTATTCTGACTAAAATCCAGCTATTCTTAGTCAGATATACCTAGATAATGTGATTCATCCGATTACTCTTGCACTTATACGCTTCGTCGGACTGGGCGTCGTTCTCGGTTTGTTTTTCTAAAGGTAAAGGTCAACAGCAAACTGATTCAATACACACTAGCTTAGTGAGAGATACAGCGCCACCTATGGAGGTGGAGTCAAACGTACGCGGGCCAGTAAATCGTATTTTTCCTCCGCATGTATACTCGGTTACCTGTCTTAGTCGGACTATGGCCTTGGCTCGATTAAACGGCGCATGTAAACGTACTGACTGACGTTCTTTAAAGACACATAATCGCCACGTTATGTTATAGTCACAAGAACCAGATACGGGGGCCTTTTTGTATTCATGTCAGATCTGATCTCATTAAGCTGTAAACATAGCCTGAACACATACGTTTGAGGACATCTTTTAATTTACCACAGTTTTAACACAACACTCTGTGCGTTTACATGCATGTTAAAAGTCCGATTTTAGTCAGACTAAGACAATAATTTGGTTTTCTTAATGTCATGTAAACACGTTAGTCTGACTAAAATCAAGCTATTCTTAGTCTAACTGGATAATGTGATTCATAGTCCGATTACTCTTGCAATTGTACGCTTAGTCAGACTTGGCAGCAAACTGATTCAATACACACTAGCTTAGTGAGCGGTACAGCGCCACCTGCAGAGGTGGAGTCAAACGTACGCATTCAGTAAATCGTATTTCTCCTCCGTATGTATTCTCGGTTGCCTGTCTTAGTCGGACTATGGCCTTCGCTCGATTAAACGGTGCATGTAAACGTACTGACTGACGGAACCAGAAAACGTGAGCCTTTATGTATTCATGTCTGATCTGATGTCATTAAGCTGTAAACACGTGCATTTAAGGTCAATTTAAGGTGTATTAACCATGTGCCAGAGGCTGTGTGTTACAGTCGGTGGTAAACAACAGTATGTGTAATAATGAAGATCACACTACTTCACACTACACACCTCCTTTTGCCCCCGGTGTTACTGAACCAGATGCTGCTGTTAAGTGCGTCTTGCTCAGATATTTTTATTTGTTTGATTTCATTTTATGTATCACAGTTGAGCTAAAAACAATATTGTAAATATATTGCTTATTTCCAACAAGCCTCTCTGTTGTGTACTTTTGTAAAAAAAAAAAGAAAAGAAAAAAGGACTGCCTCATGATTGTGTGTGTGCTCGTGTGTCGCCGTTAGAAGTGAAAGAAGACTGAATGGATGTTGATCGATGACGCTCGCTGCCATCACAAGAACATGAAGGTACTCTTTAAGTCCTGGTGTCGGGGTTGTTGATGAAAAATGAACACAAGGGCAATGCAATGTTACAAGTACCTTGTTTTTTTGTATTATTCTATTCCCCCTGGTAACTGGATTATTAATAAAACACTAAATTAACTTAAATCTAGGTTTGATTTTCACTGAAACGTGTCATTAATAATTTGTTTTTGTTCTTTTACAGGTTGATACACTTCCTGTTCATAATTGTTGTTGTTGTGTACTCAGTGGAAAAGTCAACAAATAGGAGTAAATTAGATTCTAAGTAAATATAGACTGATGGCGTGGAGTGTACACATGACACAGGTTGCGTACGTAACCCGACTGAGTTTAAAGGCTCAAACCGTCTGAGCTACTGTTGGATGAATCCACATTGATTCGTAACCTCAGACTTCTGTTATGATTCACTGAGCACCAAACTGAAAATTGGGTCTGGATATCTCCGCCTCAGTTTATTGATCTCACAGCTGCACTATGGTGGTGATGGTGATGGGAGGGATTTCCCTGCTCCTCACATTTAATGACACCCCTCTATGGGCTGAAATATGTGCCACCAGAAACTGAATTTGAATCATTTAATTTGAATTTTTATTGTTTAATTTGTATTGCAAACTGAATCTGAATAGTAGAATTTAAAAATTTAATTTTTCAAGTTCAACACTCCATATCTCTTTGCATTCAGTGCTCACAATTCAGATTCAGTTTTCAAAAATTCAGATTCAGTTTTCAAAATCCTGATTCAGTTCTCAAAATTTAGATTCAGTTTTCAAAATTCAGATTCAGTTTTCTAAATTCAGATTCAAATTTCTGTGACAGACATCCGCGTAACTCAAGGATGAAGGAAGAACAATCATCTTCCATCATCCTTGAATTACCCGGATGTCTGTCACAGTAATTTGAATCTGAATTTAGAAAACTGAATCTGAAGAGATATGGAGTGTTGAATTCAATTTCAAATTATACTATTCAGATTCAGTGTTTCAATGCAATAATTAAAATCAAACAATACAAATTAAAATTATGTGATTCAAATTCGTTTTTTTTTAATGCAATTATTCAAGTTTAGCAATTCAAATTCAAATATAAATGATTCAATTTCAGTTTTTCTGGTGGCACATATTTCAGCTCATACCCCTCATCTATGTGCTTTGGCGCAGTCGTGTCTGCGTCTCTGTCACTTTAATGATAGATAAAAAACATGCTGCTCTGACTGCAGAACTGACACAGAGCAAATGTTTCATTTGACTCTTTCAATAATGTCCTGCGTCATTTTTAGGAGAGAATCTCTGCAATTTAATCTGCGCTCTCCCACTTGCTTTGTTGTCAAATGTTATCAGAGAAGTTAACCTTTATCACAGCTGAGATTACATGCCAGACTACGGTCATTTCCTCCACGTGCCAGGTGACTGCAACAAAGTGAGAAATAGTTTTTGCGCATAAACCCTTTAAAATACAAAAAACAAATGGAGTTTTTGTGTTTTGGGTTCAGAAAAAGTGTGTAACACATCCCCTAAAACTCAAAAATTAATACAACCAGGTGATTGTACACAATAATTTGACTTACATTTTACACACTGGCATATTAAAGCAAATTATATTTAATTAAAAAGATAGTGTGTGCATTTTACACACTTTTTTTTCATGGTTTTTCTTGCCGTGACTTTTGACTCAAACTAATTGTTACACTCATAGCGTTCAGTGCCAAAAATGTCCCATTGAAACAAATATAAACTGCAATTTTTTGTTTTCAATCAAACTTCCATTAAAGCATGATACATACATTTTATTATATCGGCGTGTCAATCTGGGCTTTTGCTTTGAAATTTAATTATTTATCATTTTTACTTCTCTCCACCAGTTGCCGTAGTTTTTGGCCATATAGAGAAAAACATCATATTTCCACTAATCATTGATATATCCCACACTGTAAGGAAATTACTTTGCATATAAATATATTGAAAATAATTCATACTTTCTGTAATTGTTCCATGTTAAATCATGCAATACATACAATTAAGAGCATAAATATAGACAATAATTAAAAAAAATATGTATAATGAGAATGTTTAGTATGTTATATATGCAATATAGTATGATAGTTTTTGTTTTGTTTTTTTCTGTAAAGAAATGCCCTATAATTATTTAATTTTTTTCTTTTATATATATATATATATATATATATATACACATATAATTATTAGTTTTACGTCTTCAAAACAGGGGGATAAAAATATATAAACAGATATACACACATATATTCATTAACATATTACATGTACAAGTTCCTGGACACAAACCAGATTGAGTGTTTAATTCCATGGAGCAACAGTGTGACCTCTGACCTTTACCTCACTTCACCTGAGGAACATGAACTCTGAGAAACAGACGTGTTTGTATGACTCTCTCTCTCTCTCTCTCTCGCTTCACGTCGTTATAAAAGGTTATCATTTACGTCGGTTGTTGTTTTTGATGCTTTGCGTTTCTTTTTTCTCTCTCTCTCACCCGTGTGTGTGTGTGTGTGTGTGTGTGTGTGTGTGTGTGTGTGTGTGTGTGTGTGTGTGTGTGTGTGTGTGTGTGTGTGTGTGTGTGTGTGTGTGTGTGTGTACGCCTTCTGCCTTTTACACATCGCTTCCTTCCTGCTCAGCGTGGGTGTAAAATCCTGTTCCTGTGTGTAGTGTTCACTCACCCGTGTCACATATGAGAAGTGACCTGATGCCTGACGCGTGTGCGTGTGTGTGTGTGTGTTTCAGATCGTGAGTCGTCGTTACCGAATTTGTTTTTCTGGCATTTAACGTTGAAAAAGTCACTCTCAAAATGACTGACCCGACTTAAACTTTGACACAGAGCTGCAAGGCGGTTGTCGCAATAACAAAGAGCTGCATCTCTTTATCATCGTCTTATCTGCGGGGTTAGTTCTGCAGCGTTGCCGTGTGGTGTTGTTGTTGTTGTTGTTGTTTTTCTCATACGGAAATGTAATATTTAATTTGACACAAAACGCACGTTGATCTGCCCCACAAACACTAATGTGATATACAGCACACATTATACTGAGTATGTGGAACACATAGTACATACAGTTTATGTTTTTTTGTTACTTCATGTTAAGTTACAGGGCTCACAGTGACGTAATAGAACAATAAAAGCACAATATAATATATAAAACAAAAGAGACACATGCATAATAGAGTGCAATTACCATATATTAAAAAAAAGTACACACTAAAAATGCACACTCATTGTTTTGTGATTGTATTTAATACATTCAATGTGCAGTATTTCACCCATGTATTACAACATTGTGGTACGTGTCATTATAATAAATGAAATAATCTCTCGCTCCATCATAATCTAATCTCACTACACCAGTGTGTGACGTACTGTACATGTGAGGAAGAGGAGGATGATGAGAGAGCAAATTGTCTTACTGGGAATAAATCTGCCTCCTGTGACTTTGTACATGTACATAATTGCATCGTATATATTTTAGGAATATGCTGCATAATCATGTATATTTTTTTACCTCATTATGTACCGTGGTTCATATATGGTGTTTTATGGGCTAGTACTTACACAAGTCACTTTGTAATATACAGAGAAACAATGAGACATACAAAAGTTTAACCTTGATATAATGTCAGTATGGTGTGACCAGTCATCACAGCCCGTTTCTTGGCATTTCCGCAGAAACGAGGCCGCAAAGGTCACACGCCACATTTATAGTTGTGTTTTATGCAACATGTCTCACCGTATTACCAAACACCCGCCGCCTATTCATTCACTCAGCATCTGTGGGTTTCTGAGCAGAATTACATGAGGAGGTGGAGGGGGGGGGGGTCAACTGTTTCCACAGGAAGTCTCTTTTTTTTTGGTTTTGTTTTGTTGAAAGGAGACCAAGTCAGGTCAGACGTTTCTTTCAACCTGTGCTAATTGTTAGATTTAACCAGGACATTTCCTCCAGCTGAACCATTCATTGACTCAAAGGAGTCGCACACTCGGCCAGAGCCAGAACACAAACTCTTTCTAATCTCTGACGGAAGAAAGTGCACAGAACAAACAGTAAACAGCAGTCAATAAAAACAAGTTTACATAGGACAAAAAAAAAAACATTACATTAAATGACAGCATTGTGGGGATTTTGCTTCTAAATTAATTGATTTTATCAACACAAATTAGGGATTATTGTCCACTCAGTCACCAACCAATTGATTACAGCCCACATCTTGTGTTTCTGCCTCAAAATGACTTGAATTTCATACATTTTGGGTTGTATTTGTCAGAAATGTTGTTTCTGCCTCAACTTTAAGGTTGAATTTGTCAAACTACGACCCATTCAAGTAATTTTTACCAATCGAAAGCAACCTGCATGACTTGATTTAAATTTTTAAGAGTAATTATTGACATATTTTAGTCCATTCAAGTCATTTTGGTTTTTGTTTGTTTGTGGCAGATTGTAGCTCACGTACATCATTCTGAAAACACTTATTTAAAGGCGCCATATGTAAGAATGTGGCCAAAAACAGTTACTACATTCAAATTCAAAATACCGAGGTCTTTTAGGTTTTAGATTTTTTTTAATGCAAATATTTTGTCTGTAATGTTGTTGTTGGTGAGTTCAGTTTGTTATATGAACATTATTCCTGAGTCTCTGTGACATATTAGGAGGATTTTATGGCCAGTTGCTTCAGATTTATTACATAATGCACCTTTAAGTAAAAAGTGGTTTTTCACAAACTAAAAGTAGTACAAACGGTACATGCTCGACAGATGCAGGGGATTTAAGGTTGTCAGATGTGGCTTGAAACCATGAAGTCCTCAGTGTGTTACTGAATGACACGCTTTTACGTTCCCACGCTATCATTTTGACTGGGTTTTAGACACACACGCACACAAACACACACACACTTTTTTTTTTACTGATGAGAGCAGAAAAAGCCTCCTCCTCCTCCTCCTCCTCCTCCTCCTCCTCACACTCGTAGAAAACACACGACTTCCAGGAAAAACTACGAGCTTTACGTTCAAAAACGTCGCCTCACACTTGCCAGAAAACGGTGTGTTCAGCGTGACTCTGGTTTATAATGTGTGTCCTGTGTCCTGTGTGATACTTTACTGGTAACATTTGCTTTGATGTCAAAAAGATCCAAATCACCCGTGACATTCGAACATACCACACAAATGTGGCACTTTGAGGCGACATTAAATCATTACATTATAAGGAAAAACTACACAGTTTACGGGCAAATGAGAGATGATTGACAGATACTGTGATTTTGTCAATTAAAGGTGCATTATGTAATAAATCTAAAGCAAGTGGCAATAAAATCCTCCTAATATGTCACAGAGACTCAGGAATAATGTTCATATAACAAACTGAACTCACCAACAACAACAGTACAGGCAAAATATTTGCATTAAAAAAAATATTTTGTAGACTGCAAATCATGTTTATGTTTAGAAATCATGTTTTTGGCATGTGGCACCACCTACCGCCGTCTACCAATCATTGCAGCCAGTAAAGTCTCAGCTGCTGAGCAACCACGGGTTGCCAGTTACATCAGAAAACGAAGCCTAAAAGACCTTGGTATTTTGAATTTGAATGTAGTAACTGTTTTTGGCCACATTCTTACATATGGCGCCTTTAATCACTTTAAGTCTTTCGGGATTTAAATCATTCTTTTCTTCTTGGCGAAAACAGACGATTTCCCATTTAATGATTCAATGTTTATGTTGAGCAGTTATAAGTGTCAAGCCAACTGAGGGCGAACTCTCAATAGAAGAAAAATTCAGCAACTATATATTAGGCAGACAGAGTATTGATTGTTTTTATGGGCTTGTTACTTTATTTTAGGGGCTTCAGTTTTGTTGTATTGAGGAAACTCTTCAGCTCAAATGGCTTTTAAGACCCAGTGTGGTGAATATTATTCCTTTAGTTCACTTTAAGGTTTTGATTAATTTCATGAATTCGTTTTTAATGCCATGTGTCTGTTATGTCTTTATTTTGTAGTTCACTTTCGTCACCAGTGGGGTGTAGTAAAGGGCTTTAGAAAAGAAATATAGCACATTAAATTACAAATGATTTGAACTCGATATGGGACAATAATTTACTTAGTGTAATCTTGTTAATGATCAATGTCCTTGCGCATTTATTTTTAATCTCTGGGCAGCTACTATGTATGAATGAGAAATGTACTGCATCATTCCTACTGTGGGCCTTTGATACATGAACCTGTACTAGGGCTCCACCTACTGGTCGTTCAAAGAACACTCAGTTTTAAACCCCCCCCAAAAAAAGGCCTCAAAATGGACAACAAATATGCATTTAAGGTATTACAGCTTTAATTTTTTGCAAAACAAAGACTTGGAATACAGACAAGCCTGGACTCAGGCAAAGGAATCATACAGTCCTCTCTCCATGCAGCGTGCAGTGTTGCACATGAGCAGAACCTCCACAAACCCTCCTGACCCTTATACTGGAATGTAGCATTCCCATGTTCACACATTTTTTTCCAACATTTAAAACTCAGTGCAACAGGGTACTTGATAAACAAATGTGCTGTCACCATGAACTTGTAGAGCAAAAACCAAAATTGCTTTTCTTAAAATGGTGCTGCAGAGTAAACTGCTCTGTACACAAGAGCAACACTGGCCCACCGCACAACATGAATGACTATTTGTTTTGCAATTACTGCAGGTTTAGGGATGAACAATTGAAAAGTGAGGTTAAAGTGTTAAAAATCTGGGCAAGAGGAGAAAGATGGTTTAATCGACTTCTTCCATGCGTGAAGCGTCGTCCTCGCCTTCACCCTCCAGGGGAGGAATCTCATCTGGGACGGCTGTGGCGGTCGTCTCCTCTACGGGAACATCATCATCATCGATACCTAGAGGGCAAAGAATGAGGTGACTTGTTAAAAATCGATACATGCGACAAGTGTTTAATATTTAAAGCTGCGTGTCCTTACCCAATCCGAGTTTGATCATTCTGTAGATGCGGTTGGAGTGAGTCTGTGGGTCGTCCAGGGAGAAGCCCGAGGACAGCAGGGCGGTTTCGAACAGCAGGATGACCAGGTCCTTCACGGCCTTGTCGTTTTTGTCGGCCTCGGCCTTCTGCCTGAGAGTTTCCACGATGGGGTGGTCTGGGTTGATCTCAAGGTGCTTCTTGGCCATCATGTAGCCCATGGTGGAGTTGTCCCTGAGAGCCTGGGCCTTCATGATCCTCTCCATGTTGGCCGTCCAGCCATAAGTACTTGTCACAATGCAGCAGGGTGAGGACACCAGTCTGTTGGACACGGTCACCTAGTCGAGACAAACGTGAGACGTTAAGACAGACATACCAGCATGCATCATCATGTCTGAACAATCTTTTAAACTCAAGTTAATAATAAATACATGCAGATCAGTCATGTTAGGTGACACATCAAAATGCTTTAGTCATGTTGACCAATTTTAAGAAATTCTATAAAACCAAATATGCAAAAATGTTAGGTCAGCATTACAAATCACATTCACGAGTTAAGAGATCTTCTCGTTTGAAACACCTCAAAATATTCAAGATCACATGACGGGAAACAAAACTGCACACAGGAGACCTCAGGGGGGGCCTCCCCTCAAACCTGCTTTGACTCACCACAGTAGACGTTTGAACAAATTAGGACACCTGTTATCAAACAGAACCACCGTCAACCCACGTCTACATCCCCACAATATGAAGCAAAAAGTCAGGTTTTTTTGAAAATCAAGTTTAACCTACAAAAAGAGTTTATAAAGACCACCAACCTTCTCCACTTTCTTGTCGAGGATCTCCTTCATGAGCTTGCAGAGATTCTCAAACTTAGACTTGTCCTCCTCCATCTTTTTCTTCTCCTCCTCATCCTCAGGAAGCTCCAGGCCCTCCTTGGTGACGGAGACCAGGTTCTTACCATCGAACTCCTTCAACTGCTGGACACAGTACTCGTCGATTGGCTCGGTCATGTACAGGACCTCAAAGCCGCGCTTGCGGACACGCTCAACAAAGGCAGAGTTGGCCACCTGATCCTTGCTCTCTCCTAAAAAAGCCAAGAAGTTAAATTCATTTATTTATTTTTTTTAAAGGAAATACAGTTTACTTTAAGCAATTTACAAAACCCAGACTCACCAGTGATGTAGTAGATGGACTTCTGGTTGTCCTTCATACGAGAAATGTACTCTGTTAGGGAGGACATCTCGTCTCCAGTCTGAGAGCTGTGGTAACGCAGCAGCTCGGAAAGCTTCTTGCGGTTTTGCGAATCCTCGTGGATGCCGAGCTACAGAGACGTCAATTTATGATTAAATATAAGTTATAAACTTTGTGACTTAAACCCAAAACTCTTGTTTATTGCTTTCAGTTTGAATAAATGCAGCTTTACGTTTGATTTTAAATACCTTGATGTTCTTTGAGAAGGCTTCGTAGAAACTCTTGTAGTTCTCCTTGGCCTCGGCCAGCTCAGCAAAGAGCTCCAGACACTTCTTGACGATGTTCTTGCGAATGACTTTGAGGATCTTGCTCTGCTGCAGCATTTCTCGGGAGATGTTGAGGGGCAGATCCTCAGAGTCGACCACGCCACGGACGAAGTCTGCAATGTAAAATAAATTACAGCTGAATTAAAAACAGACTGCACCACAACAGCTTTGCAGTGTTTTAGTCAGCGTCTGTGTGGCACTTAGACACTTACTCAAGTACTCTGGGATAAGCTCTTCACAGTTGTCCATGATGAAAACCCTCCTGACGTACAGCTTGATGTTATTCTTCTTTTTCTTGTTCTCAAAGAGGTCGAAAGGAGCACGACGGGGAATGAAGAGAAGAGCCCTGAACTCTAGCTGGCCCTCCACTGAGAAGTGCTGTGAAGGAGACCATTCAAATTAAATTATTTTACTCGCACAATCCTTTTAGCCGACACACTGGCTGAGGCAGTTGTATACATATAAACGAGCAGCTTTAGCTTTGCACGGTTTACCTTGACAGCCAGGTGATCCTCCCAGTCATTGGTCAGACTCTTGTAGAACTCTCCATACTCCTCGTTTGTGATGTCATCAGGGTTTCTGGTCCAGATGGGCTTGGTCTTGTTCAGCTCCTCCTGGTCGATGTACTTCTCCTTGATCTTCTTTTTCTTCTTCTTGTCCTTGTCTTTGGAGTCCTCCTCGTCATCCGAGCCCACGTCCTCAATCTTTGGCTTGTCCTCGGCATCTTCTTCTTTCTCCTCCTTCTCAGCCTTTTCCTCCTCTGCCTCGTCGTCGCTGATCTCCTTTTCGCGCTCCTTCTCCACCTGCAAGTCAAAATAAGTTAGTAAGCTACACTGAACGCAACAGTAGCCAACCAGATCTTGAATTACATCACTGGTGAGTCAAATATAGATTTCTTACAAACAGGGTGATGGGGTATCCAATGAACTGGGAGTGCTTCTTGACGATCTCCTTGACCCTCTTGTCCTCGGTGTACTCGGTCTGGTCCTCCTTCAGGTGCAGGACGATCTTTGTTCCGCGGCCAAGGGGCTCACCTATCAAAAGTGTACAGTCCATTTTTTAATTACCATGCAATATCATAGACTATTAAAGCTCTTGTGCAAAGACGTCAATAAGCCAGAACGCGCACCTGTGTCGACCTTGACGGTGAAGGAACCTCCAGCAGAAGACTCCCAGGCGTACTGCTCATCATCGTTGTGTTTGGTGATGACGGTTACCCTCTCAGCAACGAGGTAAGCCGAGTAGAAACCCACACCAAACTGACCAATCATGGAGATGTCAGCTCCAGCCTAAAAGGAAATGCAACCACAAAGGTCAGAACATGATGGTGAGAAAAAATAAATATTGATCCGTTTGGGCTTGCAAGATTCGTCCCGGCCAGTATTAGTTTACATATCATGGTCTCGTGTGCAGTAATCGAGACGTTCCGTCATCATACCTGCAGGGCCTCCATGAAGGCCTTGGTGCCAGACTTGGCGATGGTACCCAGGTTGTTGATCAGGTCGGCCTTGGTCATTCCAATTCCAGTATCGATGAGGGTCAGGGTGCGGTCAGCTTGGTTGGGGATGATTTCAATTTTCAGATCCTTGCCACTGTCCAGCTTGGTTGGATCAGTCAAGCTTTCATAGCGGATTTTGTCCAAAGCCTTTAAAAAAAAAAACGAGGACAAAATACATTAGGGCTACATTTAATATTAACTAAAAGGCATGTGCGTTACATTATTAATGCATCACAAGCACTCATCAGTGCAGTCGTACGGGAAAATGAGAAAACACCAGCTTACATCAGAGGCATTGGAGATCAACTCTCTGAGGAAGATCTCTTTGTTGGAATAGAAAGTGTTGATGATCAGGGACATCAACTGAGCGATCTCTGCCTGGAAGGCAAAGGTCTCAGCCTCCTCCTCTTGGCGCATTTCTTCAGGCATCTGTGCACACACAAAAGAACAGTTAAGCCAGTGTTTGTCAAAGTGCAGGTTGCAGGCCGAAGTGTGGGCCTCAACGTCGGGGGTATAAATGTGTATGGTGTTTCATTATTAAATCATCCGTGGTCACAGTCTCCTACATTTATCAGCCATTTTGAATTTAAAAGAAACAAAATGTGTTGCTGGAATGGGGGGAAAAAACACTTGAATATGCAATTATGACATTGCATTTTATTTACATGATATATACATAATCTGTCTTACTTGTGTGGTGTATTAAATTCTTTAATGCCACAAATCAAGAAGTTGTGTCACTTAAATTTAGTGTTTTGCATCCTCCATCTTTAATATCGTTTTAGAGTGACCTTCATTTAAGGTCATAAACACCGAAGCAAAACCCTGTATTTAACGATATAGTTTTTGGAGTGGAAACGTGTTTACTATTCGTTTTAATGGTGGGGAACTGATCGGTCTCGCGAGATCACATAGGCCGTTATATAAGTATTTTACTCTCCCCCCTTCTTCGAGGTTTTGGTGAAAAAGATTAAATCTAAATTTACTTTAAACACAAACCGGTTCTGCAACACTGTACCGCGTTCATCTCGTCACTACAAGCCGGCGGAAGTTGCCGTTTAACAAACATGGCGTCGCCCAACAGACAATGGACTCCGCAAACACGTGCTTAGGAAAGTACCAGAAACGAAATAAACGTCTCCGCTCACAAACGCAGCACCAAACGTAACTTTCTACTTTACGTTAAGGAGAAACCATAAAAGTGACGTTATCGTTATGTCGTTTATCACCGACAAGATAAGAAAACGAGTCCCTTCCGATGCAAGACAATGTATTGAATGTGTGCATCGTGATATTACACTGATCTGTTATTTACGCTTATTGCGTAACCGCTGATCTGGAGTCACATTTATTAGCTCATTCGTGACCATAACGAGTTTCGATGGTGTTAAATGTGTTGTGTTTTATGACCTGGTTTAACGGGATCAAGTGTGAAATATCACGACTAGCTCCTTAAAACTGAGCCATAGTCGGGAGTCGCTACCACACCTGCATGCACTGGTGCAGTGTAAAAACAGGCCTAACGGTGCGGCAGTGTGCCGCATTCACACCGTCGAGCATCACAAACAATACGCGAATTTAACAGAGAAAACATTCCAAGTCAAAATGCCATCAAACGTGTGGAGCTAATTATTATTATTTTTTGGCGTAACCCCAGAGGTTAGCTGCTGTGGAGCTACGGCTAGCGTCGTGACTCAGGAGCATTCACATCACGGACAACATCCATTCAATAACTCGGCGACGGGGGCTCCAAACTGAGATTTGACCGGAGAACACGATGTTCCACACGGGAGGAAAACACTCGTATACGCACCTTGTTAATTTCGTTGACTTTTCTTGAATAAAATGCGGCCAATGTAATAGTCCCTTCTGCTCTCTGACGCAGGGAAATGGAAAGGGACTTCCTTTTAATAGACCGGAATCTTTATACACACGCGTTTTGGTGTGCGGTCGTATCCCTCCGCGACGATCTTTCTGGTACTGAAGCAAAAGTCTGTGTGGGCACAAAGCAGAGGATTAATAAATGAAACTGAAATACACAAATGTTCAATATCATTGCTAGCTCTTTGTTATTTGTTATATATTCACAGGTAATTGGAGGTCCAGATTAAACATTTGTGTTTATAGAACATGAGAATATACTGTGTTTAAAGGTGGACAAAAATAAAATGGAATAGACAGGGTATCCGCAGGGTCTTAAAAAGACATTTTAAGGCCTTAAAATCTCATAAAAGGTCTTAAAAATCTATTCACGTGACGTTTATTTAAAACATGCATAAACTTCAGTCTCGCTTTGAAATGTTTCTATTATTCTAGGATGCGATAACATAACTACAACACGGAACTAAAGTAGGCCACCTGTGCTGCCCGGGGAGAATTTATCGAGCACCCCACCACTAGCTAGTGTGCTGTGCGCGCGACGCGGTGTGCTACAGCTTAGCATAGCCGCGGAGAAAACGTAACGAAAGCCCACAGCTAAGACGAATTGCAAATTCAACGATTTGTGGTTCCAATTTTCCTTCATGTCTTTTGTACTTTTTTGCTAGTATGGATTTAAAATGGGTCCTAAATTGTATTCATTGGGGTCTTAAAAAAAGTGAAACTAGCAACTCAATTGCTAGTAAAAACACTATAATGACGATATAGAATTGACTATTAAATAGCAGTGCAGTGCTTACCTGTGAGGTAGAGGACCTCGGGAACAAAATGTCGCACAAATGTGGATCAAATAATTACGGTCAGATTAGTTTTGAGAAGATTTTTTTAAAAGTCCAACAGCAGAGTTAGCCTCAATAAGATGAAGAGTTATATGCCCTGGGTTAGTTAAAACATCTTCAAAGCTAAAAAAGATCTTGAAAGCTGGAAAAAAATCTTGAAAGCTATCAAAGTCGATGAATAACATGGGTTTTTTGTCGCCTAATAATACTCACCCCATTTCTTGCATAAGTGCACTCAAAGTGGCTTTCGTACATTACCCGTATGTTTGTATAATTGCTTTAAAATAACAATTATGTGTGTTTTTTGTTGCCTAAGCCTTCACTTTAGGCAAGGGCCTTGCTTTACGGAGGCCGCCATCTTGTGCAGCACACCGCTAACAATCCACATTTACACCAAAATGAATGTCATGCATATGAACCTTTTTGAAAATGAGTAGCAGGAGGCTACACACATTATGGAGTATTTATTTGAACACATGTAGGCATAAAACCTTAAAGGTGCATTATGTTATAAATCTAAAGCATTTGGCCATCAAATCCTCCTAAAATGTCACAGAGACTCAGGAATAATGTTCATATAACAAACTGAACGACAGTACAGCCAAAATATTTACATTTAAAAAAAATATTTTGGCAGGTGGCGCCACCTACCGCCGTCTACCAATCATTGCAGTCAGTAGAGTCTCATCTGCCGCAACCACGGGTTGCCAGTTACGTCAGAAACCTTAAAGACCTCGGTATTTTGAATTTGAATGTAGTAACCGTTTTTGGCCACATTCTTACATATGGCACCTTTAATTAGGTATTATATATCACCTTATGTGATATGTGTATCAACAAAAAAGAACAGAACTTCACAAGAGACCTGTAATTTGCCAAAACACACCCAGATGGCAGCAACATGACAACAAAAAGACACCGAACAGAACATGTCTTTGTCCATTTCATACAAAATCTGTCCTTTTACGGTGTCATAATAACAGGCAGCGTTTATTTTGAAACTCTACAAAAACATTGAAGAACTCGAATCATAAACATTAAAAATACGGCGTTAATTTAACAAAAAAAAAAACACAAGTTAAATAACGAAAATTGAGGGTCTATTTAATGCCACGGAGGAATACGTGAGAATCAGCAGGATGTGCTTCGTTTGTTCTAGCACCTTCCATGAAGAAAAAACCGCCTAAAGTGACGTCACGGGCTTGTCAGATGCAGTCCTCGCGGCGCAGCTGCTGTCAGGGAACAAAAACACCATGGTAACAAAAACACCGGAGCACTAACTGCCTAACATCTTCTTTTTGCGTGACAATAAACCGAAATAAATAATGAATATTAAAATACTGCATGGACTAAATGCTGTGCTTAAATACGCTGTTTTCCTGGAGCATAAAAACTAATCCGAAGCATTTGTTGTTGTCAGGCAGACTTGGAGCTTTTTCAATGACTTTTTATTTTATATTTATATTTAGGTTGTGCAGAAAACCTTGTGTGGGTTTGTATTTTCCCCTCAGAGAAAATAAATCATTGATTGATTAATACTGGGCAGATGAATCCATAACTGACGCCCTTGACATATAAGGTGTATAATATAATAACATTTTAGGCTTACTAAATTTTAAACAATTAAATCCACTGTGTTGCTTATTTTCATTCATTTACGTGCGATGAAACAAAACAATAATAATAATAATAACAATTAATAATTAAATGACTGTTAATCCTTTGATTAAAAACACCGTCACTCGTTCAATTTCCCGAGACAGGAAGGAGAAAGACGCAAATAATACAACATTTACCAACCAAGCAGGGAATATAATCTGAGGAATCAAAAGGGAAAGAGTAGGGATTATGGATGAGCCAATCCAGAGGGAGGCAGCATTGCAACATTACGATCAATGCCTCCCCCGAACAGCTCCGCCCGGCGACCACGTTCCGATGAGCAAAACAAACGCGCTGACGGGCTGGTACGTAGAGCGCGTGCGTCAAATGTTTTTCAGGGCCCCGTGACTAGCCAGCGTGCTAACCTAACTCACGGAACCGTACACAGAGTTTTACAACCATAGCTGTTTTTAAAAACCTCCTTTTCTACTCCACCTGGTTTGGGGTATGTACACACGAACATGTCTACGTTCCTTTTTAACTCATATTTAGCCCACAAAAGTGAGTTTTGCCGTGTTAGCTCATCCTAAGTTAGCCGATCGGTTAAACAGTCGCGTGCTTGCCGCTAGCTTTAGCTAACTAAGCTACCCGGTTGTTGTTTTTCGAAACTTCATTTGAGGGTCCAGTTAGTGTGCTTCGTGACGTTATAGTGCTATTAATGTAATAGCGGTCGGAGCCTAGTGGCACTAAGTAAGCGACCGTTAATCCATTGAGTTGTATATTTAAAGTCTTTGTGATGTGCACCGTATGTAGCTGTTAAACCCGATATGCTAAATAAAGTTACACAATTTGAATGGGTAATGTTTAACAAGAGTTAAATCTACGTGTCTAATGGTTTCACTGTTTCTTTCAGGTCGGTCAAATTCTCATCCACAATGTCCTTCCCCCCACATTTAAACCGGGCGCTGTTGCCACCTCCTGGTATCCCCCCCCAGTTTGCTGGCTTCCCCTCAGGTGAGTACTTACCTGTTTACGTACGCTTAGCAGTCTTTAATCCAGATAAAAGTGGCAATATTATGAGATTGTCACCAAAAACTGTAGTGTACACTTAAGGTTATGCTGCTTATAGAAAGACAATCAGAGAAAATGCTCAGAGCTCAAACCTCCAGCAAGGTTTGTAACCTACAGTCAATGCGTTTATGTGCATGTTAAAAGTCATATTTTTGTCGACTTGACTAAGACAATAATTCATCAAGCTAGTCTAGTTGAACTAACATACCTGGATAATGCGATTCATAGTCCAATTAATCGCTAAGTGTTCGTTGACATCTTTGCTGCTATCTGATGAAATTTCCTTTGGTGTTTACAGGAACTCCAATGATCCCTATTCACATGGGCATCATGACCCCCACAACTACAGTAATGGTGCCTTCCATGGCTGTGGTCAGTAAGCCTCCGGTGTTTATCAAGAAGGATGCTGTTGCATTGCAAGCCAAAGACAACAATGATAGCAGTGGCCCCACCACCACCGTGTTTGTGGGAAACATCTCGGAGAAAGCCTCAGACATGCTGATCAGACAACTCCTCGCGGTAAGGGACAGAAATTGGAACATATGGAACGCGCAGTTTCCATATTATTAGAAAAATAAAAATGAGAAAAGTGCACATTACACATGTATTGTACAGAGTATAGTTATACGGACTGGAAGCATCATACATGATATATATATATATATATATGTATATGTATATGTATATATATATATGTATATGTATATGTATATATATATATGTATATGTATATGTATATATATATGTATATGTATATGTATATGTATATGTATATCTTGTAATAATAATGTTCATATCACCATATTGTGCAGGCAGCCTTCAGATTCTGAATCCTGTGCTGTGGCATTTTGTATAGTCACCTCTGCTTTAATTTTTAATCCCCCTCTTTGTCCTAATTTTGCAGAAATGTGGAATTGTTTTGAGCTGGAAGAGAGTTCAAGGGGCTTCTGGAAAACTTCAAGGTAATCCATAATTCACTTATCTAGCATCTTAAAGTCACTAATACTCTTCAACATGCACAATTAACTGGATACAAAACAGTTATACTTGAAACTAACAGTGAATGACAAAATTGTTCTTTATTTCATGTGTGAAATAACAATTTGACATTTTGATCTGTCTAAAAGTCTATTTCTATTACAACGTTTTATTGCAGCTTTTGGCTTTTGCGAGTACAAGGAGCCAGAGTCCACGCTTCGTTCCCTGAGGCTGCTTCATGAATTGCAGATTGGAGAAAAAAATCTCCTTGTGAAGGTGGATGCCAAGACAAAAGCTCAGCTGGATGAATGGAAGGCCAAGAAGAAGACTGCAAATGGGGTATGAATATGTTTATTGTTGTAGGTTTTCTTCTGTAAGACCTTTGAATCACTAACCAGGTTTCTTTCTCACTATTTTATGTAGTGATTGGAATTTATGCATTGACAAAATCTTGCTTGCAGAATAAGAAGGCAGACGAAGAAGGAGGAGATGAAGAGGAGGAGATTCTAGATGAGGAGACCACAAAGAAGGATCAAATAGTTAAAGGTGCTATTGATGGGTTGATGCGGGAATATGCTGCTGAACTCAACGCACCTTCACCGGACGAGGACTCTCAACGACGGAAGAGAAAAAAAGAGAAAAAAGAAGAGGTATAATAACACTGAATTAAGATTTTATCACTGTTTTCTTTTCAGCCCTAGTACTAACCTTTCTCTCCTTTTTTTCACAGGACGACATCAACACAATCGATATGGAGGAGGACAAGAGAGACCTGATTTCCCGAGAGATTAGTAAATTTCGAGACACCCACAAGGTAAAGTGGCTTTTATGATCTTGTACTAATTGACATTACAGGTTTTGGACAGCAGTTCACTCCTAGAACCTGCACATTTAGTTGACACATTTACCAAAACTGTTCTTGGTCTCAGTAACATGCATACTCTTGCTACAAATTGGGACTTCCTAAATTTTCCACACCACCAATCGTAAAAACAATTTGCCCCATCTTTTGTGAAATGTTTCATATTCAGATTTACGACAGCACAAGTAGGGCAGTCAGCTAGCACGTTTGTCACCTTTTCTCAGGCCTGATTTGACTACTGTGACCACTGTAGTGAAACTATCTAGGTGTGACCATTATACCAATATATATATTCATTCTTCATTCATCACACAAAAATGCATGGAGACGATGTAAAGTTACTCAAAAGCTAATCTATTCATTAAACCCCACCATTATGATAGTGATCATATGGTGACTAAAGCAAGATGAATCTCAGAGCTTTGGAAAAAGTTACGAGGATAGGATGTAAGTATCAGCCTTTATTTACTATATACATATGCTGGGCGTCCCCCTCTTGAGGACTTGCATAGGGGCAACTGTACTGCACGTTTGTGTGTGTTGGCTTGAGCGTTGTAATGCTCTGTCCTCTGTCAACCACTATAAAGGTACTTCCCCGCTTTATGCCCCCCCCTGAATTTAGGACACCACTGTTGGTTCCCCCACGGGAGTCAGTGAACCTGTGCGAGTCCTTTGTAAAAAAAGAAAAAAAAAGTATGGTCTGTCTTAATGGTGTTCATGTTGAAGCACAAGGACTTATAACCACTGCAGTGATTTTTAGCTGTAGCCTTTATGATGCTAGTGTGGGGGGGCGCCCTGTCCACAGCAGCATGCTGATCTGAAGACTGACGAGGTACGTGCTCCTCTGTGTGTGTGTGTGTGTGTTGTGTGATTTTTCTCATCCATCTCTGGCTCTTCATAATCCAACATTAACATTATGTTTACTACTGGTAAAACCAAACCAAAACAAGAAACACAAAAAACAGAAGTAATAATGTTAGATTTGCACAAAAAATTTCAGAAGTAAGATTTATTTTCCTCTATAATTTCTTTAAAGAGCACTTGTTTTGAAAATAAAATAAAAAACATTGGCATTTAATGACATTGGGAACCCACAGTGTTGTATTTCTTCAGTCTTCTGGATTCAATCATCAAATTTTCTCCTCACCTGCTTGTTAAGGCACAAGCCTGGTTTAAAGAAACTTCTCCATACGATTAATAAAATCTGCACTGTGCACACAGTGTGCACATCTGCACACAAATGTGTACATAATGTATTGACTAATTTACATCATATGGTTTTGAATTGATAAACCATGTAAACCAAGCATGCTATTTAAAGCTACACACATGAATCTAGGGGACATCTTAGGGTTTTGACCCAGTCTTTGGTAGTAACAGAAATATATAAATAGAGCAGTTAGGTTAAGAAATGTTTTCTCAGAAGTGTGCAGACCTATTTCTCTAAGGAGTCCAGATACTGACACTGAACAGAGGTAAGTAAAATAAAAGATAAAAACAGGAAGAGAAGGATTTAAATGAATGAAACCAATTCTTAGAAAAGCAACACAGATGTAATTCATTATGACACTTTAGTTACACAAGTTTTAAAGTGATTCCGAACATCCTTTCTTGAGTTGCATTACACCCAAGGCTTTTGTAATGTGTAATCTTTTCTCTTTCTGTGTGCTTTATATAACCATGTTAAGCCTCGCCTCAGTCAATATAACAATGTCTGCACAGATGCCTGTGAATAAAAACAAGGAAGCGCATGACATTAAATTGTGTTTCGCAAGGTCGGCGTTCACTTTCAATGTCGGGTGCCATTTTAACTACATACGCTACCAAAGCCTTGTGTGTAATGTCCAGAATTGTCAGTTGTCTTGTGTGTGTCAGTGTGTGTGAGAGAGTGAGAGTCATGAAGAGCTGCTGAAGACTTCTTCCTGGGTAAGACGCTTCTACAATTCATTTATCTGTGCAGAAATGTAACTGATGTTCATGATGTTCATTTCTTTATTCAGCACTTTATGGAATTTCATTGAATTAAAGGCTGTTGTTGCTGATTATGATGATGATGATGATGATGCTTAAGCAAGACAAAATCCCATAACGTTTTTCCCTTGTATACCGTGTGACCTGCTTTCCTCCCAGGCCTAACTTAAAAGGCTTGTAGGGGCAGCGAAGGCCTGAGTCCATAGTTCAACACCTGTAAGTCACAAACAACTAGTTCAACAAAAGACTGACGCCTGTTTTCTGTTTTTATTTTCCTTGTTCTGAGAGGAGGGGCTCTTTAGGAGAGAAAAATCATTGTTTTTCTCATAATAAATGCCTCAAGCTGAACATGTTCCACAGATCTTATTCGCCATTAAAGTGGTTTCCAGTTGCATAAATTCATGCTTTAAATGAATCTTGATGCTGTCTCTCTCTGTCAGGGAGAGCCTTTTGATACTTCAATTTTTCCCCCTAGTTTGACCTTTTAGGAATCCAGCTTCACTTGCACGGATTTGCTCAGGGCATGTTACTCCAAAATCTTTAAATCTGGAAACCACTTGATCTGTGCACAGTAAAAAAAAAAAAAAAAATGAAACCGATTGACCATGTGGCGTTGGCTGAACCCGTCTGTGTTTTGCTCTGCAGAAACTAGAAGAGGAGAAGGACAAGAGGGAGAAGGAGCGGCAGGACTTTGAGCGGGAAAGGAGGGATCGAGAAAAAGAGCGCGAGCGGGAACGAGAGCGACGCGACCGCGAACGGGAGAAGGAACGGGAGAGGGAGCAGCGCGAGAGGGAACGGGAGCGAGAACGGGAGAGAGACCGAGACAAAGACCGCGACCGCCGCCCCAGAGAAAGGGATCGGGACAGAGACTGGGAGAGGGAGAGAAGCCGCGACAGGAGCCCTGTGCGCAGTCGATCCAGGTACAGATGGATAAAAAAAGTCACCATTTTTAAACAGAAACAATAGAGGTCAGGAAATGTAATGTAAGCAGTTAAAGGCTACTCTAGCGCTAGTCATATGGTAATGTTATTCTTCTACCTTTTTTTTGTTTTACAGAGAGGTGAGTCGAGACCGAGACAGAGAAAAGAAGAGAGACCCAGGAGATGAGGAGGAGGCGTATGAACGCAGGAAGCTGGAGAGGAAACTGCGAGACAAAGAAGCAGCCTATCAAGAGGTAGGAAAAGGACGGATGGTGTGGTTTAAGTTTTATCATGGGGAATTTAGTGTGTATAGCTCCTTCATTCTAAATATGAAGAAAAACAAAAACCAAGATTTGGTTTTCACTGTCTGAATAAACATTCATTAAATCTTCAAAGCCATGTGTCGGGAAGTTTTTACAAACAAAAACACCTCATATTTTAAATATATCTCAAACTGTAATTTGTGCCTAATCTGACTCATCTGTGTTCCCTGCAGCGTTTAAAAAACTGGGAGCTCAGGGAGAGAAAGAAGGCACGAGATTACGCCAAGGACTCCGAGAGGGAAGATGAGCGCCGACGAGAAATGGTGAGAGGATGTTAAATGATCGTTATGATGTCCAAACCCTGCCTAACTTTTACAGACTGTACTCTGTGTTTTTTACACACAATACTCTGATTTCATACTAGAATGTTTCTTACTTTTACCTCAAACCAAATAAAATTCATGCATTTGTTGTGTTTATTTCTTTAGAGTCTATTTGAATTGATTGAAGATTGAGTGGGTGGTTGTTTATATTAATGACATTTGTTTAAACTCTTTTTATATTTGTAAAAACTCCATTGTCCATTGATAAAATCTGTAAGCAATAACTCGGACAATTAAAAATCAAATTTTTAAATGATATTGGCTTAATATAGATATTGTCAAAATAAAAATGCAGATTTTTTTGGCCAATATCGTGTGTTCACTGATTTAGTGAATGTATCTTATGTCTCCTCAGATGAAAGAGGGGAAAAGGCTAAAAGAGTTTCTTGAGGATTATGATGATGAACGAGAAGACCCAAAGTACTACAGGTGAGCAACTGGGAAAAAAAACTGCTTCTATTCTGCCTTTACTTAAGTTGAGTGTGTTGTCAATCCAAATAAACCATTTTTCCATGTCATCCAGCCTTTAAATAGCGTGACTCTACACATGTGCGCTGATTAATACTTGCTGTTTCTGAGTTTTGAACAATGTGGCATCAAAACATGTTTTTTAAAAAAATGCAGTCAAAAGTTGCAGCAGCTGCTGTGACCCAGATCTGACTTCTATCTGATGCAGCACTGCAGCTATGACCATTGTTCTGAAGGCTGTAATATTTTGGTGTGGCCACCAGGGGCAGTGCACTGCAGAAACGTCTGAGAGACCGAGAGAAGGAGATGGAGGCGGATGAGCGTGACAGGAAGAGGGAGAAGGAGGAGCTGGAGGAAATCAGACAGAGGCTGTTAGACGAGGGACATCCAGACCCAGACGCAGAGCTACGCAGGGTATGTTGCCTGTAACAAGACTGTGTGTGTGTGTGTGTGTTTGAATGTGTATTTGTAGTGAGTGCACATGCATTTCTATTGTCTTTGTGAAGGTCATTTTATCACCTGACTGTCTCTGCACCCTCACTGTGTGTTCATCTTTTATTTCTGTGAACCCCCATTCACAGAGTGGTTGATTGTTGTGTTCATTATCTGAATATCTGCCTCTCATTGGTCCAGATGGAAGAAGAGGAGGAGGAGCGACTGAGGCAGCCTCCCATCATCCCAGAACCAGAGCCTGAAGAGGAGCGCGAGCACCACAGGGCTCCACGAGACCACCGGGACCACCGAGTCGAACCGGAGCGGACGCGCTCGCGGCCCCCTCCCTCGGACGACGAGGTAGAAGAGGGCGAGGAGGACGACTATGATAACGATGAAGGAAACTCTGACACAAAAGTCAGCCTGAAGCCTAAGATGCGGCCCATCACATCAGCCCCTTCGGTGTCGTCGGCCAGCGGCAATGTGTCCCCAAACACTCCGGGAGACGAGTCGCCGTGTGGCATCATCATCCCGCACGAGAACTCGCCCCCGGACGCTCTGCCACAGGAGGAAAACCGACCAAAGTTTGGCCTCAGCCTCAAACTAGGTGAGTCGAAAAAAAATATATATATATATATATGCACAAAGCCCCAGAGATGGAACTACAAATATCAGTTCATTCATGAACAGAATTTAATTCACACATTTTTATCACTGTACAAAAAGTCTCTGGGTATAACTTACGTGCTCTTAACTATAATCTGTAGAATAATTACTAATTAATGATTATTAGTGAAAATAACAGGCAGATTAAACAGCAATGAGAAGAAACCGACAGCGACACAAGATGTTTGGATCGTAAATTGTTGTGGTTGGTTTGTCTACAGTAAAGTTTTAAATGTTTTTATTTATTTGGCAATTAAAAAAAAGGAATTCACCTTTTTATATCCAAATCAGAGGCCAGAAATTAATCACTACTACTACTACTACAAAAAGTAAATGACATTAATTTGACATTAATCAAGAAATAATAGTGTGCTTTACTATTTTTTTTTATATATATGCATGTGTGTATACATGTATATATATGTATGGCTGATGGAGTACAAATGTATGTATTAAAGCACAGTTAGTACTTGGTGCACAGTTAGTACTTGGTACACAGTTAGTACTTGTGTTGTCAGTGTGGGTTTGGAAATACATCCTCTCAAATGCTGCCTTTCTGTTTCACTTCATCAAACTTTTGTCTGGACAAGACAGTAACTGAATATAAAGTACAATGGCAAAGGACATCTGAATACATTTCCAGTAAAAATGCGTATTTCTGAATCTCCTCGTCGTCTCCAGGCGCCCCAGGAAGCCCCAGTCAACCCAACACAGTCAAAAGGAAGAAGCTGCCCGTGGACAGCGTCTTCGACAAGTTTGACGAGGAGGAGGCCGACGAGCAGCCGCGCAAGAGGAAACTGGTGCCGCTGGACTACGATGACGACAAGAGCCTCGGTGTGGACGGCGCCGGGCTGTCCAGCATAAAGGGAGCCGATACGGAAGAGAAACGCAAGCATATCAAGAGCCTGATAGAAAAGATTCCTACAGAAAAACCTGAGCTCTTCTCTTACCCACTGGACTGGTCTATGGTGGACACGGTGAGGAAACTACTTTTTAGTCCCTTTCTACACTTTCTATGATCTGTACTTTCCTGAAGGAGTAAATGTGAGGCTGGTAGGAAGTGTACTCGCAAGCTTTGTTCTCCTGACCCATAGAAGAAGAAAAACTAAATCCTTTTAACAATATTTGTTCAGAAGTGGTGGCAGCAGACGCAGTTTCCACTTTCACAGCTTTTATATCTTTGTCCCCGCAGACGTTAATGGACCGACGAGTTCGTCCCTGGATCAATAAAAAGATCATTGAGTACATCGGAGAGGAAGAAGCCACGTTAGTGGACTTTGTGTGCACTAAGGTATTGATGATCGTGTGATGTTTGTACTTGTTGATTATTTCATTCATTAACAGAATGAAAGGAAGGTGAAAAGATCCTCTTGTGTTTTTCTCAGGTGATGGCTCACAGTATGCCACAGAGTATATTGGATGACGTTGCTATGGTGAGTTGTCTCACTCTTTCATACCTTTTATCTCATGTCCATCCTGGTGTGTTGGTGCTGATATCAGATAATATATATATATATATATATATATATATATATATATCCAAAAATGGTCAAAACCTCATAGTATAGTATGTCGTCCAAAAATGGTCAAAAACGTCATAATATAGTATGTCGTCCAAAAAAACAACATAGTATAGTACAGGGGTCACCAACCTTTTTGAGATGAGAGCTACCTTAAGGGTAAAAAATAATATGGAGGGCTACTACATTAACATTTTTTTTGGTTTACCATTTAAATGATTAATATTATGCATTCAACTGCATACACATTCATTCCAGTGCTTACTCCTAACGATTATCAGTTTTAATAAACAATATCAAAGATATTTTTCTGAGCCATCATATGGATACATGCAAGTGAGGTGAAGTGAAGTGAGCCCGCGGGCACCGTATTGGCTGCCTGCGGGCTACCAGGTGCCCGCGGGCAACACGTTGGTGACCCCTGGTATAGTATGACGTTTTGGTCACATTTTTGGCAAATTTATATTTTTTATTTTTATTTAATTTCAAAATGGACACATTTTGGACGACATAGTATAGCAAGACGTACTACATAGCATAGCATGACGTTTCTGTCAAGTTTTGGACCAAAAAAAGGTTTTTTTTTAAAAAATGGTCAGATTTTGGACGACATAGTATAGTATGTCGTTTTTGTCAGATTTTGGACCAAATTCTTTTTTCCAAAAATGGTCACATTTTGGACGACATAGTATAGCATGACGTACTACATAGTATAGTATGCCGTTTTTGTCAAGTTTTGGACCAAAAAAGGGTTTTTCAGAAACATTGTCAGATTTTGGACGACATATATAGTATGTCGTTTTTGTCAGATTTGGGACCAAATTGTTTTTTTCAAAAAATGGAAACATTTTGGACAACATAGTATAGCATGACGTACTACATAGTATAGTATGCCGTTTTTGTCAAGTTTTGGACCAAAAAAGGGTTTTTCAAAAAAATTGTCAGATTTTGGACGACATAGTATAGTATGTCGTTTTTGTCAGATTTTGGACCAAATTTTTTTTTCAAAAAATTGATACATTTTGGACGACATAGTATAGCATGACGTACTACATAGTATAGTATTTCGTTTTTGTCAAGTTTTGGACCAAAAAACGTTTTTCAAAAAAATGGTCAGATTTTGGACGACATAGTATAGTATGTCGTTTTTGTCAGATTTTGGACCAAATTTCTTTTTTTTAAAAATGGTCACATTTTGAACGACATAGTATAGCATGACGTACTACATAGTATAGTATGCCGTTTATGTCAAGTTTTGGACCAAAAAAGGGTTTTTCAAAAAAATGGTCAGATTTTGGACGACATAGTATAGTATGTCGTTTTTGTCAGATTTTGGACCAAATTCTTTTTTCCAAAAATGGACACATTTTGGACGACATAGTATAGCATGACGTACTACATAGTATAGTATGCCGTTTTTGTCAAGTTTTGGACCAAAAAAGGGTTTTTCAAAAAAATTGTCAGATTTTGGACGACATAGTATAGTATGTCGTTTTTGTCAGATTTGGGACCAAATTTTTTTTTTTTAAAATGGACACATTTTGGACAACATAGTATAGCATGACGTACTACATAGTATAGTATGCCGTTTTTGTCAAGTTTTGGACCAAAAAACGTTTTTCAAAAAAATGGTCAGATTTTGGACGACATAGTATAGTATGTCGTTTTTGTCAGATTTTGGACCAAATTTTTTTTTCAAAAAATGGACACATTTTGGACGACATAGTATAGCATGACGTACTACATAGTATAGTATGCCGTTTTTGTCAAGTTTTGGACCAAAAAACGTTTTTCAAAAAAATGGTCAGATTTTGGACGACATAGTATAGTATGTCGTTTTTGTCAGATTTTGGACCAAATTTTTTTTTCAAAAAATGGACACATTTTTGGCGACATAGTATATAGCATGACGTACTACATAGTATAGTATGCCGTTTTTGTCAAGTTTTGGACCAAAAAAGGGTTTTTCAAAAAAATGGTCAGATTTTGGACGACATAGTATAGTATGTCGTTTTTGTCAGATTTTGGACCAAATTTTTTTTTCAAAAAATGGACACATTTTGGACGACATAGTATAGCATGACGTACTACATAGTATAGTATGCCGTTTTTGTCAAGTTTTGGACCAAAAAACGTTTTTCAAAAAAATGTTCAGATTTTGGACGACATAGTATAGTATGTTGTTTTTGTCAGATTTTGGACCAAATTTTTTTTTCAAAGAAATGGTCACATTTTGAACGACATAGTATAGCATGACGTACTACATAGTATAGTATGCCGTTTTTGTCAAGTTTTGGACCAAAAAACGTTTTTCAAAAAAATGGTCAGATTTTGGACGACATAGTATATAGTATGTCGTTTTTGTCAGATTTTGGACCAAATTTTTTTTTCAAAAAATGGTCACATTTTGAACGACATAGTATAGCATGACGTACTACATAGTATAGTATGCCGTTTATGTCAAGTTTTGGACCAAAAAAGGGTTTTTCAAAAAAATGGTTAGATTTTGGACGACATAGTATAGTATGACGTACTACATAGTATAGTATGCCGTTTATGTCAAGTTTTGGACCAAAAAAGGGTTTTTCAAAAAAATTGTCAGATTTTGGACGACATAGTATGTCGTTTTTGTCAGATTTTGGACCAAATTTTTTTTTCAAAAAATGGACACATTTTGAACGACATAGTATAGCATGACGTACTACATAGTATAGTATGCCGTTTATGTCAAGTTTTGGACCAAAAAAGGGTTTTTCAAAAAAATTGTCAGATTTTGGACGACATAGTATAGTATGTCGTTTTTGTCAGATTTTGGAGCAAATTCTTTTTTCAAAAAATGGTCTCATTTTGGACGACATAGTATAGCAAGACGTACTACATAGCATAGCATGACGTTTCTGTCAAGTTTTGGACCAAAAAAAGTTTTTTTTTTTTTAAAAATGGTCAGATTTTGGACGACATAGTATAGTATGTCGTTTTTGTCAGATTTCGGACCAAATTCTTTTTTCCAAAAATGGACACATTTTGGACGACATAGTATAGCATGACGTACTACATAGTATAGTATGCCGTTTTTGTCAAGTTTTGGACCAAAAAAGGGTTTTTCCAAAAAATTGTCAGATTTTGGACGACATAGTATAGTATGTCGTTTTTGTCAGATTTTAGACCAAATTTTTTTTTTTAAAAATGGACACATTTTGGACAACATAGTATAGCATGACGTTCTACATAGTATAGTATGCCGTTTTTGTCAAGTTTTGGACCAAAAAACGTTTTTCAAAAAAATGGTCAGATTTTGGACGACATAGTATATAGTATGTCGTTTTTGTCAGATTTTGGACCAAATTTTTTTTTCAAAAAATGGACACATTTTTGGCGACATAGTATATAGCATGACGTACTACATAGTATAGTATGCCGTTTTTGTCAAGTTTTGGACCAAAAAAGGGTTTTTCAAAAAAATTGTCAGATTTTGGACGACATAGTATAGTATGTCGTTTTTGTCAGATTTTGGACCAAATATTTTTTTTTCAAAAAATGGACACATTTTGGACGACATAGTATAGCAAGACGTACTACATAGCATAGCATGACGTTTCTGTCAAGTTTTGGACCAAAAAAAGGTTTTTAAAAAAATGGTCAGATTTTGGACGACATAGTATAGTATGTCGTTTTTGTCAGATTTTTGACCAAATTTTTTTTTCAAAAAATGGACACATTTTGGACGACATAGTATAGCATGACGTACTACATAGCATAGTATGCCGTTTTTGTCAAGTTTTGGACCAAAAAAGGGTTTTTCAAAAAAATTGTCAGATTTTGGACGACATAGTATAGTATGTCGTTTTTGTCAGATTTTTGACCAATTTTTTTTTTCAAAAAATTGATACATTTTGGACGACATAGTATAGCATGACGTACTACATAGTATAGTATGCCGTTTTTGTCAAGTTTTGGACCAAAAAACGTTTTTCAAAAAAATGTTCAGATTTTGGACGACATAGTATAGTATGTCGTTTTTGTCAGATTTTGGACCAAATTGTTTTTTTCAAAAAATGGACACATTTTGGACGACATAGTATAGCAAGACGTACTACATAGCATAGCATGACGTTTCTGTCAAGTTTTGGACCAAAAAAAGGTTTTTAAAAAAATTGTCAGATTTTGGACGACATAGTATAGTATGTCGTTTTTGTCAGATTTTGGACCAAATTTTTTTTTCAAAAAATGGACACATTTTGGACGACATAGTATAGCATGACGTACTACATAGCATAGTATGCCGTTTTTGTCAAGTTTTGGACCAAAAAAGGGTTTTTCAAAAAAATTGTCAGATTTTGGACGACATAGTATAGTATGTCGTTTTTGTCAGATTTTGGACCAATTTTTTTTTTTCAAAAAATTGATACATTTTGGACGACATAGTATAGCATGACGTACTACATAGTATAGTATGCCGTTTTTGTCAAGTTTTGGACCAAAAAAGGGTTTTTCAAAAAAATTGTCAGATTTTGGACGACATAGTATAGTATGTCGTTTTTGTCAGATTTTGGACCAATTTTTTTTTTTCAAAAAATTGATACATTTTGGACGACATAGTATAGCATGACGTACTACATAGTATAGTATGCCGTTTTTGTCAAGTTTTGGACCAAAAAACGTTTTTCAAAAAAATGTTCAGATTTTGGACGACATAGTATAGTATGTCGTTTTTGTCAGATTTTGGACCAAATTTTTTTTTCAAAAAATGGTGACATTTTGAACGACATAGTATAGCATGACGTACTACATAGTATAGTATGCCGTTTATGTCAAGTTTTGAACCAAAAAAGGGTTTTTCAAAAAAATTGTCAGATTTTGGACCAAATTCTTTTTTCCAAAAATGGACACATTTTGGACGACATAGTATAGCATGACGTACTGCATAGTATAGTATGCCGTTTTTGTCAAGTTTTGGACCAAAAAAGGGTTTTTCAAAAAAATGGTTAGATTTTGGACGACATAGTATAGTATGACGTACTACATAGTATAGTATGCCGTTTTTGTCAAGTTTTGGACCAAAAAACGTTTTTCAAAAAAATGGTCAGATTTTGGAAGACATAGTATAGTATGTCGTTTTTGTCAGATTTTGGACCAAATTTTTTTTTCAAAAAATGGACACATTTTGGACGACATAGTATAGCATGACGTACTACATAGCATAGTATGCCGTTTTTGTCAAGTTTTGGACCAAAAAAGGGTTTTTCAAAAAAATTGTCAGATTTTGGACGACATAGTATAGTATGTCGTTTTTGTCAGATTTTGGACCAATTTTTTTTTTCCAAAAAATTGATACATTATGGACGACATAGTATAGCATGACGTACTACATAGTATAGTATGCCGTTTATGTCAAGTTTTGGACCAAAAAAGGGTTTTTCAAAAAAATTGTCAGATTTTGGACGACATAGTATAGTATGTCGTTTTTGTCAGATTTTGGACCAAATTTTTTTTTCAAAAAATGGACACATTTTGAACGACATAGTATAGCATGACGTAATACATAGTATAGTATGCCGTTTTTGTCAAGTTTTGGACCAAAAAACGTTTTTCAAAAAAATGGTCAGATTTTGGACGACATAGTATATAGTATGTCGTTTTTGTCAGATTTTGGACCAAATTTTTTTTTCAAAAAATTGTCACATTTTGAACGACATAGTATAGCATGACGTACTACATAGTATAGTATGCCGTTTATGTCAAGTTTTGGACCAAAAAAGGGTTTTTCAAAAAAATTGTCAGATTTTGGACGACAAAGTATAGTATGTCGTTTTTGTCCGATTTTGGAGCAAATTCTTTTTTCAAAAATGGTCACATTTTGGACGACATAGTATAGCAAGACGTACTACATAGCATAGCATGACGTTTCTGTCAAGTTTTGGACCAAAAAAAGGTTTTTTTTTTAAAAATGGTCAGATTTTGGACGACATAGTATAGTATGTCGTTTTTGTCCGATTTGGGACCAAATTCTTTTTTCAAAAAATGGTCACATTTTGGACGACATAGTATAGCAAGACGTACTACATAGCATAGCATGACGTTTCTGTCAAGTTTTGGACCAAAAAAAGGGTTTTTCAAAAAAATGGTCAGATTTTGGACGACATAGTATATAGTATGTCGTTTTTGTCAGATTTTGGACCAAATTTTTTTCCCAAAAAAATGGTCACTTTTTGAACGACATAGTATAGCATGACGTACTACATAGTATAGTATGCCGTTTTTGTCAAGTTTTGGACCAAAAAACGTTTTTCAAAAAAATGGTCAGATTTTGGAAGACATAGTATAGTATGTCGTTTTTGTCAGATTTTTGACCAATCTTTTTTTTTCAAAAAATGGTCACATTTTGAACGACATAGTATAGCATGACGTACTACATAGTATAGTATGTGTGTATGTCAAGTTTTGGACCAAAAAAGGGTTTTTCGAAAAAATTGTCAGATTTTGGACGACATAGTATAGTATGTCGTTTTTGTCAGATTTGGGACCAAATTTTTTTTTTTAAAAATGGACACATTTTGGACAACATAGTATAGCATGACGTACTACATAGTATAGTATGCCGTTTTTGTCAAGTTTTGGACCAAAAAACGTTTTTCAAAAAAATGGTCAGATTTTGGACGACATAGTATAGTATGTCGTTTTTGTCAGATTTTGGACCAAATTTTTTTTTCAAAAAATGGACACATTTTGAACGACATAGTATAGCATGACGTACTACATAGTATAGTATGCCGTTTTTGTCAAGTTTTGGACCAAAAAACGTTTTTCAAAAAAATGGTCAGATTTTGGACGACATAGTATATAGTATGTCGTTTTTGTCAGATTTTGGACCAAATTTTTTTTTCAAAAAATGGACACATTTTTGGCGACATAGTATATAGCATGACGTACTACATAGTATAGTATGCCGTTTTTGTCAAGTTTTGGACCAAAAAAGGGTTTTTCAAAAAAATTGTCAGATTTTGGACGACATAGTATAGTATGTCGTTCTTGTCAGATTTTGGACCAAATATTTTTTTTTCAAAAAATGGACACATTTTGGACGACATAGTATAGCAAGACGTACTACATAGCATAGCATGACGTTTCTGTCAAGTTTTGGACCAAAAAAAGGTTTTTAAAAAAATGGTCAGATTTTGGACGACATAGTATAGTATGTCGTTTTTGTCAGATTTTGGACCAAATTTTTTTTTCAAAAAATGGACACATTTTGGACGACATAGTATAGCATGACGTACTACATAGCATAGTATGCCGTTTTTGTCAAGTTTTGGACCAAAAAAGGGTTTTTCAAAAAAATAGTCAGATTTTGGACGACATAGTATATAGTATGTCGTTTTTGTCAGATTTTGGACCAATTTTTTTTTTTCAAAAAATTGATACATTTTGGACGACATAGTATAGCATGACGTACTACATAGTATAGTATGCCGTTTTTGTCAAGTTTTGGACCAAAAAACGTTTTTCAAAAAAATGTTCAGATTTTGGACGACATAGTATAGTATGTCGTTTTTGTCCGATTTTGGACCAAATTCTTTTTTCAAAAAATGGTCACATTTTGGACGACATAGTATAGCAAGACGTACTACATAGCATAGCATGACGTTTCTGTCAAGTTTTGGACCAAAAAAAGGTTTTTTTAAAAAAATGGTCAGATTTTGGACGACATAGTATAGTATGTCGTTTTTGTCCGATTTTGGACCAAATTCTTTTTTCAAAAAATGGTCACATTTTGGACGACATAGTATAGCAAGACGTACTACATAGTATAGTATGCCGTTTATGTCAAGTTTTGGACCAAAAAAGGGTTTTTCAAAAACATTGTCAGATTTTGGACGACATGTATAGTATGTCGTTTTTGTCAGATTTGGGACCAAAATTTCTTTTTTTCAAAAAATTGACACATTTTGGACAACATAGTATAGCATGACGTACTACATAGTATAGTATGCCGTTTTTGTCAAGTTTTGGACCAAAAAACGTTTTTCAAAAAAATGGTCAGATTTTGGACGACATAGTATATAGTATGTCGTTTTTGTCAGATTTTGGACCAAATTTTTTTTTCAAAAAATGGACACATTTTGGACGACATAGTATAGCATGACGTACTACATAGTATAGTATGCCGTTTTTGTCAAGTTTTGGACCAAAAAACGTTTTTCAAAATAATGGTCAGATTTTGGACGACATAGTATATAGTATGTCGTTTTTGTCAGATTTTGGACCAAATTCTTTTTCAAAAAATGGTCAGATTTTGGACGACATAGTATGTCGTTTTTGTCAGATTTTGGACCAAATTATTTTTTCAAAAAATGGTCACATTTTGGACGACATAGTATAGCAAGACGTACTACATAGCATAGCATGACGTTTCTGTCAAGTTTTGGACCAAAAAAAGGTTTTTTAACAAAATGGTCAGATTTTGGACGACATAGTATAGTATGTCGTTTTTGTCAGATTTTGGACCAAATTCTTTTTTTCAAAAAATGGACACATTTTGGACGACATAGTATAGCATGACGTACTACATAGTATAGTATGCCGTTTTGGTCAAGTTTTGGACCAAAAAAGGGTTTTTCAAAAAAATTGTCAGATTTTGGACGACATGGTTTAGTATGTCGTTTTTGTCAAATTTTGGACCAAATTATTATTTTTTTTAATTGTTATATTTTGGACGACATAGTATAGTATGTCTTCCAAAAATGGTCAAAAACGTCATAGTATAGTATGTCGTCCAAAATTGGTCAAAAACGTCTTAGTATAGTATGTCTTCCAAAAATGGTCAAAAACGTCATAGTATAGTAGGTCGTTCAAAAATGGTCAAAAACATCATAGTATTGTATGTCGTCCAAAAATTGTCAAAATTGGTCAAAAACGTCATAGTATAGTATGTCGTCCAAAATTGGTCAAAAACGTCATAGTATAGTAGGTCGTTCAAAAATGGTCAAAAACATCATAGTATAGTATGTCGTCCAAAAATTGTCAAAATTGGTCAAAAACGTCATAGTATAGTATGTCTTCCAAAAATGGTCAAAAACGTCATAGTATAGTATGTCGTCCAAAATTGGTCAGAAACGTCATAGTATTATAATAGGTCGTTCAAAAATGGTCAAAAACGTCATAGTATAGTAGGTCGTTCAAAAATTGTCAAAATTGGTCAAAAAGTCATAGTATAGTATGTCTTCCAAAAATTGTCAAAAACATCATAGTATAGTATGTCGTTCAAAAATTGTCAAAATTGGTCAAAAACATCATAGTATAGTAGGTCGTTCAAAAATGGTCAAAAACGTCATAGTATAGTATGTCGTCCAAAAATTGTCAAAATTGGTCAAAAAGTCATAGTATAGTATGTCTTCCAAAAATTGTCAAAAACATCATAGTATAGTATGTCGTTCAAAAATTGTCAAAATTGGTCAAAAACATCATAGTATAGTATGTCGTTCAAAAATTGTCAAAAACGTCATAGTATAGTATGTCGTCCAAAATTGGTCAAAAACGTCATAGTATAGTATGTCTTCCAAAAATGGTCAAAAAAGTCATAGTATAGTATGTCGTCGAAAATTGGTCAAAAACATCTTAGTATAGTATGTCGTTCAAAATTGGTCAGAAACGTCATAGTATAGTATGTCGTCCAAAAATTGTCAAAGTTGGTCAAAAACGTCATAGTATAGTATGTCGTTCAAAAATGGTCAAAAACGTCATAGTATAGTATGTCGTTCAAAAATGGTCAAAAACGTCATAGTATAGTATGTCGTCAAAATTGGGCAAAAACATCATAGTATAGTATGTCGTCCAAAAATTGTCAAAATTGGTCAAAAAGTCATAGTATAGTATGTCTTCCAAAAATTGTCAAAAACATCATAGTATAGTATGTCGTTCAAAAATTGTCAAAATTGGTCAAAAACATCATAGTATAGTATGTCGTTCAAAAATTGTCAAAAACGTCATAGTATAGTATGTCGTCCAAAAATTGTCAAAATTGGTCAAAAAGTCATAGTATAGTATGTCTTCCAAAAATTGTCAAAAACATCATAGTATAGTATGTCGTTCAAAAATTGTCAAAATTGGTCAAAAACATCATAGTATAGTATGTCGTTCAAAAATTGTCAAAAACGTCATAGTATAGTATGTCGTCCAAAATTGGTCAAAAACGTCATAGTATCGTATGTCTTCCAAAAATGGTCAAAAAAGTCATAGTATAGTATGTCGTCGAAAATTGGTCAAAAACGTCTTAGTATAGTATGTCGTTCAAAATTGGTCAGAAACGTCATAGTATAGTATGTCGTCCAAAAATTGTCAAAGTTGGTCAAAAACGTCATAGTATAGTATGTCGTTCAAAAATGGTCAAAAACGTCATAGTATAGTATGTCGTTCAAAAATGGTCAAAAACGTCATAGTATAGTATGTCGTCAAAATTGGGCAAAAACGTCATAGTATAGTATGTCGTCCAAAATTGGTCAAAAACGTCATAGTATGTCGTCAAAATTGGTCAAAAAAGTCATAGTATAGTATGTCGTCCAAAAATTGTCAAAATTGGTCAAAAACGTCATAGTATAGTATGTTCAAAAATTGACAAAATTGGTCAAAAACGTCATAGTATAGTATGTCGTTCAAAAATGGTCAAAAATGTAATAGTATAGTATGTCGTCCAAAAATGGTCAAAAAGTCATAGTATAGTATGTCGTTCAAAAATTGTCAAAATTGTCATAGTATAGTATGTCCTCCAAAAATGGTCAAAAAGTCATAGTATAGTATGTCGTTCAAAAATTGTCAAAATTGTCATAGTATAGTATGTTTTCCAAAAATGGTCAAAAAGTCATAGTATAGTATGTCGTCCAAAAATTGTCAAAATTGGTCAAAAACGTCATAGTATAGTATAGTATGTTCAAAAATTGTTAAAAAACGTCATAGTATCGTATGTCATTCAAAAATTGTCAAAAAAGTCATAGTATAGTATGTCATCCAAAATTGGTGAAAAACATCATAGTAAAGTATGTCGTCCAAAAATTGTCAAAATTGGTCAAAAACGTCATAGTATAGTATGTCGTTCCAAAATGGTCAAAAACGTCATAGTATAGTATGTCGTCCAAAATTGGTCAAAGATGTCATAGTATAGTATGTCATTCAAAAACGTCATAGTATAGTATGTCGTTCAAAAATGGTCAAGAGCGTCATAGTATAGTATGTCGTCAAAATTGGTCAAAAACGTCATAGTATAGTATGTCTTCCAAAAATGGTCAAAAACATCATACTATAGTATGTCGTCCAAAATTGTCAAAATTGGTCAAAAACATCATAGTATAATACGTCGTTCAAAAATTGTCAAAATTGGTCAAAAACATCATAGTATAGTATGTCGTTCAAAAATTGTCAAAAAACGTCATAGTATAGTATGTCGTCCAAAATTGGTCAAAAATGTCATAGTATAGTATGTCGTTCAAAATTGGTCAGAAACGTCATAGTATAGTATGTCGTTCAAAAATTGTCAAAAACGTCATAGTTTTGTATGTCGTCCAAAATTGGTCAAAGATGTCATAGTATAGTATGTCATTCAAAAACGTCATAGTATAGTATGTCGTTCAAAAATGGTCAAAAGCGTCATAGTATAGTATGTCGTCAAAATTGGTCAAAAACGTCATAGTATAGTATGTCTTCCAAAAATGGTCAAATTGGTCAAAAACGTCATAGTATAGTATGTCTTCCAAAAATTGTCAAAAACATCATACTATATGTCGTCCAAAATTGTCAAAATTGGTCAAAAACATCATAGTATAATACGTCGTTCAAAAATTGTCAAAATTGGTCAAAAACATCATAGTATAGTATGTCGTTCAAAAATTGTCAAAAAACGTCATAGTATAGTATGTCGTCCAAAATTGGTCAAAAATGTCATAGTATAGTATGTCTTCCAAAAATGGTCAAAAAACGTCGTAGTATAGTATGTCGTCCAAAATTGGTCAAAAACGTCATACTATAGTATGTCGTTCAAAATTGGTCAGAAACGTCATAGTATAGTATGTCGTTCAAAAATTGTCAAAATTGTCATAGTATAGTATGTCGTCAAAATTGGTCAAAAACGTCATAGTATAGTATGTCGTCAAAAATGGTCAAAAACGTCATAGTATAGTATGTCTTCCAAAAATGGTCAAAAACGTCATAGTATAGTAGGTCGTCAAAATTGGTCAAAAACGTCATAGTATAGTATGTCTTCCAAAAATGGTCAAAAAAGTCATAGTATAGTACGTCGTCGAAAATTGGTCAAAAACGTCATAGTATAGTATGTCGTTCAAAAATTGTCAAAATTGTCATAGTATAGTATGTTTTCCAAAAATGGTCAAAAAGTCATATATAGTATGTCGTCCAAAAATTGTCAAAATTGGTCAAAAACGTCATAGTATAGTATAGTATGTTCAAAAATTGTCAAAATTGGTCAAAAACGTCATAGTATAGTATGTCGTTCAAAAATGGTCAAAAACGTAATAGTATAGTATGTCGTTCAAAATTGTCAAAATTGTCATAGTATAGTATGTCCTCCAAAAATGGTCAAAAAGTCATAGTATAGTATGTCGTTCAAAAATTGTCAAAATTGTCATAGTATAGTATGTTTTCCAAAAATGGTCAAAAAGTCATAGTATAGTATGTCGTTCAAAAATTGTCAAAATTTGTCAAAAACATCATAGTATCGTATGTCATTCAAAAATTGTCAAAAAAGTCATAGTAAAGTATGTCGTCCAAAATTGGTGAAAAACATCATAGTATAGTATGTCGTCCAAAAATTGTCAAAATTGGTCAAAAACGTCATAGTATAGTATGTCGTTCCAAAATGGTCAAAAACGTCATAGTATAGTATGTCGTCCAAAATTGGTCAAAGATGTCATAGTATAGTATGTCATTCAAAAACGTCATAGTATAGTATGTCGTTCAAAAATGGTCAAAAGCGTCATAGTATAGTATGTCGTCAAAATTGGTCAAAAACGTCATAGTATAGTATGTCTTCCAAAAATGGTCAAAAACATCATACTATAGTATGTCGTCCAAAATTGTCAAAATTGGTCAAAAACATCATAGTATAATACGTCGTTCAAAAATTGTCAAAATTGGTCAAAAACATCATAGTATAGTATGTCGTTCAAAAATTGTCAAAAAACGTCATAGTATAGTATGTCGTCCAAAATTGGTCAAAAATGTCATAGTATACTATTTTGAACGACATACTATAGTATGTCGTTCAAAATTGGTCAGAAACGTCATAGTATAGTATGTCGTTCAAAAATTGTCAAAAACGTCATAGTATAGTATGTCGTCCAAAATTGGTCAAAGATGTCATAGTATAGTATGTCATTCAAAAACGTCATAGTATAGTATGTCGTTCAAAAATGGTCAAAAGCGTCATAGTATAGTATGTCGTCAAAATTGGTCAAAAACGTCATAGTATAGTATGTCTTCCAAAAATGGTCAAATTGGTCAAAAACGTCATAGTATAGTATGTCGTCCAAAATTGTCAAAATTGGTCAAAAACATCATAGTATAATACGTCGTTCAAAAATTGTCAAAATTGGTCAAAAACATCATAGTATAGTATGTCGTTCAAAAATTGTCAAAAAACGTCATAGTATAGTATGTCGTCCAAAATTGGTCAAAAATGTCATAGTATAGTATGTCTTCCAAAAATGGTCAAAAACGTCGTAGTATAGTGTCGTCCAAAATTGGTCAAAAACGTCATGTCGTATGTCGTTCAAAATTGGTCAGAAACGTCATAGTATAGTATGTCGTTCAAAAATTGTCAAAATTGTCATAGTATAGTATGTCGTCAAAATTGGTCAAAAACGTCATAGTATAGTATGTCGTCAAAAATGGTCAAAAACGTCATAGTATAGTATGTCGTCCAAAATTGGTCAAAAACGTCATAGTATAGTATGTCGTCAAAATTGGTCAAAAACGTCATAGTATAGTATGTCTTCCAAAAATGGTCAAAAAAGTCATAGTATAGTACGTCGTCGAAAAATTGGTCAAAAACGTCATAGTATAGTATGTCGTTCAAAAATGGTCAAAAACGTCATAGTATAGTATGTCATCAAAAACGTCATAGTATAGTATGTCGTCCAAAAATTGTCAAAATTGGTCAAAAACGTCATACTATAGTATGTCGTCCAAAATTGTCAAAATTGGTCAAAAACATCATAGTATAATACGTCGTTCAAAAATTGTCAAAATTGGTCAAAAACATCATAGTATAGTATGTCGTTCAAAAATTGTCAAAAAACGTCATAGTATAGTATGTCGTCCAAAATTGGTCAAAAATGTCATAGTATAGTATGTCGTTCAAAATTGGTCAGAAACGTCATAGTATAGTATGTCGTTCAAAAATTGTCAAAAACGTCATAGTATAGTATGTCGTCCAAAATTGGTCAAAGATGTCATAGTATAGTATGTCATTCAAAAACGTCATAGTATAGTATGTCGTTCAAAAATGGTCAAAAGCGTCATAGTATAGTATGTCGTCAAAATTGGTCAAAAACGTCATAGTATAGTATGTCTTCCAAAAATGGTCAAATTGGTCAAAAACGTCATAGTATAGTATGTCTTCCAAAAATGGTCAAATTGGTCAAAAACGTCATAGTATAGTATGTCGTCCAAAATTGTCAAAATTGGTCAAAAACATCATAGTATAATACGTCGTTCAAAAATTGTCAAAATTGGTCAAAAACATCATAGTATAGTATGTCGTTCAAAAATTGTCAAAAAACGTCATAGTATAGTATGTCGTCCAAAATTGGTCAAAAATGTCATAGTATAGTATGTCTTCCAAAAATGGTCAAAAACGTCGTAGTATAGTGTCGTCCAAAATTGGTCAAAAACGTCATGTCGTATGTCGTTCAAAATTGGTCAGAAACGTCATAGTATAGTATGTCGTTCAAAAATTGTCAAAATTGTCATCGTATAGTATGTCGTCAAAATTGGTCAAAAACGTCATAGTATAGTATGTCGTCAAAAATGGTCAAAAACGTCATAGTATAGTATGTCGTCCAAAATTGGTCAAAAACGTCATAGTATAGTATGTCGTCAAAATTGGTCAAAAACGTCATAGTATAGTATGTCTTCCAAAAATGGTCAAAAAAGTCATAGTATAGTACGTCGTCGAAAAATTGGTCAAAAACGTCATAGTATAGTATGTCGTTCAAAAATGGTCAAAAACGTCATAGTATAGTATGTCGTCAAAAACGTCATAGTATAGTATGTCGTCCAAAAATTGTCAAAATTGGTCAAAAACGTCATAGTATAGTATGTTCAAAAATTGTCAAAATTGGTCAAAAACATCATAGTATAGTATGTCGTTCAAAAATTGTCAAAAACGTCATAGTATAGTATGTCTTCCAAAAATTGGTCAAAAACGTCATAGTATAGTATGTCTTCCAAAAATGGTCAAAAACGTCATAGTAAAGTATGTCTTCCAAAAATTGGTCAAAAACGTCATAGTATAGTATGTCGTTCAAAAATTGTCAAAATTGGTCAAAAACGTCATAGTATAGTATGTCGTCAAAATTGGTCAAAAACGTCATAGTATTGTAGGTCGTTCAAAAATTGTCAAAAACGTCATAGTATAGTATGTCGTCCAAAAATGGTCAAAAACGTCATAGTATAGTATGTCGTTCAAAAATGGTCAAAAACGTCATAGTATAGTATGTCTTCCAAAAATGGTCAAAAACGTCATAGTATAGTTGGTCGTTCAAAAATTGTCAAAACATGTCATAGTATAGTAGGTCGTCCAAAAATGGTCAAAAACATCATAGTATAGTATGTCGTCCAAAATTGTCAAAAACGTCATAGTATAGTAGGTCGTTCAAAAATTGTCAAAAACGTCATAGTATAGTATGTCGTCCAAAAATGGTCAAAAACGTCATAGTATAGTATGTCGTCCAAAAATTGTCAAAGTTGGTCAAAAACGTCATAGTATAGTATGTCGTCCAAAAATGGTCAAAAACGTCATAGTATAGTATGTCGTCCAAAAATTGTCAAAGTTGGTCAAAAACGTCATAGTATAGTAGGTCGTTCAAAAATTGTCAAAAACGTCATAGTATAGTAGGTCGTTCAAAAATTGTCAAAAACGTCATAGTATAGTATGTCGTCCAAAAATTGTCAAAGTTGGTCAAAAACGTCATAGTATAGTATGTCGTCAAAATTGGTCAAAAACGTCATAGTATTGTAGGTCGTTCAAAAATTGTCAAAAACGTCATAGTATAGTATGTCGTCCAAAAATGGTCAAAAACGTCATAGTATAGTAGGTCGTTCAAAAATTGGTCAAAAACGTCATAGTATAGTAGGTCGTTCAAAAATTGTCAAAAACGTCATAGTATAGTATGTCGTCCAAAAATGGTCAAAAACGTCATAGTATAGTATGTCGTTCAAAAATGGTCAAAAACGTCATAGTATAGTTGGTCGTTCAAAAATTGTCAAAAACGTCATAGTATAGTAGGTCGTCCAAAAATGGTCAAAAACATCAAAGTATAGTATGTCGTCCAAAATTGTCAAAATTGGTCAAAAACATCATAGTATAATATGTCGTTCAAAAATTGTCAAAATTGGTCAAAAACGTCATAGTATAGTATGTCTTCCAAAAATGGTCAAAAACGTCATAGTATAGTAGGTCGTTCAAAAATTGTCAAAAACGTCATAGTATAGTATGTCGTCCAAAAATTGTCAAAGTTGGTCAAAAACGTCATAGTATAGTAGGTCGTTCAAAAATTGTCAAAAACGTCATAGTATAGTATGTCTTCCAAAAATGGTCAAAAACGTCATAGTATAGTTGGTCGTTCAAAAATTGTCAAAAACGTCATAGTATAGTAGGTCGTCCAAAAATGGTCAAAAACATCATAGTATAGTATGTCGTCCAAAATTGTCAAAATTGGTCAAAAACATCATAGTATAATATGTCGTTCAAAAATTGTCAAAATTGGTCAAAAACGTCATAGTATAGTATGTCTTCCAAAAATGGTCAAAAACGTCATAGTATAGTAGGTCGTTCAAAAATTGTCAAAAACGTCATAGTATAGTATGTCGTCCAAAAATTGTCAAAGTTGGTCAAAAACGTCATAGTATAGTAGGTCGTTCAAAAATTGTCAAAAACGTCATAGTATAGTAGGTCGTTCAAAAATTGTCAAAAACGTCATAGTATAGTATGTCGTCCAAAAATTGTCAAAGTTGGTCGAAAACGTCATAGTATAGTATGTAGTCAAAATTGGTCAAAAACGTCATAGTATTGTAGGTCGTTCAAAAATTGTCAAAAACGTCATAGTATAGTATGTCGTCAAAAACGTCATAGTATAGTAGGTCGTTCAAAAATTGGTCAAAAACGTCATAGTATAGTAGGTCGTTCAAAAATTGTCAAAATTGTCATAGTATAGTATGTCGTCCAAAAATGGTCAAAAACGTCATAGTATAGTATGTCGTCCAAAAATTGTCAAAGTTGGTCAAAAACGTCATAGTATAGTAGGTCGTTCAAAAATTGTCAAAAACGTCATAGTATAGTATGTCGTCCAAAAATTGTCAAAGTTGGTCAAAAACGTCATAGTATAGTAGGTCGTCCAAAAATGGTCAAAAACGTCATAGTATAGTAGGTCGTTCAAAAATTGTCAAAAACGTCATAGTATAGTAGGTCGTCCAAAAATGGTCAAAAACATCATAGTATAGTATGTCGTCCAAAATTGTCAAAAACATCATAGTATCGTATGTCGTTCAAAAATGGTCAAAAACATCATAGTATCGTATGTCGTCAAAAATGGTCAAAAAGTCATAGTATAGTATGTTGTTCAAAATTGGTCAAAATTGGTCAAAAACGTTAGCATTTTCTTGTCCATACATGGCTGTAAATGTTTCTCTGTCTTTGTCAGGTTCTTGATGAAGAAGCTGAGGTCTTCGTCGTGAAGATGTGGAGGCTACTCATCTACGAAACGGAAGCGAAGAAGATTGGACTGGCGAAATGAACAAAAAAAAAACACTGTATGTCGATCGACTTTTGTTTTTCTTATTGTACAAACGTAGCACAGTTATGTCAAAAACGGCCAAAACAAATGGTTTAAGACTGTACCTGCAGATTCTGCTCATTCTAACAGTTGCACCAGTGGTTCAGGTTATTTTCCCCCATCTCGTCATACTCTGTTTGCAGGTGCTGACCCTGTCGGTGAACGTGTGTATATATACAATACGTCACTATTTGTCTCTTGAGAAGAAGCTGCTGCTGTCAAGCACCCAGATTTAAAGGTTGTTGTGGTTGCCAGATAACATCTCGTTGTCCTGTACTTTTTGTTTGTAAACGTGCCGACACATTTTCGTGCATGGTTGCCGGCAGCAACCAGTTTACAGCATTCATGAAGTTTCATTAACTGTTAATAAAATGGAGAGTTAAGTTTGCGTAGCAACGACAAGGATGTGATTTCTTTTATAGCGTTATTTATTCAGGGACTCGACGCCGTCTTAATTCTGTCAAGTTGCAATTTGCTTAATTTTTTTCCCCTGATCACATTCCTGATAAACGTGTCAGCATGTTGTCAAAAACAAACCAGTTGTTACTTAGTTATTTTGGGTGGTGACATCACCGCAGCTGGAAAAGCACACTCACACCATGACCACTAAAAAAAGAAAAGAAAAAGATGCTCTCATTTGTTTTTGTATTAGTGGACATTTGAATAAAATTGATTTTTATAACGATTTGTTCACCAGTGTTTGTCTCTTTCAAAACTACTGATTCAGCTGCAACTAACAATTATTTTTGTCCATAAATATCAGAAAATTATCAGTTTCCCAAGCCTAAAATTGATAATTTCTTGTTATAAGCAGCAAAGAAACCAGAACATATTCACATCTATGAAACTTAAAGAAAAACAATATACTTGCCTCTTCATTTTTGTACAAATGACATCAGCAGACGAGTCGAGATCAAAACTTCCAGAGCTTTATTGACGCCATGTGTGAGCTGAACAGAAACAGATCTTAGCAGTAAAAACCCCTTGAACTGGAAGAGAAACAGCACATGAAAAGCCACCAGTGACCGGTGCAGAGACAGTCGCTGTGATCACTCCAACCCTCAGTGACACTGAACACACTGGACTCTTTAAGCAAGACACAGGTGAAGGCCACTGCTTGTAAACAGCTTTGTCAATTTAAAGTTATTTATTCAATTTGGTGTATTTTTTAAAATAGAAACATTGATGTAATATTATTTTGTTTATTTTCCTGTAAATTAACTTTCTGTGAGTCCATCGTGTCTGGATAAGAGGACGGCGGCACTGGACCGGTCCTCCCGAGACAAAAAACCCTGCTGCTAATGAACAAACCTGGATGTTTACAGTTAATGTTTGCCGTGTGAAAGTTGACATCTGCTGGACTGAGCGACTGTGGCCGAGTCTTATCCACATTGCCTCTTCGTCCCAGGATCGGCTCTAATCCTCGGCTTTGGCCTCCATCTCCTCGGCGTCGTCGTCTCCGTCCACCTCTGCGTTCTCGCGTTCTAACCGCTCCAGTTGGCGAGCGAGCTCTGTCTCGTCCGTGTCCGTCACCACCTTAGGCTGAAGGGGAGACACCAAGGGCAGAGCAATTGATGGTCAAATATAAAAACTAAAGATAGCTCTGTTATATGATGGAAAATGTGTCCGATTCTTTTTCTCTTATATTTGTTTCTCAATTTAGTAACAAAAGCAAAAAAGCTTGAAATAATTTTTCTTTTTTTTACGTTAAAAACAATTTATTTCCTTAATTCAGTAGTCAATGCAGATTAAAAGTTCCTATGCAGCCCCAGACAAAATTCCAATGTTCTTTTCGTCTTTGTGTACTAAATATATACTAAAATAAACATCAATCAAATAAAAAAGGGGGGAAAAAATCAATTGTCCTAAGAAATAATCAGCAATGTAGAAAGAAAAATGAAAAAAAATCTCTTTCAAAAGGACATTATTTTGAAAGTTAAAATGTATAGTAATAATATTAGAGATACAGGTGTATCAAATACAGAGAAATTACAATATTACTGTTAAAATACAACAGTTTTTGCACACACAAAACCCTCCAAAAGCAGCAATAATGCTACGTTTTTTTTAAAAAAGGAAATTTTCTTGGTCCTTTAAATAAATACCAAGAGCAGCGGCTCAGAATCAAACCTGCAGCTGTTGCAAAAGTCAAAACAAGCTCTCCAGCATCCCATAAAACATAAACACATCCCATAAATTTAAACCTCCATTTACTATACTTAATAATTTACAGGCAAATCTGTGAGTCAACGCCAAAGTGTAAAACTATTAAACTTATAAATAGTAAAAAAAAAGCTGATGACACTATACCTCCATCTGGATGTTAAAGACTCCTCTCTTCTCCTCGATCTTCTCCTTGATAGCAGCCATGGCCTGGTTCAGGACAGACAAACCCTCTGTGCGCTCCAGAGTCGTCGTCGTCATCACGTAGCGAGGAGGAGCGATCAGATTGATCTGTAATGTAACACAAAAACACATCAGACATGTTCTTTCAGCATTTCAAACGCCTAAAGCAGCAGCAGTGGAGCATCGTTTCATCTGTGACGAAGCAAACGGCGTCACCTTGATGGGCATGGCCTCTGTGGAGCAGCCCAGTCCGGCCCTCAGAGCCTCCTTCACGGCATCAATGCCCTCGTAGCCGTAACACGCCACTTCAATGTCTGCGGGTGGAGCAGGGAAATGAAAATTTAATCACGCATAATCCCGTTATACTGAAGTTTTACTGCGTCCTGGATTATTTAAAAAGTCTAGTGTGTAAGAAAAAGTGACATCTAACAGTGAGACTTGAGGTCAACAGACAGAGGACTCCTAAAGCTTAGCTCCTCCCCTTTACCGTCAGAAAACTACGGTGGCCTTCACTATGTAGCCAGGGATATCTCAAACTGGAGCATCTACTGATACCACACAAAAGGTCATTATAGACCTTTAAAAATATTAAACTGTTCACAAAAACATAATAAATAAAGAAGAAATACTAAGCCCACAACATAACTCAGCTAAAGCGCAAATTTTATTTAAATTTTTACAGCCTGTGTGTAGTAAAATCATACAATATATAAGACTTTTGGATTGTATCAGATTTTGCACAATATGACGTTAGCTTATCCCGAGACATAGCTGTTCATTTAGATTTGCATCGTAAACTTCTGCATCACAACATGAAGAACATGCTGGTTTGTCTGTTCACACTCTGGAGATCAAGACATTTGCTTAAAAGGTCTATAAAAGGCCACAAACACAAAACAATGTACATTTTAAAGTGATTAGAACTTTGTACAAACATAATTCTGTGTGGTTTATTCTACGTTTATCAATGAAACCCTTCTAAATGATGAGGTGCATCACTCAGACGCACACGTACCTGCTCTGATTTTGACGGCCTGGGGAGTAAGTCGCCTGTTGATGTTGTCAATCAGCACATTCCTTTCCTCTTCTGTTAAATCCAAACCATCCAAGATGGCGGGATCTCTGCAGGATGAAAAAAATTATAATTTAATTCATTAATTAGTCTATTGACACATAACATTTTTTCTACAGTCCTTATTTTTGAAGGAAAAACACTTTATTTTCAATGAATATAACATTAAATGAATCAGAAATACACTCTATACATTGTTTATGTGGTAAATGAATATTCTAGCTGCAAACGTCTGGTTTTTAATGCAATATGTACTTAGGTGTATAGAGGCCCATTTCCACTGTTCTAATGGTACATTGTGTTTGCTAATCGCGTTAGAAGGCTATTGGATGATTAGAAAACCCTTGTGCAATGATGTTAGCACAGCTGAAAACTTATTATTTTGAATAAAAATCATATTTCTAATCTTGTCAATGTCTGACTATATTTTCTATTCATTTTGCAACTCTTTTGATGAATAAAAGTGTGACTTTTAATGGAAAACACATTTTTTTTTATAGGTGACCCCAAACTTTTTAACGGTAGTGTAGTTGTGCTAATTTAAGAGTACATAGAACGCTTGGCTCTGAGTTTCAGTCAAACACACCGTTTTAAACAATAACTTACGTTACAGCCTGTTTGAAGACATCATAAGCTCCGTATCCTGGCCGCTTGTATTTCTCGTCAAAGACCCAGGCGGTGCGCTGGTACAAGCTCTCTAACTGCTCGTCCTTACTGTACTCCAGCACTTCTGCCACATGTCGCAAGATGCTGTACACCTGCACACAGCAAAGCAGCTCGGGTTATGAAACGCATGGATAATAAAATAGTGAAAAATGTTGCATCGAGAAAGACAAAAACAACAAAAGACATTTTTGACTTACAGTTTTAGATTTAGTGAATTTATCTTCACACTTGATGGCCTCCTCTGGTGAAACTCTTCTTTTTGATAAATCAATGTATCCTGAAGAGAAGAAAACACAGGGGAAAAAATGATGCTTTTATTAAATAAAAACTCTCGTCATTCGTAGAACAATTGCACAACAAAATTGATTCCCCACTTTCCCATCATTACAAAACAGATTGTGGCAGATCTGCAGTTTAATCTCATTTCCTCTCTCTTGAGAAACAACATAACAACATTAGCTTGTTTTCTGGAAACATCTCATAAATGCTAATCATTGACGGCTACAACTAATGATTATTTTCTCGCTTAATCGAGTACATGTTTGGTCCATAAAGTGTCAGAAAATGTTGTTCAGCTTTTACTAAACCTGGACTTGATGATGTTCTCAAATGTCTTGTTTAGTCCACAAACCAAAATGACTCAGTTATAATGATTTCTTTGTCATACGGAGCAAAGACAATATTCACATTTAAGAAGCGGAAAAATCAGAAAGACTCAAACTGTTGAATCAATTAATTTAGTCATTGATTAATAATCTATGAATTGAATAATTATTGCAGACGTACAATCATTAGTACGTATAATTCTGTTTCTCCAAAGAAAAACAGGGTTTCCTCATAATATTACAGTACAGCATAACAATAGATTAACTTCATTTGAATTCTACTCTATACACAGCTACTGAAAGATTAACGTTCTTTTAACAGCTCACAATATGTTGTGATTCATTCCAACTCCTCAAGTTAAAGTTAAGTTTACTGAGATTAACTGGCAACACTCACCCTTCTCTTTGTCTACTCGGATGACGACCACGCACTCGTTGCGACCTATGCGGATGAGCTTGTTGATGGAGCGGATACGTCGACGCGACAGCTCGCTCAGGAGGATCATGCCCTCGATGTTGTTGTACTCCAGGAGGCTGACGTAGGCGCCCATCTCGGCGATGGACCTCACGTTCACCATCACCACATCCTCCACCTCTGGGAACCGGTGCTGGTAAAATCGACAGCTGAGCCCCGGCATTGCTGCAGAGACACAGACGGAGGAGGGAAAAAATCAGCAATTAGAAACAGTCTGTGATTTCAGTCTGCTAGAAAGGTGACGTTTGAGAAAATAACCGTCTTTAAATGCTTCAAACTTGGCAGGTGACTTACAAAGGGCACTAGTGTGCAGAAGAAATGTGAAAGATATATCACTAAACAAGCCGCTCCACATGCCTAAAACAGAGCAAGGATACACGAGGCAACGTGCTGTGCAGGCCGAGATGTGGCTACTGCACAAATTATGAGAATTTTTGGATGCAATGTTTTGCGATAATTAAGGTTTTGGTGGTTTCAGTTTGTACATACGACAAATTTCCTTAAAAATGTACATTATTTCACATGCACGCTAAAGCTATAACCTGTTATAAAGCACTCCTTCATTCCACAGAGTCACAACAAGTGAAAATGGATAAAAGCAACTGATCCAGAGGCAAACGCTGAGGCAGCAAAACAAACAATGGCACAAACGTCACACTGCTGGGATACGACGACAGCATCTATGCTGATTTTAGTAAGACTTGGTGGATAAAATATTAAAATCTTTTCACTCCTAAAACTGTCAATAGTTTCCTCATAGATGAGTACATTGTCATTAAAATGGAAAAAAAACCAACAGCATTTCTTCACTCTACTATTCATCCAATGTTACCCACAACAGTTTTAAATCTATACGTTATTAATATCTATGTTAAATAAAGTGCTATTTTACAACTTTTCAATGTGAATGTGCCACGCAAGAGAAGCGGGGTCAAGTTAAGAGATTTTTAGGATCCAATTGTGGGACATTTAAGGACATCATTATCTTGTTGGTCAGTAAGACATGGTGACAACAATTCATATTTTAACTGTCTATAATTCCCTCATAAATTAGCCTCATCCAATGTCACCCACAACACACTGATTTGAATCTAAGAAAAATATTGGTGTTTAATAAAAGGTTATTTCAAAACGTTATCCCCTCTTTACATGAATAGACTTAAATACGTGCCAAATTAACATTGGGGGGTAAATATCATATTTAGTCGACTCTTAATGACAGATAAGGATATTCGAAACAGCCCTCATTTGTTATCAACCCATTCATTCAGCTTTAGGTCGCGTTATTCAGGCCAATGCGATAGAAAATGTGTGTTTACAAGGAACTGAGGCTACAATGACGACAGAGAGTTGACGCAGATGTAAATGAAGTGACCGCAATACAAAGGTGCTTTAATTGCACACATTTTACCGTGAATGGGATGATGACGACGATGATGCAACGTAGAAAACCCGAGAAGCACCTCAATGTTATAAAGTTAAAACGGACCATGAGCAAGCAGCGAAACAAAGTCTGCGTGAGTGCGTACGCAGTGTACGTCATCAAAACTCATACAACAAAACACGTATGACATTCAATAACGAAGCGAAACACCTTAGTTTTAGTGTCCCGTTAGCTTGCCGGCTAACAGGCTCAGTTTCCAGCTCACATGCGGCACATGCACCGCTGCCCATGCTAACAGCTAGCTCGCTAGCCAGCTGGCACCCGCGTCTGCCCACACGTTTTAAAAAACCCATTTATAAATGACAACTCACCTATGTCATATGTTTACAGAACGATAGACTGTAATTCTCTGTTGTGGCAGTGTTGAAATATCCGGTTGTGTTTCCTATGGCGTGTTTTGGGGTTTTTTAATATGAAAAACTCAGGCCCGCTAGCTCACAGTCATGGGTGTGCTTGTCTCGCGACCCGGAAGAGCTCGCGGTAGGCTTTTCAACGCGCGCTTGCGCAGAACGACTTCGGGGAGGAGGGGGGGCGGGAGTCACGTGACGAGAGGTCAGCTGATCATCGCGGACGGAGACAGACGAGCAAGATCACGACCGTCAGCTCGCTCGCTCGCTCGCTCGGCGTATATGCGGCTAATCCTGCGCGGAAAAACAACACTTATTCCCTGCCCCGTTCGTATATGAACACGTCAGCGCACCAGGAGCAAAGCTAACGTTCCCCCCGTGTTAATCTGAGAAGACCTGAAGTAAACAGAAGACACCAACACATCGACCGAAAGACCGAAAAGATGTCGGGAAAAGACAGGATCGACGTCTTCCCCTCCAGAATGTAAGCAGCTTGTTCGGGAGCTAGTTGCTAACACACTGTAGCATAACATGTTCAGTGTTTTCACACTATTGTCATTATGTATTATATTATATTACATTATATATATCAGTGCTGGACTGTGTGACCTAAGCCTAGATCTCACTTTATACCAGAGCCGGGTTTAAAAGCGGAAGAGTGTGTGTGTTGTCATGTGATGTGTTAAACATAATCATCATCTGAGTGTGAGTGTTAGATTCCTTCACAAACCTTCTGTATACTGTGTCAGTGCAGCCTGTCTATTCATTTACTAAATCGATTTAATCAAATCTACACTTTTACAAAGCAACAGGCCTTGGTTTAAAATGTCAGTATGATCCTATAATGGATATTTATGTTCTGTAGAGAAGTTATATAATGGATTTTTAACTACTCATGTCAAATAAATAGTATCTGGGGTTCCTTATCTCAAGCTCACTGGGTCTTTTACCTGATTAAGTAAAGGTTAAATGTGTTTGAAATGTCCTGTAGATTGATTTAAAATACTCAGACCAGCCTCGTTTATAACCAACAACTATGTCATGTACAAAATCACATTCTGATGCTGGGATTGAACAGCAACTTTTTGTTTTTGCCTAAATGCCAATAGATGTTTTTGCATTTAAACTAGTGTACCTAATAAAGTGGCCAGTGAGTGAATATGTTTGTGATTCAGATTGAATACAGATAAAGTATGAAACGATGTGTTCACTGTCTGACGTCGCAGGGCTCAGACCATCATGAAAGCTCGGCTGAAAGGGGCACAGACCGGGCGCAACCTGCTCAAGAAGAAATCCGACGCTCTGTCCATGCGCTTCCGTCAGATCCTCCGCAAAATTATTGAAGTAAGTCTCCTTTGCATTGTGCTAATATTATCCTCCCATGAATCCCGTTGTCATGAAGGTAGAATTTACTGCATAGTTGTACTTTGCGTTATTACACGAGTTTCCCAAACTTAGATGTTTGTCTTCTCACCTGTGTTCCTTCAGACTAAGACCAAGATGGGCGAGGTGATGCGAGAAGCAGCCTTTTCTTTGGCTGAAGCCAAATTTGCTGCTGGAGACTTCAGGTAAGGTGTTGGCGGTGATGTGCTAGTTGTGATCATCTATAGTGCAGATGTATCCGTACATTACAGCTGTAACTCTGTGTCTACAGCACAACCGTCATCCAGAACGTCAACAAAGCCCAAGTGAAGGTCCGAGCCAAGAGGGACAACGTGGCAGGTGAGTGTGAAAACTGTCTTTTCTTTAGAGCAGGGGTTCTCAAAGTTTTGATACCCGAGGGCCAATTTAGGAACCCAACGTTGGACTGAGGGCCGCCAAAGGAAAAAAAACAGAAAGAAATCCCATTTTTTAATAATTTTAATGACCAGATTGCAGTTGTACAGTTTACACTTATTGGTCTGTATCCAGTTAATGTCCAATAAACATTTAACAAGCTTAGTAGCTCCTGGATTAAAACTATCAACTGTAATTCATTGTGGGCCGCTAGAAATGTTTCTGTAGGCCGCCATTGGCCCCCAGGCCGCACTTTGAGAACCAATGCTTTCGCGGGAACTTCTATTTAAGAGGACATGTTCTTACGCACATGGTGATTATTACCTTTCAGGCGTCACCCTACCAGTGTTTGAGCACTACCAAGAAGGCGGGGACAGTAAGTCACGTTGATTTGATTTTTAAAACCATGTCACTTTTTTATTGAAATAAAATGGGGTTTACAGAATGTTCTCACCCTCGCTGCGTCCGTCAGGTTACGAGCTGACTGGTTTGGCCAGAGGAGGAGAGCAGCTGTCGAGGTTGAAGAGGAACTACGCCAGAGCTGTGGAGCTGCTGGTGGAGCTGGCCTCCTTACAGGTAGGGGGCACTGTTACAAATATCATGCCTTTTTATTTGTGGTGTGTGGTGTGACAAATGAAAACTGCATTAGTATTCTGATATATGTTCTGATGTACTTTTAAATTGAAAATTTGACATCAAAATGCTGCAGTGACACTCCATTTTGCATGTTTTTTTTGATATATAACAGTTTCCAAATGAAAATGACTGTAATGTCTGTTTTGCAGACCTCCTTTGTGACTCTGGACGAAGCCATAAAAATCACCAACAGACGTGTGAATGCCATCGAGCATGGTACATTTACATAATAATGAACATAATGAACACATCTCTGCCTTTTTTAAATAATAATAGATATTATGTTGTGGTGGTTTACAAACCTCTTTGCTCCACTTCTCAGTGATTATCCCAAGGATCGAACGCACCCTCACCTACATCATCACAGAGCTGGATGAGAGAGAACGAGAGGAGTTCTACAGGTGAAAATACCCTAAATTAGGCAGCACCGTGCAGCTGTTGTGTGCTTTTAATATGCCATTTTACCATTTTTCTTGTTCCGCTCCAGGCTGAAGAAGATCCAAGAGAAGAAGAAGCAGCTCAGGGAAAGGACAGAGCTGGAGATCGCGGCCCGTCTGGCTAAACTGGGTCCCATCGCCGAGCCTTCCAACATGCTGACAGAGGAGATGGATGAAGACCTGCTGTTTGAGTGACGCGCTTCTTCTTCAGGCTTCAGACGGTCACCGACGTCACCCATCGTCATCATCATCCTATTTATTCTGTGCCTCTCTGGCCGAGTCTTTGTCTCCTCATGCAAGCGATGAAAGTGATTTTCTTTGTGTGTGTGTGTGTCGACGTTGTTGATGATTTGTTCTTCAGTGCTGGAGTGTGTGTGTGAGTGTGTGTGTTTCCATACGTGTCACTGTACAGATCCAGTGTCGTCGCACAATCGGCCCACAAAGGGAGTAAGTTAATGAAATAATTGAAATAATAAGACGTACGATTACACTTATTCCATGTGATTGAACATACATATTGTACATACTTCAGTTTGCCGTTGCATGCTGTAAAACTTGAGGTGGTTGTAGATTTCAAAGAGTCTGTGCTGTGGACACCTCCAAACCCACTGCCGACCTCACATCACGGGGGTTGTCGTTTCCTCATTCGATGAGGGTGTTAAAATAAATAAATAAATAACCCTAACTGTGACCCCTCCCTCCCCACACTGTAAAATGTGTCCACCAGGCCTGAGACTTCATCCAAATTAAAGATGTTCTACATGTTCAACCTGAGCCTGAACTTTCTTTTCTTTAAACACTACAGTTCCACATGTAGAAGAAGAAATGGATAGTTTCCTCTCTCATCATCCTCCTCTTCCTCACATATACTTCACACAATGGTATAGTGACATTAGATTAAGATGGAGCGAGAGATTTCTACACAAAATTCCTCAGCTCCTATTTCTGATTTTACCACCAGAGGAAGCTCAGTACCACTGGTGGTGCGTATTAATTTGAATAGCCACCAGGGGGCGACATTGCTGGTTTCCAAAAAGAAGGCCGTTTGAATGGAAGTCTGGAAAATTGATCCCACTTCCCACTTGATTTATACTGTCAGAAACAGAGTGAATATAGTATTTAATAGAACATGATGTCAACTTTGTGAATAACGTAACAGTTTAGAGGTAAATAGACGATAAAGTAAAGCACATGAATGCACAGCGGTGTGATTGACAGCTAGAATTGAAAATGGAAGGTCAGATTCTTATGGGTGACGTCACATACTGTATTTTTTACATCTTTGATGTAAGAAGAGCAATATTGAGTTTATACAAACAGGCAGATACACGAGGTAGGTCATTCACTCTGTACATCACTTCCTCACACATTTTTATTTAACACTTTCCAAGAATTGTGCTTTTGATTTAATTTAAAAAGGACTCTGCATAGAAACAACACTGTATTTGTTGGGAGTTTTACTAAAAAATAAAATAAAAATCTGATACTGACTAAAAGTAAACCTTAGATGCAAGGTCTGTTATTTACGTGTAAATGAACCGTGAGACGACACTAATACTGATACCGCTTCAGATGACAGATTCTGAATGGAAGACGTTTTACACTTTCAGCACAAACACGTGCTCTTATTTTGTTTCATGTACCGTTTTTTGACGTCACGCGGACAAAAATGCGACGATAAAATATTTTGCCTTGAAAATACATATGTACAGTTATAAATAAACTATAGAATAGAAATATTCCTATTTGTTAAATAAATGACTTTGCGTAAAACTTGAAACATTAAAGCAAAAATCATTCACTAGTAAACCAACAAACAGAAATATTCTTTGATAATCCTGAGTCCTCGTCCCTGCGACGTGTGCTCGACGACTTCCTCTAAAAAACGAGGAGCGTGAGTCAACTCACCAGTGTCTGTCCTTCATCTCTTCTCCAGTCTCCAGGAACAATTTTGGTTTTGTTTTTATTTCTCCGTTTACCTCGTGGTCTTTCCCTGAGACGTGTTGCAGCGTGACCCTCTAGCACAGCCAGGACGTGGGCACCCACTGCGGCTCAGTGTCCAGCTTGTCGATCAGTCTGCGCAGCTCGGTGAACGCCTGCTCTGGATCCACGTTCACGATGGTGGCGTCAAACAAGTGACGGAAACTGTCCTCCATCTCACGGGCCTTTTCGATCACGTCCTTCAGCTCCTCTGGCTGTGCACAGAAGACGAAGGTGAAGAATCTTACATAGTACACTCATGTTTAATTTCATTGTTTGATTCTCATTAAGGATGTCTGTGTCTGTTGGTTATTGATGTCATAAAGGGGTGCAACTAGGGCTCATCAATGATAATCAATGAATTGAGAAGCTTTCTTATTCTTCAGCTTCTTAAATGTGAATTTTCTTTTTTCCCCTTATTTTTAGCAGCTTCATCTAATAAAAGAAAACAGGAAAAATTTATATTTTGATTTTCCATTTCAAGATCGTCCATATTTTTCAACACTTTCTCACATTTTATCAATAAATACAGAAAATAATCGACAGATTAATCAATTATGAAAAATAATTGTTATTTGCAACACAAGATGCAATATTGTGTATTTAAAGAGCTCATAAACACTCTATTTTTTAGTTAGAGATAATGACCCTTTCCAGTTGAAACCAATTTAAGAAATGTCTTAAAGTCCTATTAAGTTTTATTTTGAAAATAACTGCATGCATCACATAAAACTCTCAATATTATTAACATGGGTATTACCTTTGGTGTTTTCCCCCCTGTGGCCAGCAGGGTGCGGAGTCGTTCCTGAGCAGGAGGCGCGATGAAGATGACGTAGGGCTTGAGGTTGGAGGAACGCAACACTTGTAGTGACTGACGACGACAGGAAGCACAAGGTTTGACATTAGAATATATATATATATATAAATAAAAGTACTTTTTATATATATATATATATATTTATTTTGATTTAAATTTGTGCAAAATATGAAGTTTCTGACTATTTGTGTTGCCATTATATTTTCTTAAATAGGTAAACCAGACATTTCAATGTGATGTTTTTGATAAAGGAATCACACTTTTGTGTTATGCATGTTTTATCTAATAAATAAATAAATACACAAAATATATCAAAACTGTGGTTCTCAAACCAGGCTCTGGGTTTGAGTACATCAGAAACGATGCTGCAGACGGTGTCGCGTCTCTTACCCTCGTGTGCATGCAGAGCAAACCGATGCGTCCCGAGTTGACGATGTGTCGGACTGAGTCGGTGCTGGTGCCGTACAGATTCTTCTCGTACTCGCCAGACTCGATGAACTTCCCCGCTCCCAGGTCTGTTTCGAAAGCAGACCGACTCACGAAATGGTACTCGCGCCCGTTCTTTTCGTGTATCCTTGGGTTTCTGGTCGTGTCTGGGTCATGGAGAACGGTTGATTTGGATTTATTGCTGCAATCTTCTAGCAACGTTTGCACAACATACAACCGTTATAATTTAGAGAGTTTTTTTGTGCTACAGGTCCAGTGTTTAAATCTAGGGAGGGTGAATCAGCAGAAATTTAATACACGATCTAGAAGTATGTTTATATACATGTATAATCACTTTCACTTTGATTTTTGTAGCCTTAGAATAAGCCTGTATTATATATTTTAGTCAAGGGTTTTACTCTGCACTCCATGTTTCCACAAAAGCCTGAAACAAACAAACCAGACAGTGTGCCTTACACATTCAGAATCAGAAACTTACCATGCAAACACGAACTTTTGAACGTGAGGAGTGAATGGAGGATATTGCTCTTTACAATCTGCATTAAATGTCACTAATTCTTATACACTGGACCTTTGGAACTGACAATTAGAATCTTTGCTTGTGTATTTAACACTTCCACGTCTGGACACAGGTCTTGACAATAGTGTGGACTTACGTGGCACCGCGACAGCAAACTTCACCGGTTCAACGGACAGAAGCCTCCGACGCAGCTCTTCGTGGCCGCTGTTCGTAGGACCGATCAGCGCGATGGGTCGTTTACGGTTGGCCGGCTGGTGATACAGGGACATCTCCTCGTAGGTCAGGATGTCGTCATATTCTGAGAAGAAGAGGAGACGGTTTAATGAAACTCTCGCCTGAGGAGGCGGAAATGAGGTGAGAGCATTATTTTGTGTTTATTTATGTTAGTGTAGAGATTAAAACATAGACAGGACCTGACATAAAAACCCCAAAACAAGGAACTAAAAAGCATTAAGTGCAACATGGGCAAGAGTAAAGTGATACTCTTCTTAACAAAGGTACCAAAAAGGGAAAGTGACACCCAGTGGAAAGTGACATGACTTAGTTAACCTAGTTCCTCGTTGAGTCATGTGATAAATGCAGGAATAAATGAGAGCTGAAGGTCATCTGCACACCTAGTGTCAGTCTTCAGTCACTATACGTGTGTTTATTCAGGTATAAATGTGTTTCTGTGTGTGAACCAATGACGCCCACAGCCACAGGTTGATCCAAACCATGAAGAAACGTGCTGGTGCGTCCTAAGATGGCGTCTGTGAGAGAATGTGACTAATCTGAGTCTGGTCTGGTGAAGCTGCTGGCAGAGCGACAGCTAGCAGGTGAGGTTAAGACTGAGAGTGTGTGGACACTTGGAGACTGTCCAAGGCCGTCACAGGTGGAGTGTGTGGCTTCTCTTCTTTGTGTTAATGTTGAAGAAAGGAGAAGCAGGGAGAGATTACAAAGAGGAAAAAGTAAAAAGTCCTACCAGCATTTTTACTGAAGTTCGACATGTTCTTCTTCTTTTGTTTCTTGCTCTTCTTTGAATACCAGTTTTTCCCTGGAATAAAATTACAAGTGAGAGATTTAGCTGCCAAGCGTGGATTACCATGTCTCCACACACTTCAAAAGCGAGACGTTTGAGTTTGTTAATCTTATGTGTGATTGTTATTATCCACCTGGTTGCTCTCGACTCCTGTCTGTTACAGTCTTCTTCAAGGACTCTCTCTGCTGCTGGAAGCTTTTCCCTGAGAAAGGAAAATAGAAAAAGCAGTCAGCTCAAAAGCTGTATTTATTTAAAACTTTCTGGTTTGCGTTCAACAAAATGTCTCACAGGATAGATGATGTTTTATTATGTACCTAAAATATTTTTATACCTCCTCTTAGACTTTCCAGACAGTCAAAAAAAGATGCCGTATTTTTACACCAGTCACAACAACAGGTCTGGGTCAGTGAGTGCTCACTAATGATTATGAGGTGTTTGTTTTAATCTGCTTGATGTGCCAGACGGGTGGCGTTTGCTGCCAGGATAGTTCAGGTGGTGCCAGGTCAGTAATCAGTCACACACTAAAGTTTCCAGCGCTTCAGCTTCAGACTGTATTACCATGTTCTGCTAGAGCTGGAATTAATAATAACCAATCAGGCTATTTTGAGAAGTGCTTTTATGAATTATGCAGTTATTCAAAATCTTTGGTATCAAGACATACTGTTTATTTTATGTGTGCTGCTAGATTTAACTTAACAAGACATATTAGAGGCCGTAAACCATTTAATCTTTTGAGTTGACTGTAATTTAAAAGCAGTGCTGTTATTACGGGATGTCATGGACTAGTGTGTTTTCTCACACACTGAGCCACACTCACTGTAGACTACACACTACTGTTGAAAAGTTTGGGGTCATTTAGAAATGTCCTTAGCACCTTTTTTCAATGAATATACAGAAATACACTCTATACATTGTTAATGTAGTTAACGACTATTCTAGCTGCAAATGTCTGGTTTTTAATGGAATATCTACATAGGTGTATAGAGGCCCATCCAGTGTTCTAATGGTACTACTTCTAATCGCGTTAGAAGGCTATTGGATGATTAGAAAACCCTTGAAAACCCTTGTGCATCATTGCACAAGGGTTTTCAAGGGTTTTCTAATCATCCAATGTATTACTGTGATTTTTATTCACAGTAATACATTTTCAGCTGTGCTTACAATGATGTTAGCACAGCTGAAAATGTATTACTGTGAATAATAATCATTATTTCTAATGAGTGGCAGCTCTCGGAAGTTTAAAATGATAGAAAAGCAGCAGTAGCTCAAATAACCACTCCCTGCAAACCAAGACCATCTGTGAATGCACAGATGGTCTGTTGCACCTTGAGGAAGATGGGCTAGAGCAGTAGAACCACACCACTCCTTTATTATATATCTTGTGTACCTAATAAAGTGATTTTGTTTTCTAAACTTAAAAAAAAAAAAAAAAAAAAAAAGATAATACTTTGTCCTTGTATCAACCCTTGAGAAAAGCACAGCATTAAATATTAATATTCTACCTGGAATGAGTCCAGCCAGTGGCTGGTTGTCCTCGTCTCCGTCTCTGTAGGCCTGCCACCAGCTGGGGTCGTCCTGACTGATGACATGAAGGATGTCCCCCTTCTGGAAAGACAGGCCCAGCTCCCGACACGGCACAAAGGGGTCATCGGAGGGGTCGTAGTCAAAGTAGGCTCGCACGTGCATCTGAGAAAACGGGTTTTAAAAACAACGACAACAACAAGGCTGGTGTTTGCATGCGTGCAGACAGGTGCTATCACACTCACACACACACACACACACACACACACACACACACACACACACACACACACACACACACACACACACACACACACACACACACACACACACACACACACACACACACACACACACACACACACACACACATCATTATAGTCTTACCACAGTCTGTCTGTGTGGAGCAGGTTTGATCTGAGAGCTGGGGATGAGGAGGAAGGTCAGCGTGCCTTGCATTTGTTGCTGATGGGAAAGATAAGATGTGATGAATTAAACATGACAGGGAACTGTATTTCCATAAAGTAATGTTTTTGCTGGTAATATTGACCTTGGGGCTCAAAACCTTTCAAAGTTTTTATTGATATGTTGGCGGATGTGTGTGAAATTTTGAATGGGCTTATGTTAGTCAGAAACAATTCGTCAGATATTGATGATAAGGGTCCACTATTGTTCGATATTGTATTGTAAAAGTCACTTAGGTTTCTTGCCTTGGAATACACATGTTATAGGTAGTTTGGGGTCACTTAGAAATGTCCTTATTTTTGAAAATGGAAAAGCACTTTTTTTTCAATGAAAATATACAATGAAATATACTCTATACATTGTTAATGTGGTAAACAACTATTCTAGCTGCAAACGTCTGTTTTTTAATGGAATATAGGTGTATAGAGGCCCATTTCCAGTGTCCGAATGGTACATTGTGTTTGCTAATCGAGTTATAGGCTATTGGATGATTAGAAAACCCTTGTGCAATGATGATAGCACAGCTGAAAACGTATTATTTTGAATAAAAAAATCATTATTTCTAATCTTGTCGATGTCTTGTAGAGTAGAGCCTGCCATCGAGGCCGAACAGCATGCTTGAAGTTTTGACACAAAAGCTTAAACACCAACGAGGAAGAACGACAACCTTTCTGGTCTGCGAACGCCACTGTAGTTCTCACACACAGTTGGTAAAGGGAGTGGAGGATTCTTTAGTTTGTTTCCAGTCTGCAGCCTCACCATTAATTACAAATTCTCACATGCTGGTCCTTTAAATTATATTTAAATTTGGCATGGGACTAAAAAAACTTTATATACAAGTCACTCAGCGTGGAAAAAATAATCTCAACAGCTACAGACGAAACCTTTTAAATTCCTATCAACTGCTGTGAATGATGTGACGATGTCTCTGTTTAACATTTGCACTCACCAGTAAGTCATGCACTTCATTGATGTGTTTCCCACGTATAGAGATGCCATTGATCTCCAGGATCTCGTCTCCCTCGCTGAGGAGCCCGCTCCGCTCGGCCGCTCCGCCTTTCACCACACGACTCACCACCACGCTGTCCATGTCGTTACGGACAGTCGCACCCTGGTGGGGCAACACACAAACACACGAGTCTCGGGTTATCCTTAAAACTGGCTGCACATTATAGTATTTAGACGTGAATGAAACATAAAACTGATCATTGTGTAAAATGACGTCTGTGAGAGGCTTGAATAGAGAGAAACGTGTCAACATAACGTCTAGAAATTACACAGACAGGCATTCTGATGCCCTGTTTGTGGGTATAATGACACCGACACACCCACGTGATAAATCACACACAAAACACAAACAAAATCCCACGCTACATCAACATCTAATGGTGAATACCCATATTTATCCTGAAAAATGCCACTGACGACGGCGGTGTCTCACCAGAGGAGTGTCACGGGCCTTCTCTAACCGCACCAGTTTAACCGTCTCGTCGAGGGACTGGGTCGCGTCTTCGTTTTCTGCCATTTCCTGCCCCGCCACGCTGTCGTGAGCCTGCATCAGTGCCTGCCACATAAAAACAAATACAGAGACACAAATAGAAACAAACAGTACGTACAAACAGAAATATTACACACACACACACACATATAAGAGGAAAAGGGACAGACAAAAACATAATGGAGGAGGCAGGCGTGAGATAAAGAGAACGACCAGGAAATATTATTTTTTACAGGGTAAAGTTTGTTTATTATTTTCGTAATCGATTAATCTGTCGATTATTTTATCCATTAATCGTTTGGTCCATAAAATGTCGTTCTCCGATGTCTTGTTTTGCCCACAAACCAAAACGATTCAGTTTTAAAGATTTCTTTGTTATGTGGAGCAAAAAAAAACGATGAAAATATTCACATTTAAGAAGCTAAAACAATCAGAAATCTCGTTTTAATCATGAAAAAAGCTTCAAACCGATTTATCGATTATCAATATAGTTGACGATTCATTTAGTAATCGATTAAATGTTTCAGCTCGGCGAAGTGACGGCAAACTAGTTTCCAAACTCCTCTCTTTAAACACCTGCTCCCACTAACCTACTGTCCATCCTTTTTAACGAGAGCAGTCAGCAAACCCCACCTCGAAGGCAGGAATAATACAGAGATTGCTCCTCCGCTTCATTTAAAATGACAAGCGCTTTGTGCCGCATAATTAATAACTGTCGGTCCAAATTAGTTTCTCTGTGCTGCGGCGAAAGGGGACCGGAGAGCCTGGAGGCCCGGGCTCAGCTTTGGCATACGCACAATCCGTCTTAATCTGTCCTTGCGTTTTAGTAGTCAGGATGCAACGCCATCAATCATCAAACTCTTTTGTCTTTTCTTTTTCTTGCGAGGATAACGTGTGCTGGAAAATGGAGGAATGGGCTGGATATTGTGAGTGGATCGGTTTCTTTCACACACATTGGGCCGTCTCCATCGAACCTGTGACTCATGTGAGAGACCGACGTAATCTGTTCTGGTTACTGTGCCACAAGGCAGGCTCACATCACATCACATCACATCACATCAAACTGCCTCTGCTGGCTACATGGTTCCAACTCAGCAGACGGGTTAACAGACCAGTTGGTCATTCGCATTGTCACATGGGTCAAATATCAGAGCCCTGCTCGGTCATAAAACCTTCAAACCGTAAAATCACCAAAGGCTGATTTTCTCACCTTAGTGGTGCTCAGTTAATGGACGATGACAGCATTAAAATGTAAATGCAAAAAAACAACAACGATGCAACGGCTCAGTTGAGTGTTAACTAGATATTGGACATGTGGATGCACAGGGAAACCGTGGTCAAATATCTCAAATATCTTTTCATAATGCAACACTTCACACAGCTGCAGTAATAAAGTCCATAAAGCCTGGTATACACTACCGTTGAAAAGTTTGGGCTCACTTAGAAATTTCCTTATTTTTGAAGGAAAAGCACTTTTTATTTTCAATGAATCTAACATTAAATGAATCAGAAATACACTCTATACATTGTTAATGTGGTAAACGACTATTCTAGCTTCAAACGTGGTACATTGTGTTTGCTAATGGTGTTAGAAGGCAATTGGATGATTAGAAAACCCTTGAAAACCCTTGTGCAATGATGTTTGCACAGCTGAAAACTGAAAAAATCTTTTTTCTAATCTTGTCAATGTCTTGACTATATTTTCTATTCATTTTGCAACTCTTTTGATGAATAAAAGTGTGACTTTTAATGGAAAACACCCAAAAAATTGTATAGGTGAGCCCAAACTTGTGAACGGTAAATAGTTGGAGTTTGGGCTGTCCTGAAACATTTGTGGTCCTCGTCATGGACAGAGACTTCAGTCCTTTCCCTAAGCAGAAGAACTCCTCCACCTCCACTCTATTTGTTCACAAGCACAGATTAATAGTCTGAGAAGAGGTATTTTTCCCATTTGCAAATGATGGATTGCATACACTTTAAAATCTCTCACAGTTGAAACATCCTCCTCTGAAATATCTGCTCACTTTACGCTGATGCTCTGTCATAACAAGAGGCCACATTTGTTCACCGTTCATATTATTTTCCAAGACTACGACTCATATAGTTGCATTAAATGACACAATTGATCATTTTGGGATCACAGATCAAGCGCAGACATCTTGTCTGATATCATCAACTTAATGTTTAGAAGAGAGAATTCACCTCGCCAGGAGGACAATGTGTTCCCCCATTAACAGTGGCCTTAATTTATCTTAATGACTGTATTTGTCAATGACTTCCCTGTTGCCAACTGCAAACACAAAGAGACACACACCGGTAAGATCTTTGCATTTTAACAGTGCCCTTTTCTTAAAAAAAAGTTAATTTAAATGAAACCGACAGGCACTTTGCTGCAAAGAACGACCCAATCATGCGTTTTCATTACCAGAGAAAGATGAACCACATTACACCCTGATTTGCATAATGGCCTATTTCTTGAGATTGATCTTCCTATCGAAAACCCCATATTGACCTTGAAAACTTTCTGCGACCTTTTGAACGGCAGCCAATAATCCCAAAAATGAAATGAACGGGTTACAAATGATTTAATTTGTAAAACAATCATCCGCTCGACCCTGAAGCGTCCAATAAATCCTCGCAAATGGGTCACGAGCGTTGACACGACCTTATAACTGTATCGCACTGAAGTCATCTGTCTTTTAATTGAGAGCATGAGGCGGCAGCAGCGCGGTGGACAAGAGAAAATGTCCTTCACTTGTCTTTGAGCGGGAGTGGAAGTGGAGTCTGTATTCCAGTTTTCTAATTATAAGAACATCAGGTGAATAAATGAGTTGGCCTGTAATGCTCTGTAGGCTTTCTGAGTCTCACTGGTGTTACATTTATAATCATAGTGTGGGGTCAATGCGAGATATGGAAAGTCACGGCTTAAATATTATTGATCTCTGACCTGCAGATGAGGATTTGTGAGCAGAGACCTGAGCTCCGAACCCTCCTTATGATGACTCGTCTGCAGAATCTTCTGGACCTGAACACAAACAGCCACACAGCACAGGAAAGAGATGGGGAATAAAAGAGTTGAACTTGAATTATCATGAATGTTTCATTAGTAAAATAAAAACTACGATCAAAACGAAGTAAAGTCAGATTCCTACTGCTCACTTTCTGAAAATAAATGGTCTTTATTATAGTGTGTCAGAATCGTCAAAGGTAGGTGTTATTTTCACTCATTTCTCATGAATATTCTGCACCTCTGATTAAGATTATCAACTTTACACCAGCGTCTGAGGAGCAGAACACAAAGATATTTTATAAATGCATGAATGCACCCTTGACGATAATCTTTTAATTGACTGAGACGCACTGTCCTCCAAACCTTAAGGCAGAGCTCTATTTACAGATAAGATATTCCAAATGTTCACGTTTGACTCACAGTAATGATCTTTCCTTTCAGTGGCACCCTGAAATTATAATAATTATAAACTGTGTTTCATACTGTTTGATCATAATAATGACATCATTTTTCAACTGGTCCAAATTGTATTTTGATTTAACGTCGCTTTGTGTTCGTGCCTCACATTTAAAATTCAGTAATGAGCCAAGTGAGCATGATAAAATGACTTTGGGTTCTCATAAGTAAAGTAATGTAAGGTTTTTGGGGGAAAAGCAGCTGGCTGCCCACCAGTCACAAACTCCATTTGCCAGTTAAGCAACCTGCTAGTGCTAGCTGTGTAACTAAATCACACTTAAAGTACAACAAGATACTTTCTCACTGTGTGTTTACACTTAGAGAGTTATATCTAAACAGATTTAACAAACACAAGATTGGAAAGCACCCGTTTGATTTAAGGGCAAACTTTGGTGCTTGTGTCATTTGGTGGCTGCGATTGTTTCTTAACCTGCGACACTTGGCATATTGGAGATCTGTTACTCCGTCTTTCTGCCTGTTCCTTTTTTTTCTTCAAAGCTCTCACTCACAAGGTGAGGCATCTTCCCCACCCCCCCACCCTCTCCAGCAGGGCAGTGCCTTAGCCCACGCTGCCGTAAGCTGCTGGAGTTTCTTTTTCTGGCTGCCCAGATCCTGGCCTCCTGCAGCAGCACCCAGCCAGCACCCAGGGTGGCTGGGAGATTAGTTTACTCAAAGGCCAATCAGAGTGTCACACAGCCGCAGTCACTTAGTTTAAACACACACTGCAGCTCAAACTACCATGGCCACAAACACTGATTTACTGTATGTTACAACCACTACTGACAACACTGGATTATCGGTGCCCTGTCCTCTGAATGGACTCTACAGAGCTGAAGTATCCCGTTGCATCAAAACAAAACAGGTAAAAATCACAACACCAGAATGTCAAAAGTTGACACTAATCTTAAATTTCTGTCTTTTTACGCCGGGGACTCGGCTTCGATGTGTGTCAGGCTGCGTTTGAGCGGCTCAGCTTGGCAGAGAAACAAGTCAATTACTGTCGTCTTGCTCGAGCAGAGACCGACTGACTTGTGTTTTGTTAACGGGGGGAAGTCATGTGAGGCAAATTCCCCAATCTACTCAAACCTGAATACTAGTATAAGTCAATTCTTTCTCTTTGCGCTGGAGCTCAGGAGACAGCACTGTCAACTTATCAAAGAAGAGGAAGCAACGAGTGGATTTACATTGAGTCAAACATCTTCATTCTTTTCTTCACTTTCACTCACTTTTTTATAATCACTTTTCGGCAAAAAAGGTCAAATCTGTTTAAAAACACTAATAACGTGTGGTACAAACTATTTTTTTCTGTATAAATGTACCTCGTGGCAAAGATCCTGTGCTTGTGCTGTGAGCGGCGAGGTGGGCGTGACCCTGCCGATCTGCTGCGACACGGCGCTGTAGATGGCATAGGCGTTCTTGAAGTCTTCCTTGGTGAGGAGCTGCGCGATCAGCTCCACGTCCTGCTGGCTCTGCGCGTCAGTCAGGCACTGCTGAATCCAGCTCAGAGCCTGCAGCAACTCGCCGACTTCTGAGAGAGAGACACAAGACACAAGCGAGCAGAGAATGTTTAGAGGCAATGCCGGGAAACACAGAGACTAAATAACAGAGGCCCCGGGGAATGTTTACGCCTCTAAGAGGTGCCAGCTTTAATTTTCCTAACACCATAGAGAAGCCATATACCTGTATAAAGCAACACAATAGGCGTATATTTTATTTATCCTCTATTTAGCCAGGAAGATCCCATTGAGATACAAGATCTCCTCTTTCAGGGAGTCCTGGTCAAAACAGTCAAGTCAAGCAAAGGGATAAATATTTTACCAGACCACTAAAGATCACGAGAGACGGCAGAGTTGGTTCACTGCCATAAAACACAACGCTCAAATCGAGCATACAACAGTTTCCACACTCATGAAAAGCACTCAAGGACATTCTAAGGGTCAGATAGATTCAGAACGTCAGGTTCTGTGATATATCCCTCGATTTAAAATGAAATCTGACTGTTTAAAACCGGCACTTTATGCAGAAGCTTTTCCTGCCTCCGTAGCAGTGTAAACAAACGGAGTCACATGACGTCCAGAGCTCCGTATCCCAGGTTTTAACATTTCTGATCTAATGTTTTGAATGTGGTGACCCACAGTGACAAGGCCCACTTCACTAATGATGTATGTCAGTTGTGTTTTTTGGTCTGTTACTGTGCTCTGTTCCTCACGTGATGACACATCACCCTCCTCCACTGCAGCGCCCTGCTCTGTCTGCTGAAAAGTCCTAGTTTCTTTTCACAGACTTTTTTGTGAAACCTCACAATTACCCATTCTTCTTTAATTTCCTCCCCTCCTTTGTAAAAATCCCCTCCTCCTGCCACCTCTTTGTCCCCATCACTATCACCACTCCTACACACACTCACCAGCTACAGGTTCGAGGTAACACACGTCTTTGGTGGCCTTCTCTTTTCCCTCAAACGTGGGGTTGTCGATCCCCACCTTGGGGTTCTGTGAAAGCTTCTTGAGCCTCAGTGAAGCGTTGGGGTCGATGTCGTGCTTCCCCCGGCCGTCTTCCTCTCTCCTCTTCCTCAGCTCCTCCTGGTAGTGCTGGATCCTCTCCATGTGGGCACTGCTTTGTGGAGATTTGACCAGGCTGCTCTCTTCCCCCGGGCTGTCCACGGCCCTCTCTCTTTGGCTCATGGCCTGACCAGAGGCCTCTTGTGCATAACCGTTCATATGGGATGTGATCATCCCTGCTGCAGCTGCATACGGCTCAGACCACCCCAGCGTTTAGTGAAAGCTGCTCGAGTGTTACGAGGCACCGGTGCTGAGACTGCTCACTTCAGGAGCCATAGCCCAGGAGTGGAACATGTGGACCTTTATGCTCTTTATGAGATCCTGAAAAACAATCAGTTAAAATGGAATTAGTTTAAAATCGTAAAAAGATGCATGCAACACAATTAGTAGTGGACATGAAAAGGAAGGCCTGGGTAATGTAACTCAATGTATATTAGAGCTAAAACAGTCGTCTTACAGGTCATTTTTTGAATGTATTTATTTTTCTTGAACAGCATTGTTAGGAAAGATAAGACAATAGAATAGTTTTAACTAGCCATTTGGTAGAAAAATATGTCAAGCACTTTAATAGCTGAATAAAAGGTAGTTTAAATACAATTTAAACAAAATGCTACGTTGTTACAGCTTCTTAAATATGTTGATTTTTACATTTTGGATATGAATTATCTTGCTATAGATCAGTGTCATCATTTACTCTTACCTCCTCTCACTGATCACAACACTAATATAACTCCTGACATGGAGCATCGGAATGTAAAAGACACACCTGCTAATGCCTGATGTTCCACGGTTGTGAATGTTTTGGATTATTATCTATTTTAGGGATGCTACATGCAGGGCGGATAATCTATTACATATCTTTATATAAGAATATATCACAGAGTGCAAACAGGTCTTCATCTTTTACCTAATGGCATTAGCTTCTGTTTAAATACAAGGTAGTGTCTTAGGTAAGGCAAATTGACTAAGCCAACTTGGAGGTTGACCAATATGACGTGTAGTACAAATCAGAGCAGTCGATTGCAGATACATGATACTCAATTTTTCTGGCAGATATATTAAACCAATTTTCTTTTCCTGCAGCTGAAAAAAAATTCTGTTTAATAACAAGAGAAGATACGCAAAACTTAAAAACATCTTGAATCCAATCTGCATTTTATGTCTGTAATGCAAATATAAGTATAAACTATACAGGTAATCAAAGAAAATTTACTTTTGGATGAAAAATAGAGTTTTGTCGCATTATAAATACGTAATAACTTCCCAATCTAATGCCAGATGCAAATCATGTTACTGCTTAAATACATGCAGTACATGACTCCTTAAATCAGGATTGTAAAAAAAAGATATCATCCATGTTAAACTGTTTATTTACTAGTTAAATACACCTTCATATAAACACAACTCCTTCATGAAAATCCACTTTTGAGGCTCATATCATAATCATACAGTCAGTCATAGACACTGACGCCACCTATCAACACATGGCGCCGCGTCCCCTCCTCTACCTGCTTCCTCTCATCTAATTACGTCTGGCAGGTCTATCCCTGGGCTCCAAAGCCCTCCCCTGCAGCAGCATTTATCTCCACTTAGAGTGGTGTTGTATGGCTGACAAACAGCAGAGACTGCCAACCCACCATCTGTTCCCGTGGGCTTAATTAAGGCCGGGGATATCACGCTTTTTCCTGAGAGGCTTCAGCGGGCGACAACACTGTGAGGGATGCTGGGGAGAGGCAGAGGGACGTGGGTAGAAGAATAATAATGACAGCAAGTCAACGCACACTAACATAAACATATGCCAACGTATGACAATCTTGCTATTAGAGCTGATGATATTGATATGGTTATTTATTATTGATATGATATTGATGTTACCTTCTGTGACAAGAGAAAATGTGACAATAAAAGCTCTCCCCACAAAATGTTCACTATACTGACACAAGAGGATTTGGTAGGAGATTATGCAGAAAGACACTGACAAAACACAATATATGTTAATTTAAATTGGGTGAAATAGGACATTTATTTTCAGAGAAAACCATATCTTATACTACTCGCTCTGACGTATTATAAAGTCAGTATTTATGAGTACAAATACCACCATAATATCCTCACCTTTGCTGGAATGCTGTTACATGACGTTGTGTACTTTTGCTGAATCATGTTTGCAGATTTTTTAAAAATTGGCCTTTATATGAAACTTGGATTAGACCTGCAGAGAGTCTTTTTTGGGGGTTGCCAAATACATTTCAGAATTTTCTCCTAGCCTTTTTCCTCAAGACATTTAACACTTTTTACTTATGTGCATATTTTAGCTGCGTCTTTGTAAATATCTTATTATTATGCCTACTTAGTATAGTGTTTATATTGTATAAGAATGTGTTCTTAATCTGTCCTGCCCTGGTTAAATAAAGGTCAAACAAAAACATTTAAATTTACAGGCATAATAACTGTAGTTAACAGAGAAATTAGCATGATAACTCAACAAAAGTTTGTATTGCAATAGAGTTGTCTGTAATATCAAGATAACAAAAGTTAAATACATAAATATAATCTTTTAAAATTGTGTACACACATTTTTAGACATTTGAGAAATGTTTCTCTGTTTAACAAGTGTGTGTGTGTGGGGGAATCACAACGACATACACATACATGCAAAAAAAGGAGCTGCTAGCTTGTTTTGTGATATTAAGATATCTAACAAATAAACAGAAATAAGTTCACAAAAGAGTCACTGAAGCAACTACCGCAACACAACACGAGAGAAAACCCTCCAACAGTGAATAATTCGCTTTAACAACACAATGACGTCACTCTTTTAGAAGGGAACACCGTTATCTGCGCCCACATTAGCGTAACAATAGCAACTTAGATTAGCTTATTAGCTTGGTGCCGCTAACTGCGTAGCTGTCCCGTTAACCGAGAGCGTGTACTCACCAGTTCACAGACACGCACACAAACTGAATGAAATGTGCCTAAATATGCGGCTTTTCCTTTAAAATCCAACTCGGTATAAAGAAGCGGGGCGTTTAATTCAAACTCGGACGGTCCAGGAACAGCGTCAAAACTCTCCGTCTTCACGGGACCGCGTTCAGCCGCCGCAGTGACTTCTGTGCAGGCGCTGACGGGACACTTGTGGCCATTGTTGATGTGAGGCTAAAGCTAAGCCCGGTGTTTTGAGTCCGTCTCCCTGGCAACAGCGCGGCTCTACAGCGCCCCCTCTCTGCGCTCCCATAATTATACAACAAGTGTAGACTGGTGAGAAGAAAAACAGTTTTTATTCATTCAAATTCAACCTCTTATGACAATAAAGTGCAGAAAATAGTGAGTTGGTAATAATGTAATTCTAATTGCCACGTAGTTTGAGCCCCATTGGTGAATTTATTTCTTGAAAACCGTGAATCTGCAAAGTAAAAATATCAATATTTAACACAGAAAATATGTCAAAAATGAATAAACCGCTTATTTCAAGCCACTCAAAGTGAGTTTTTCCTAATTATCTATTGTGCAAAACGTGATAAAAGCCTGTGTTAATCATCATTTTGTAGTTCTTATCCTGGATTTGAAGTAGAAAATACTAAAAACACGAAGGAACTTTATTAATATAGTATATTTTAATACATATGCTCATACTGACAAATGCTATGACTATCCTCTCATTGATCCCCTTTAAAAAAAAAATCATACATTTATCATTTTTTTAATTATCATTATTATTATCACCACCAGCTAATGGGATCTACTGTCATTTCACCTTTGCAGAGCACAACACAAAGTGTCTGTGTGAATATCTTCACCAAAGCCCCTGCTCCATTCTCTGGTGAGTTAATCCTTTGTGACACCTGTGCTTAACCTCTTTTCCTTCATTAGACTCTCTCCTGCCAGCTCCTGACTCTTAAATACTTACCTTTTCCTGGAAAGAGAGACAGTTAAACACTCCTTCTGTTCTCTGCACTGACTCATTCTGAATCATTGCATTTTTCTTTCCCTGCCTTGTTTTTTGATGGAACATACGAGTGTAAAAATACTACCTGCAATATGGGATTAGGACATTTATATTCTGATAATAAATAAATAAATAAATGAAATCCCCTTTGGTGGAACTGCAGCTAAAAAAAAATAAATCAGGGAAAATAATAAGGGGCTTTAAAAATGAAATGCAAATATAACCAGTAACTGTGTTTAAAGCTGTTTATTTTAGCGTGGGGAGGGAGTTTTGCATAAATGTACAGTGTCAAACCAGCAAAGACAGTCAAAATTAAAAGTTAATCAAAATAGGATCCATTTTTTTTTAAATTGCAAAAAGATTATTGCAATATTATTTAAATTTATAATCACTTAAAAGTTGCACCTCCTGACCAGACTAGAAGTTCACAGGCCTCCAGGTCATTTTGAGTTCGAGTTCCATAGCTGTGAATGATTGATGATTTTATATATTTTAATATATATATATATCAGTTTCCTGCTAAGGTGAAAGGGCATTGCTCATTTATTCAAAAGTCCACACACGTCGCTAAGTTTTAGGCGACGCCGCCTCACATCTTAGCACCAAAAGAAGAAAGTCACCTCTTTTTCTTTAGATATATTTTATTAAAAAAAAGGAAACCCAACAAGAACTTGTTTTTTTTGTGTGTTTTTTTTTTACATAATCATCAAGGATTTTTATTATCTTAGTCTCTTTCATCAGTTTCATATCATTACAGAAAATGTTATAGTACAGCGTTGTTCAATGTCTCCTCATTGCTTAATAATAATAATTTCCTTAGGAGTGCTGGTCACATATATCTGTACAATATGGTTCTTTTTTTTTTCTCTGTACATTTTTTGTGAAGTTGGTTAAAAAGGCTGTCAGCACTTAAAGAAGCTGTTTCTTTTTCGTTGTCTGTTTGTTTTGTTTTTTGTCTGTTTTTTTTTTCTTAAATAGTTGATCAAATAAAAGATTATTTTTCCCAGGTTCGGCTCGCCCCATTTGCGGGGAGGATGATGCGGAGGAGGAGGATGATGGGGAGGAGGATGGGGAGGAGGAGGGGGTTTGGGGCAGAGTTTACACCCGGTAACCGTGAATATAAGGAAGCTTAGGGTTCTGGGCTGACTGGGGCATGTGTCGTCGTCGTCGTTGTCGTACACCCCCCCCCCCACCCTCCCCAGATGTGGCTCTCCCAACATCAGCGTCCCTGCCCAGGCATTTGGCACTGCGCACATAAACAAGACTCACAAGATAAACAACAAGCAAAGCTCTTTGTGAAGCCATTATGATGCATACTAATGAGAGAAAAACAGAAGTGTCACCTCGATGGCCGCTCAGAGGAGGAGGCGGCCTCCGCGTGCCTCCTCTTCCTCTGTCGCTGAACACTGTGGGAAAATCTGTGGAGTTCTTCCTCACTGTTTTCTTCATTTCTCAAAAAACTGATTTACTTCTTCTTCTTTTTTTTTTTTTGTCTTCCACTAACGATGAGAAAATAATATATATATTTTTTTGTCCTGGCAGGCACCTACAGCTGTCTATTAAAATGCTACTGCTATAGATAAGGTCTAGCATTGAACACACAAAGCAATTGCAATGAAAGGAACAAATTTGCCTTAATATAATAATGATAATAAGAATAATAATGATAATAATAATAAGAATAATCATAATAATATATTACAGAATAAATCTCTTTTTATAATTTGATTTTTTCATTTAAAAGTTATATTTTTCTTTGTTTGAAATACTATAATCTTTTTAAATTAATTTTTTTCTTCTTCTTCATATGTATCTAGGTTGTGATCGAGATGTTGACTATACCTCAACGTTATCCAAATCAATAAAAACTAGCTGTGCCGTTGCATATTACAGAATAGTCAATGATATGTGGACATGCACCGTGAACCACCCACTCCGACCCGCGCTACGTGACGCCGAGCTCGCCGTCCCGCCGTGACGACATCATAGCCGGCCGATGACCATGACGTCGACCACCTCGCCCTTGTGCAGCTCCACGTATTGCTCTGTTTTCGGAGGTAGCATCAGGAGCCCGTTAGCGCTGCGCATACTCATCAGCCGGCTGCTCACCTGGTTCCCTGCGAGGAGAAAAACACTTAAGAGTCCACCACAGTGAAAGTAGAAATAAATGATAGTAAAACTCAACTTCACGTACAATAAATCCAGAGAACTTTATGGTGTTTGTTGTACATGTTTTTAATGTCTTATCTACACTCTAAATTATCTTTAACAGCACAGTTTTAGGACATTAAATTCAAGTTATTAAGAGTTTCCAGTTATCCATTGTGTTGATTAATTGTGAAGTGTGCCTCACATTCATTTAACTAATGTCTGTATTTCACACCACGCTGCAATCTGAATATTCAACAGAGCGATGCGTCGATTATTCAAATTCTTGCAGCTCACGAGTATTCTCTCACTCAATCACTTATGCATTAGCTAAGGTATGAGTACTATTCTAATTTAAGTGAAGACAGTAAACTGTAAAGTTGTTATTTTTAGCCTACTAGTTTTTGGTTTTCAGAGTTTTTGTCTTTATTTTGCTTGAATTTAAACTTGTTTTCTTGAATTTCTTGTGACATATTTAATCCTTTAATGATGTGTTATAAAAAGTCAGACTTGTGTTAAATTATGTTTCTTCTACATCATGTATAATTTTGTCTCTACTCGGTGAAAAACACACAACTAACTCCAGTGCATGAGCGCTAAAAGTCAAAGTAATTCAGGGCTCACAGTGACACGAGCAAAGAAGGAGATGCATTCAAGAAACCTTGCAAATGTTATCAAAACATCATCATCAAACAGCAAATTATCATTAATTTAAACAACATAAAGGTGCATTATGTAATAAATCTAAAACAACTGTCTATAAAATCTTCCTAATATGTCACAGAGACTCAGGAATAATGTTCATATAACAAACTGAACTCACCAACAACAACAGTACAGACAAAATATTTGCATTAAAAAATATATTTTGCAGACTGCAAATCATGTTTATGTTTTGAAATCATGTTTTTGGCATGTGGCGCCACCTACCGCCGCCTACCAATCATTGCAGTCAGTAGAGTCTCAGCTGCCGAGCAACCACGGGTTGCCAGTTACGTCAGAAAACGAAACCTAAAAGACCTCTGTGTTTTGAATTGGAATGTAGTAACTGTTTTTGGCCACATTCGTACATATGGCACCTTTAACTTTCTATATTGAAACTATGCATATCATCAGAGTTGAACTAGTTTTTGTTAGAGTGTCTTTTGAGAGACAGATTTAATCAACACATTTCTGCCTTCTGAAAAGTGAATGTTGCAAGGGAAAATGTTTAAAATTATTTGAATCTCTGAAAAAATTATACTATCAATCATTTATTTTCTCAGATTTATGTCATTTAATAACTTTCTCATTACGTATAGACTTATTTTGAGCTCTTGTGTGGAGGCTGGATGACTGTGTGTTACCTGTGCTCTGTGCCCATGGCAGAGGTTCCTGGTGATGCCATGTCAGAATGCAGCGATGGTATTCAGGGCGAGGGTCCAACTTCACATCGCAAGACAACTGGAGGAAGAAACACGTCACTTTTTATTACACTGACACAAAGACAACCCATATCATCCGGGATAGCTTGGATTAAGTTGGATTCTTATTTTAGTAAAGACCTAAACTCATAATTAAGTGATTTTTATCCTACTCGTTTTTACTCTCTTTTTTAAAATTTAGACTTGTTTTGTCATGTTTAATCCCTTAATTTAAATATAAAAAGGGGGTCAACACAGATTAAGGTGTATTTGTACCACAATTCACCATAAACCATTTGTGCCACACAAATTTTTTATTATTATTATTATAATAATAGACATAGAGAACATATGTAAAACATAAAGATAGTTTTTAAGTGAAATACTACTTGACCTGGGTCTGACGCCATCTGCAAAGGGGAAATTATCTGTCTTCTTGAGGTGATTTCAGGCCATCAGTCCGGCCACTAGGTGGCAGTAAAACATTCAAGATGATTTCTAACTGCTTCATAAAAGCAAGTGATGTAGCACAGCACTGTGGCACTTTTTAACTCTGTCATTTCACTATATGTATGATATTATTCAGATTTTCTTATTTATTTTTTGAAAAACAAGTATGTGTTACTGTGTCAGAGTAAATTAATCTTGTAGACACAGTAGACAATTTAAATTGTTTATCTCCGCCTTAAAAAACACATGAATTAGAGTGAAAATCACCTTTGAATCATATAATAGTAGCCCATTTCATCTAGGAATTAGTAAAGTAATATCTGATGAGCAACTGTGCAAAAGTTGATGCTAAAACAGTGAACCAGCGCAGTTTTACAGATGTTTTAAGACGCGGCGTTACTCTCTGAAACCAGGCCGACACCAGTGTGTCACCACCGCACTGGTGTGTCTCAGGGCCTCCCCGTGCATCCTACCCTCGCTTTGATGATGGTAGGCCTAGGGTCCAAAATGCCCTGCATCTTCCTTAAGGCAGGGATGACAAAAAGATTACAGGTGACAACAGCGGACACAGGGTTTCCTAGGACGAACGGACAGAGGCAGAGAGGGAGGGGGCGGGGCGAGGGGAGGAGAAATATATGAGTAACATCTCTTCAGAGCCAGCTGAGTAAATCCCTCTTTCTCTCAACTTCACACACTACCTGGGAGGGCAAAGATTAGTTTGCGAGCACCGTCCATGTCCAAGGTTGCAAATGTTGTTGGGAGACTGTAAGGGAAAAAACCCACAAAACATAGATTTTTAAAAATCTATTATTTCAGGGAAATCGTCTCTTTGACCTATTTGATATATTTTCCTTACCCTGGTTTCATGAAAACACGACCAAAGTGGATCTGAGCATGGAGATCGATATCCATCACCTGCTTAAGGTAGTCCTGAGAATGATATTTAAATAAAAAGCCTCTCTCAATCAAAACAATCAAAGAAAAACAAACAAAAGTCCTAGTTTGATGATGTTGGGATGCAGCATTGCATCATGGGAATTGTTGTCATTTTGTCTTGTTCCTTCCTCACTCTATTTTTGCCCTAGGAGATGACGTTTTATTAAACTGCAACCAAAATAAAAGGGTTCTTTTATATGAAGACTACTCAATAAATATATAACATTAGTCCTGTTATTTTCAGAAACTTTAATGCAGACATTTTACATATTATATCCGATTCACGTATCTCTATTTTACTTTGCTATTGATATTTCTAGCAACTTGTACTTTTACTACATTTAGTCTAACTATCTTTGTTAATCGTTACAACAAAATAAAACCAGAAGAAGAGTTTCGTCATAGTCTGTATTTATGTAGAGATTTTCTAGTCTTCACACATCTTTCACACCCATTCACATGCTTCAACATGGGGTTAAGTGCCTTGCTCGAGGACACATAAACTAGAAGAGCAAGGAATTGAACCCACAACCTTCCAGTCAAAAGACAACTCTCCCTACCACTGAGCAACCATGGCTCAATCCTAACCCCACACTTTTTTAATTACTTTTTTCACTTAAATAGAGACTTTTACTTAAATAATATTATTAAAAAAAGTGACTTCAACCTCTACCAAAGTCACTTCCTCGTAAGATACTTGTACTTTTACTCAAGTATCCCTTTAAGATAGTTTATATAAGACTGCTAAAAAGTATTTGTGTCTGTTTGTGTTTTACAGTAAATTACAGCATGTCATCCCACTTTCTGCCACATGGTGGCAGTAAAACACAGCGTGTGTGCACTCTCCCCCATCGCTGCTCACCTTCTCTCCCATGGACACTCCTCCTGAGGTGATGATGACATCAGCACGGCTGATGCCTTCATTCAGAGCGTTGAGAAGGTCATCGGGGCTGTTGGGAGCACGCACACGCACACACACACACATGGACGAGTAAATAATGGAGGGATTAGGAAAAAAGACAACTAGAAGAGGAAGAGGCAGAGAGATGAAGAAGTCTATATTTTGAGGAACGATTGTGAAGGCCTACTTGTCTCCCACGATGCCCAGATTGATGGTGGGGTAGCCGTGTTCCTGGATCGTGGCCAGCAGCGTGGAACGATTGCTGTCCCTGATCTTCCCAGGATGGAGGTCATCCTCTGGATTCAGCAGCTTCCACAACAAAAGTAGAGAAATTTAAGAAAAAAAAATCACTGATTTTAAATTCTGCAGCTCCCTTTTTAAACGTCTAACATCCTTTGCCTAAGGAATTATCCCCATTTCTCTGAAGGAGTTTGAATATGGACCGACAGTAGAGTCGTCCTTTCACAAAAGCATCTGGGTAAAGTTTTTTTGGGGGGGGGGCGCGACAGAATCAACACACTGGAGTTTTAATCCTTACCTCGTTTCCTGTGGACATCACGGCCACCACGGGGAATTTCTGGACCTCCACCTCGGTGACGCCGACCGTGGCCAGGAGGCCGATTTCAGACGGGCCCATGTGGGTTCCCTTCGCCAACACACACTCGCCGCGCTTGATGTCGTGACCGATAGGCCTGTGGGGAGATGTGCGATTAAAACCTGTACAAAACATATATATGACATTGTGCATGCATCAGTTTAATACGTATTTTACATATATTTTGTACTTTTAAGACTCTCGTTACATCACAGTTTTGTAACTAGAAGCACTTGGAGAGCACAGACCTCCACCAGGGCAGCTAAGCCCCCCACAAAATAGCGATAGCGTCTACGGATCACGGCCAATATTTTATCACTTGTTTCCTGAAAATTTCAGCCAAATCCGTCTGCGACTTTTTAATATATCTTGCTCACAGACAAACGCCAGCAAAAACATATCCCTCCTGGCGGTGGTCAATAACACAGTCGTAGTATAATTTTAATCATATTTTGAGGTAATAACAATGTAAAAGTGTGATCAAACTAAACCAAAACAGGTATGTGAACATGGTTAATACACAACTACCACTACATATGTGTTCAAGAATAAGAATGTTAATGAGGAAAGATGAATTACCACTTATCAAAAGATATTATAGTGATGGAAGCCAAAATCAATTCTCATTGCCAAGCTATTATATTGAAACTATTATACTATTATATATACTATATACTATTATAACTGGACTCGTCACACTAACCTTCATTAGTTTGACACTGCGTACTATCAGATGTATACAGGGGATGTTGGAAATGTTGTCTATTTATAGTGTCCCGTAAATCTTAAAGGTGCATTATGTAATAAGAAACTGGCCATAAAATCCTCCTAATATGTCACACAGACTCAGGAATAATGTTCATATAACAATCTGAACTCACCAACAACAACAACAGTACAGACAAAATATTTGCATTAAAAAAAATCTTTTGCAGACTGCTAATCATGTGTTGAAATCATGTTTTTGGCATGTGGCGCCACCTACCGCCTTCTACCAATCATTGCAGTCAGTAGAGTCTCAGCTGCGAGGCAACCACGGGTTGCCAGTTACGTCAGAAAACGAAACCTAAAAGCCTAAAACCTCGTTATTTTGAATTTGAATGTAGTAACGGTTTTTGGCCACACTCTTACATATGGCGCCTTTAATGGCTGCCCTACACCAGGAGACACTGACCTGATGTCCTGCCCTGGACGAGCCTGGACGAGGATTCGTACCTCCAGCTCCTCTGTGCCCTGAAACACACAAACCAGTGTGTCGGCTCCATCAAAGTGAACACATACAGTTTGCCCAAGTGACCAAGACGTTTCATTGTGAGCTAACCTCACAACACTTGCTATAATGTGAAGGTAAATTTGAGTTTGAATGCTCTGTGACTTACTTGTCGTCTGTATGTGGGGTGAAAATCCACACTTACGTCTTCAGACTCGCGCAGGAGCTCGGTGTCTTCCACCTGGACGACAGCGTCGGCCCCACAGGGGATAGGAGCACCTGTCGTTACCCTCATCACCTGACCGGGCATCACTGTGTGAGTGGGCTGTACAGGAACACAAAGATTACAAATCTGCATTTGACTGACATTTATTACATGCACTACCGTTCAAAAGTTTGGGGTCACTTAGAAATGTCCTTATTTTTGAAGGAAAAGCACTTTTTTTCAACATTAAATGAATCAAAAATAGACTCTATACATTGTTAATGTGGTAAACGACTATTCTAGCTGCCAACGTCTGGTTTTTAATGGAATATATTAGTTGTATAGAGGCCCATTTCCACTGTTCTAAGGGTACATTGTGTTTGCGAATGGCGTTAGAAGGTTATTGGATGATTAGAAAACCCTTGAAAACCATTGTGCAATGATGTTAGCAAAGCTGAAAACTTATTATTTTGAATAAAAATTATTATTTCTAATCTTGTCAATGTCTTGACTATATTTTCTTTTCGTTTTGCAACTTTTCTGATGAATAAAAGTGTGACTTTTAATGAAAAATACAAAAAAGTTGTATAGGTGACCCCAAACTTTTGAACTGTAGTAGTATAATTTGAAAATGTGGTAATGACCTTATTAAGGTGTAACAAACGTTATGTACAACTGATGTAAAAGACACAAAAATACAACACAAAAATACTAATTTAGGTAATTTGACTTTTAGGACCCAGACATATAGCTTTATAAGTGTGTAAACATTTTTCAGTGGACGCTTACAATACAATCAAAAAAGAACTACATTCTTTCTGGCATGTGAAGGCCACCGTAGTTTCTTGATATGCTGAAGTCCTCCATTTCTAACAATCTGCAGTCTCACCACTAGATGTCACTCATTCATACACACTGGACCATTATTTAAAAAATGGTGTGTGCTAATTTGTACAAGAATCCCTAGAATCTAGTGTTGTTTCAAAGCCTATATCTGTTTGGTCAAACGTTGATGTTCTAGTTCTGCTCTAGAGCGACCGGGTAAGGAAATGCACGAGAGCTAATCAAGGGACGAGGTGAAGGACAAAGGTAAAACACTTCCTTTCCATAATAAAAACCATGTGTGTGATTGTATGAGCATGACTGAGTTACAGTGTTGGCACAAACCTGCTCTCCAGCCTGGGATTCACCGATGATGAAGCGGTCGCCCGGGCCATCAGCCGCTAAAATATAACAAATATTTAATTAAGAGTTAAACATGTGTACAGTCAGCAAGCGTTTATGGGGCCCTCAGCTGAATTTGGTTTGATGAACTGTGACTAACATTTCTGGTGATGCTGTCATTCATGTGAACTCAGTGAACCTGTTTAGCAGCAGAGTGTTTCTGCAAAAGTAAAAAACAAAACACCTGTACTGTATCTGTAGATCTCTAATCTTTAAAAATCTGCATGTTTGCCTCAGCAGGCACCCCGGCCCCTCAGGACATACAGTTTGTGAAAAATCCACAGAGATATGGAGTTCTTCTTCTCCTCCTCCTCCTGCAGATGTTATATGCAGGATTGTTTTAAGCTGCCTGCAGCACAACATGCTGCCACGCTGCTCTCCAGGTTAACAGGCCCCTCACTGCCATCCAGGACTCTCACTGTAGTCCACCAACTCTGCCTGAACCTTAGCCTGAAAACTAACAGGAGTTAAAGCATTAATCTTTCTGAACAGGTAAACATCAACAGTAGATCTCCACGTGGGAGCTTCAGAGCACCACGTCGTCCACTTCCCCAGCGTCCAGTCCACGTCTAAGTGGGACAGTCGGTGTTTTTGAGTGTGAAGAAAGAGCGACACACTGGCCTTGTTAGACTCTCTGAGCAGAAGCGAACATTATGCTGCGCTACTCCACTTACAGTAGCAGGGACTCTATTGATAATGTACAGTGACAGTCACATGATGTACTGTACATCAGTGCCAGACTGAAGCCAAAGAAACTGTAACTGTAAAAGTGGAAGCAGGAAGTGCAGCGTCACTAAAAGTAAAAAAATAATCAACAAAAATAGTAGATTTAAGGGACATATTGAGGATATATTTGACCCACAGATATGCAAAATTAGTAGTTCTTGCAATCTCAAGACTTATATTTGGACAATTTGCTTATTTAACATAAGATAATATTTTAAATAATATCATATCACATAAACACGCAGCTGGGTCACAAACCCTGGTCTTGTGGTAGCCACTACTCCACCGTGTGACCCATATGATATCATATCGTATATTACATCTCTTTTACTTCTCAGTTCATTTTATATCATGTTAGCACGATGTCACGGACATTTGTCTCATGTATTTATAATGAGCACTGTAAGGTTATATTTAGATGTTGTTGACATGAAGAATTCATGGATTCTAGAAACAGCAGGAAACACGATATTATGTCTTGAATTTATAGAGAATGTGCTTTATTTTGAAAATCGTCTTTGAAGGTGTTGGATGGAGCCAGCGAGATTAGTATTGGACGTAAGGAGATGTCAATAAAAGCTCCACTCAGAAGTCGCTACCAAGATAAAAATATTATCTAAATTCCTTTTTTAGTGACTATGGCGTGTACAGAGATATATATACATATATACTGTATATACTGTGTATTTTACTTACCTCTCACAGCATAACCATCCTTAACAGAGGCAGGGAAAGGTGGCAGGTTGTCTTTGGCATAAACGTCCTGAGCCAGGACTCGACCCATCCCATCTGTGAAGGAGAAGAACTTGGTGAGGTTTCAAATGTCTCAAAAACACAGGGAAGGAGAGAAGAAAAAAACTAAAAAAAAAAAAAAACTGGGTGAGAGTGGGTGGAAGAGGGAGAAAAATCCAGGCACTAAAATACCTTAAGCTGCTGTGTGGCTATATTTAGCATTGTTGTGAGCCTTTATGCTGTGATTATGTGGGCGTTAATATGAAGATCTAAGCTTTGATATCAATCAGTTGAACCATGCATGTTACAGACACCCACACACGAGTATATACACAGCTTATATCAGTGTCAGAAGAAAAGACACGCGTGAGCTTGTCTGATTTATTTCCTCTGAGCTGCCTTTGTGAAAAACATCAATAAAAACAATAACTTTACTTATAGAGTACTTTTAAAAACACACGTCTGAATATTCAGGAAGATTCACCCATTGACACATCTTTCATACCCATTCACCTGCTGCAACATGGGGTTAAGTGTCTTGCTCAAGGACACATCGACTAGCAGAGTCGGGAATTGAACCCACAACCTTCCAGTTGAAAGACAACTCGCCCTACCACTTAATCCTACCTCCTCACTTTAAAAAAATACTTTTTATATCATAATTAAGTACAATGTCATATTTGAAGACGTTTAAGTAATATTAATAAAATAAGTGACTTCAACCAAAGTAATTTTCTGGTTAAGATACTTGAGAGTTGGGAATTGAACCCAAAACCTTCCAGTTGAAAGACAACTCACCCTACCACTGAGCAACCATGGCTCGATAATAACACCTCACTTTGAAAAAAAACAAAACCTAAGCAATACCTTACTTATTACTAAAACTACAAGTACAAGTACATATTATGTCATAAAATGATTTCTGATACTTAAGTACAGTAAATGTCACATACTTTAAGACTTTTACTTTTACTATATTATAAAAAAGTGACTTCAACATTTACCAAAGTAATTTTCTGGTAAGATACTTGTGCTTTTACTCAAAGATCCCTTTACTTACTTTATACAAAGCGGCAGCAACAACAAGCATGTGGTTAATGGAGTGTGTTTTGGAAAATTGATGACATTTACAAGGTTTCTTGAATGCATCTTGAAGAACAGATTTTGCCAGGCGCTGGAGTTTGCTGCCGTCTTTTCAAGAATGACTATTACTGTAAAACGGCGTCTGCAGCAGAAATGTCATTTAAAGTCTGTCCTGTAGATCTGGCAGATGGTGCTTTTTTTCCCCCCCTTCCTCTCTCATAAAGACCAAGGAGAAGTTTGTTTGATTCTCTCTGTTTGACTGACACCGTGACCTGCAGACACAGGCTGCTGATTCAGTAAGGTGTCTCGTCGGGGGTGGACAGAGAGAGCGTTAAAATGCTGTCGCGTGAACTCAGCGAGCTCGTGTTGCCGCATCGATCGGAACGCTTTGATGCGTAAACACCGGGGCGAGCTCGGTCGCTGATGTCAGCAGGTGCAACGTGGAGGCAAATTGGAAATGTCAGGTGGATGATGAACAAATTTGGAGACATTTGTCTACTGGGAATCTTTCTTTGGAGCCGTTTTGTTGATTCGGACAGTTTGACAGTTTGAACATCGGTCCTCCTCACCTCTGTAGTTAATGATCTCAGTGCCCAGGACGGCGGTCATCTCCAGCACAGTGATGAAGGCCTTGTCCATGGAGGTGAGGGGGAAGGGGGACATACGGTGCCTCCGGGCCACTTTAGTGATGTCCACTGCACTGTGACCTGGAAGGACCATAAAATTAAACGACATATGAAAAAAACATTTTCCATTATCCAATCCAACTTTATTCATAAAGCACAAATGAAACATACAAACATGTGACCTAATAGACCTAAGAACAAACAATAAAACAATAAAAATACTGTAGAAAATATAAAAACAACACAAAAGTGAATATTGGTCAGTTATATCATGTTGTGAGTTGACATTTAAAAACATTATTTTTTACTAAAATATTGGCAGCATATTGTAGAATTTAAATTTTCTATTCTCTTAAAGACAAGTGAGGCAACATTTTGCACAGAATTCGGAATACTAAAATTAAACGGTATTAACTCATTAATTAAGTATTGACACTTGTATTTAGCATTTTAAATCCTAATTTAGTCCGTTTAAAAGTTGAGAGAAAGACGGCAAAGACGGGAGGAAGAGGAGAAAGAAATGTGAATTTTAAGAATCCCAAAAGCCACCAGGAAAAACGAAAATAAATCAACTAAGCTGATTTGAAGTGTAACGGATTTGGCAGCTGTGACAGCAGTGAATGGCAAATATCCAAAGCACACTAATTAATTTTTTACTGTGAATGTACATACTGTACTGTATGTATAATTATGTAATAATAATACAAGAAAAATTACAAAACTCCAAATACGCCAAATCCAAGATGGCCGACTTCCTGTTGAGTAGAGGTCACGGTGTCAAGAGGATTTTTTTTGGTCATCTCGGGCCGGACAATGTTCCCGACGAATTTCGCAGAAATTTGGCGCAACTAAATTTCGCAATTCTATTATTATATCAAATTTTTTCGGCAGTTCTGGTTTGCGTGGCATTTTTTCGTCAGTTTTCACGCACGTTTAGGGGGTCAAATTCGCACCCTTGCGCGCGAGGTCCCTAATAAAATGGTCCTGTTTTGCAGAAGCGACAAGAGGACACACATCTGTGCTCGACAGCAGCCATGTTGGGTCTAATAAAACCTCTGTGATCATTCCAAAAGGTAAAAGGGAACAAAGCAAAGGTGTAACTAATGTGTAATCTGCTCTCTCTCCCTCTCTGCTACTCTGTGCTGTCTCTACGCCTCACAGAGAAAGAATAGGCACTGTGCTTTGATTTCCCTTGACCCAATTTCCTCTCCTCTTAAACACACACTTACGCTTCAGCAGCATATTCTGATGCTTAACATGAGGCTTAACAACCTCTGGCAACATATCTCTCTCTCACACACACACACACACACACAAACACACCGTCACATTTAAAATGCATCTCTGTGTGCTGGAGAGTTCACGTGGTAGCGTTCAGATACGACACACGGGGAGAGAGCGCGCGAGCTTAGTACTCACTTGATCTTAGGATGTTTTCTTTGCTGCTGCATCGTGACTGCACCTAGAGATGGAGGGAGCGATAAAAAGAGAAAAGAAAGACAGAGACAGAGAGAGAGAAAGCAGAGGCAGTGGTAATTTGAGATAAACCAGGCTGCTCTTTTGACATGCTTTGAGATGAGAAGCTGTTTATAAAACAGTCAAAAAAAAGAAAAAAAAAGAAAAAAAGAAAAGAGAGCCGTGTCACACTACACTGTGCACTTTGTCCTGCTGCTGGGAGACGGCTGCGTCTCCTGAATTACAATTATCGTACAGCTTACGTCGTCACATCACAGGGTGGAATTCACACCGTCACACTACGATGATTAGATTAAAACATATATATAGATATACATGTATGTGTGTATATATATATATATATATATATATATATATGTATGTATAAATACGGACAAAGGCAACAACATACAGAGTGACAATATCGTGTCTCACAGGGTCATAAACAGATGTATCCACTGTGCTACGGGTGTGACATCAAATGTAGTGGAGATGTAGTGTCCAGTATAGATAGTGGCTGTTCAGATGTGGTGCAGGACCAGGTTTAGGTTTCGGTTTCCATTGAGACTGCTGATGCTGCATGACGGCTAGCACTATCGCTAAACCTAAATATATAATCTAAGGGATGGAAGGGGAGGGGAGGGAGGAGAGCGGGTTAAAACGGGGGCTGAGTTTCCCAAAAGCATCATACAACCCAGTCAGTATACCTACTAGCTTTGTACAGTACAAACCAGTGGTCAGCAATTGGTGGCTCGAGGGCCTAAACTGGGCCGCCAGCATCAGTATCTGGCCCGGTTATCCTGCTTATCTTCAGAAAAAATATGAACTTATTCAAATAGATTCTGTTGCTAGAATTGAAAGTTAACCTAAACTAAATGATAAAAACACTATTGCTGTCAAGGTCAGACGGTAAATGTCCACATTATTGTTAGCTTAACGCAGCAAACGTGGGTTTTTGTTTGTGACTGAAGAAAGTGAAGTTTTGACCCTTTAAGGCACCAAGAAAAAAATATTTCTTTGCATTTTTTATTATTTTATTCTATTTACTTACGATAACAATAACGACAATGAATATATACATATATATTTTCTTTAAATTAGACCCTACAGTATTTCAGATACAGGCCTCTACCAAATGGTTGAGACGTCTGTTCATGATAAACCTGGTTTAAATTCAGAACAAGTGACATAAGTGTTGGTGAGTTCAGCTTGATGCAGTTTTCAACGAGATACAGTGACTAAAAGCGTGGTTGAGTGGTACCTTAAAGGGTTAGGGCACTTTTGCCTGATGAAAATACAATGTCTTGGCCCAAATATTCAATTGTAAATGTAATGTTTTATAATTGGCGTGTTAAGAAATGAGAGGAAAGATTTGACTTTTATCTGTTTAACTTTAAAGTTTAGGGTCGTCTGTAATGTCCTTGGAGCCCTGTATAGTGAGGTAAAACTATAGTTTGCTTCCATTGTTTTTATATGGTACAGAACTTGGACACATTAAACCTATTTAAAGAACAAACTGTTCTGTTTTTATTCCATTTAAAGACTAACTCAGCAGCCACTTGTCTGACACCCAGCCCAGAGTGTTATGAGTGATGCTGACTGTGTGAAAACACGTTAAAAAAAACCTGCTCAATATTAAATAAATAACGCAGAGGGTAAGTAGAAGTCACTGCCTCTACAAACTACCATCTACACCTATACGTAAACATGCTTTTGGGAAACTCAACGCCATGGCGAGACTCGACGAGAGTCAAAAGGCTGCAGTTTAATTTCAGAGGCTACACATTTTGGCACAGAATAACAGCATCATTATCACAAATTACAGGCTCGCTTTTTATCAACTGGGGTCCAGTGAGAGTATATAAATTCAGCCAAAATGAACTTTGATGCCAGAATGCTATTTTTGGGGGCACATTTCTCACTTCTTTTTTTTGGTGGTGTATTTTCTCTGCTCGGATGTGCTGCCTGACTCGACAGACTTGTCTGTTCTAACGTGTTTTCCACTCGCTCTGACTTTGACACTTCTTCCTCTCTTTAGCAGGAGCTGCTGCTGCTGCTTCTCAGTCACAGCTATGACCTGGAGGTATCACAGAAGTTGGGGGGGGCAGTGTGTGGTCTATGGAGAACCAAAACACCCATGGTGAAGGTGAAGGTCTCTCCTCTACCCAACCACCCACCCGCCCCTTTCCTAGGCTTCTATACTGCGACACCACTGGGCACCAAACAGCCAAGGTGAGAGGATGGTGAGAGATGGGACGTGGGGCGGGCAAAGAGGGTGGGATGGTGGAGACTGAGGGATGGAGAGACACAGGAAAGAAAGAAAGAAAGAGAGTGTGAGGGGAAAAAAGACAGATAAGAGAGACAGAGAGGATGAGGATGAGGAGCATGGCGTTCTCCCACAGCCCAAGAACGGAAAAAGAAACAAATGAAGCACGGACTGGACAGACTTCACTAAAACTACAGAGCCGAGAAACACAGCGGAAGAGGAGGGAAAACAGGAGGAAACGGAAGAAGAAGAAGAAGAAGAAAAAACAAAAACAAGAAAGACCACTGGAGTGGTCTGATGGCATCTACTCATCTACACACACACACACACACACACACACACAAACCAGCACACCAGACATATAGGGCTACTGAAAGCAGAGCATGTTAACCGGAGAGAGACGGAGACAGAGAGAGACAGATGGGGGGGGGGAGAGAGACGGACGGACGGGGGGACGGAGACAGGAAGAGGACCGGAAACAGAGTGAACGACAGACGAGAGGACACACGGAGAAAGAGAGAGAGAGAGAGAGAGAAAAAGGGAGAAGAGGGGGTGGGACACAGAGCGGGGCGTTTGTTTTGCGCGCTCCTCGGAGGAGGGTGTGGGGTCAAGGGCAAGAAGGGGAAAGATAGGGGTGGAGAGGGGAGGGGTGGGGTCGGGATAGTTACTCGAGAGCTGAAGGTCCTCCTGCGATCATCTTTAAGCCCCTCCAACCTACACTGGAGCTAGTGGAAGATAAAGCATCGAATCACAGGCATCAGTGCATCTGTCCCGGCAAACGACACCAAAAACAACACCACACGCAGACACACACACACACTGACACACACACATGACAGGACAGGACGGACAGACGGACCACAGACAGACAGACAGACAGACAGACAGACAGACAGGCGTCCACTACAAGCAACAAGTGTGATAGAGATAGAATTATAGGAGTAAAGAGAAAAATGTTGAGGCCACAAACTTCAAAAGTTGTTTTTGTATTATTTTGTATGCTCTACAGCTTCTGTTGTCTTTTTTATTGGCTGTTCTAAGACGGAGACATCTGATCATTTAATCAGCAAGTAAATATATTTTTTTCCTGTTTAGGTCACAGAAATGGATGTTTAACATGTGTCCAAAATTTTTTATTTTATCTAATATCTAATTTTTTCACTGCACTTTATGCTCACAGGGAATTTATTTTGATGCAGTACCGCATATAGCCACTACAACTTGATGTCGCTATTTCCAGCTCTCTCATACAGAGTCTAAAACACCAGTTTCCCTCTTTTATTTAACCTACATTCCTTTTCTTTCTATTGTGTTAGTACACACTATACCTTACGTTCAACGTATATTACTTTTGTAAAAGGTAATTCAGCAAATGTTATCATAAATGTCACTACATCTTTGAATTTAAATGCAAGAAGATGCATTCGTTACTCTTCCCAATCTGTTACATCATAATTAAGAACAGACAAACAGGAGCTGAAGAACGTCCTGTGTCACTTTGTTGACTGTTTCCACTTAATTTCAATCAAAATCTCCTCATGAAAAATCATTTTCATAATGTCATTTAGTCTATTTTACAGTGGATGTCCCTGATGGCAGCAGCTGTGGTTGCTAGGAGATTTGTGTCACAACTGTAACTTCATATTCTATTTATAGAGTGAGACAGAACAGTGGAGAGAGTGAGAAATAGATATGAATTAATAATAAATAAATAAATAAATAAATAAAACAGAAAGACAAAGGTGGGAGGGTGGGGGATTAAGGGAGCTAAATACAGCTACAGCCAGACACAGATCAAACTCGCATACATTGAAAAAAAGCACAGAGGCAAACTAACAATCGACAGCTACAGGACATTTCCGTAACAAGGTGAACCTTGTAAAAGACACAATTAACACAGAACAATTACATCAGTATCTCACACTAACTGGCTGGTTTCTTTAAAAACACACAGACGACAAAACCCACAAGAATCACAACGTTTTCCACTACTTTCTAAACCACACACACACACACTCTCCTTTTGTTGTTGTTGTTTTGTAAGGTATCATTAACCTGTCCTGGGATTAGTGCAGTGAAAAAAAAAAACACCTTTTAAATGCAGTGTGTGTAGTGATGACACTGAGACCGACACAGGTGGGGGGGGAAAAAAAAGCAAAGACCTCAGTATAGCGGAAAAATAGCTCAGTAGAGAAGGATCATACCATCAGAACCATGGGGGGGGAGACAGTTTGCATATGGAGATGGAGACGCAGAGGAAGGTGTGAACAAATGGGTGTGTTTTTAGACGTGTGTGTGTGTGTGTGTGTGTGTGTGTGTGTCGAGGGGGAATGGGAGAAAGCAGTCTGTCAAACACTCTTTTTCCTAATATACCCTCTGCTGCAATCCCACGTTACACCGGTGAGAGACCGGAGAAAATGAGGCTCTTATGAGAGATGCAAATGTGAACACACACAGACGCACAAACACAACGAGAGCAGGTTTGTCACACACAAAAAAATGACACTAAATAATAATAATAATAATAATTCAATTTCATTCTCGACACATCTGCATGAGTGCATGTGAGGATTTTGGTCGTGACAGCGATTTAAAGGCAACATAGACGACACACACACACACACGCACGCGCACACACACGCGCACACGCACACGCACACGCACACACACACACACACACACACACACACACACACCAGTCTCCATGCCAGAAACACTAATCACTCCACAGGCTAACCCCACAGTTGCCGCGGAAACAGCCTGACAACGGGTTGTCATGGAGATCTGCCAGGAAGATCAATGGGCCGGAGGATAAGGTGGCGGCGGTGGCCGTTGCCGTTAGTGCGTGTGTGCGTAAGAACGCGGAATAGTTGTGTGTGGCCAGGTCAGCGGAGGCACGTGGGAAATCGATGGAGCCAATAACGGCGCGAGCTGAGGAGACGCTTTGGTAAATGATGGGATGCTACCAGCGCGGTGCTGAGCTCAGCACAAAACAAAAGAGGGGGGGGTGCTGTCAGACGAATTATGCAAAAAAAAAGAGAGGAAGATTTATCCGTCCGCCGCGAGGTGGAGGAGGAGGAGGAGGAGGAGGAGAGGGAGACAAAATGCTACAGCAGCAAACCAGAGCTAAGTCTTCTACCCTGGGGAGTGACGGCAGGAGCCTGAGGGCGGGAAAACGGGAGAATGACATGACGGCGGGCAGAGAGCGCGTTTGCTGCTTCGTATCTCATCGGTTAACTTCCCCCCAAAACAAAAACTACACACATCCACATTCACACAGACGACGTCACATCCTCAGGAGACAAAAACACCAGCGTCCACTGTCACGTCGTTTATGTCCGAGTAGGTGATGAATGACAGGATGAGTCATGACGAGAAAGAGAGAGAGAGAGAGGCGATATGAGGCGGGAAAATGTCGCTGACCACTAAACATGGTGATGACACGTCACCACACTTTCTTCTTCTTCTTCTTCTTCTTCTAAAACCTGACTCAGGCTGTCTTATGCAACAGACATCTCCCCCTGTTATTATGTCAGAGACTACAGTACAGTATGTGTTGTTGTGTATATACTGTAGATACATAGACGTTTGTGACCTGGTATTAACACATGATCTTTGCATCTGGTATAAACTCATTGTTTTCAGGTTTAGGTATATGAGGTAGAGCTCAGACAAAGACCGGACGAAGACGACTTTAAATACAGAATATGCCTGCTGTGATCTCGTCCTTGACGTGGTCTCGTCTTCCTGCTTTTATTCCACACTAATCCAGATAAAGAAAACATGTTAACACCAGATTAAACTATGTCTACGAGTCTGTTTAAGGCTCCGTGTAAAACATTTAAACGCTATGATTTGCTGAAAATGGCGTTAAAATAACCTGACTGTGTGTGTGTGTGTGTGTGTGTGTGTGTGTGTGTGTGTGTGTGTGTGTGAGAGGTGCGGTGTGTGTGTGTGTGTGTGTGTGTGTGGTTGATCGGTAGAAGGTTAGCGGGGTTTACCTGGTCCAAGGTAGAGTACCTTGACTTGAGCGTGATGACCTCATCCAGGTGAGCCCTGAATTCTCTCCGTGAGGCCTGGAGGGAGCCACAGGATAGTCACTCAACCTTCATGCCACACACTCACACACACACAGACACACAGACACACACACACGCTGGGCTACAGGCATGCACACACCCCATCCTGATCAGTACAAAAGTTTCAGTTAGTGGCACACATTTGCACGCACTCTTTGTCGCCCTCATTTCAGCCAGCAAATCTGAACACACACACATCCATACTCAGCCAGTACTGACCTGACACACACTCTGCAATCACATGACAGGAAATACAAAAAAAATAAAACAACACAAACCACCACAGAACCAAAGATGGATGATGAAGAAACCATTATTGTTGTTATCTGCTTACAAAGTGAGTGTTTGACTCTTGGCCTCTCTCCCAGCATGTGAATATGTCATTTAAAATGCAGGGGAATATATAAAGTACACAAGTAATGGCACCTTAATCCTGAGAAACCTTAAATTGTACTGCAGAGAGCAAAGTAACTGGATTACAATTACTTTGAAGAAAGTGCGGTGAAACGTCGACCTTCAACATTTACAACAAGGAAGGAATTTGGTTTGATTTCTATAAATTTGTGACTCAAGGTTGTTATAGTTAACGTAAACTAACGAAATAACAAAAACTAAAATAGAAAAAATCCCAATAACTACCTAAAACTGACGTGAAAATGTGCTTATTTTTAGTCTTTGTAAATATATGTCATACATAATCCTTTTGGGTTCATGTGAAGTGTATTTATTTTTTCTCTGCCGGCAATTTTGAATGGTTCAATTTGAGACACAATACCTTACTTATTTATTTATTATCACATTTTTGAATCCTGCTCCTGGCAAATACTTAATGTTACAAGAAACTAACACTAAATCTAATAAAAACTAAACTAAAACTAAATTCTTAGCAAAAAACTTAGCAAAAGCTGCTCTAAATATGAAAATTAAAACTAACAAATTTTAAAAAACAAAATGTCACAACTAAATAAAAAATTCTGAAACTATTGTAACCTTATGTAAACTAAAATTATACCCTGGATTTTCTTTAAAAAAAAAAATGGACTACCAAACTGAAAACTATATCATAAACAAAAACTTAACTCATAAATATGGAAATATTACTAAACCAAGTAAGTTTTCATTATGTAACATAACAAATAAAGTTCCTGAACGAGCAAAAACATTGTGTTCAGCACATTCCTGTGTTTTGTGATGAGCGCAGCTACGCTACATCACAAAAACATCAGATTAAGGCAGCAGGAGTCAAACTCAGCGAGACACTGAGACAACAGCGTGACACTGATGTGTTTAGGAAGTAGTTTGGAAAGTTTTAACTTTAAGCTAATTGATTCAATCTCATGAAGCTAAATGAGGCTAAATTGTCTCAAAATATCTAAAAAATAAGACTTTTTATCTTCTTCCCTTTTTCCAGGTTCATTAACGTGCAATTACGGCTAAAATCGATGGATTTTGCGTTGAACAAGTGTCAGCACTTTTCTCTGCCCTTGCACTGAGGCCATGTCTGTCTATCACTGTGAAGGCTTACACGCTGTGTGTGTGTGTGTGTGTGTGTGTAAGAGGTCTACTGAGGTGTTTGCACACAGAGGGGAAAAAGAAAAAAAAAACAAGCAATATCACTTTCATTCAAATACACAGAATTGGAGCGTCTTTCAACTTCAGACCTGAGGTTGAAATGCGAGTGAGGGATGTGCTTTAGTGATGGAGGTGTGTTTTATTTTGGAGGACGTGTGTGAGTGAGTGAGTGCAGGGATCAAGGCATGAGGATTAGATACACAAACGAGTACCAGAACAGGAACGTTTAGGACAAAATCACACACACCGAGGAGGATAAAACACCACCATCAAGAAATAAAAAAAAACACAGGGGGAGACCGCAGGATGGAGCAGGCAGGAGGACACACACACACATGAGAGAGGAGAGGGGGAGCAATCATGCCAAGAAGGAGGTGGGAGTGGGAAATGCCATGATAACAGTGCATTAGAACAAATGCAGGAGTACCTCAGCAATGCTTAGGGTGGATGAACAGGAGGGGAGCCGCGCCTGTTGCCACGGGGAGAGAGAGGAGAGGAGAGGAGGGGAGAAGAGAAGAGGGTTAACGGAGCCAAAGCCAAAGGGTGGTGGAGGAGGAGGAGGAGGAGGAGCGAGGAGGAGGAGGAGGAGGAGGCACACAGAGAGACTGACAGGGGGGTGGAGCAGGCAGCGCCCTCTGTCTTTCAGGAGGAACGTCTCTGTGTGTCACGGGTCTCTGTGCGACTATCTTGGACGGCCAAGGCAGCCAAAGGGTTCATGATGGACAAGACAAGACGAGACAGATCAGGACAGATCAGGACAGATCAGGACAGCAGGTAGGAGTCACATGGGAGGTGGGTTTCACTCCCCGTAAGAACAGTAGGAGGGAAAAAGTTGCATAGGAAACAAAAATAACGGGAACATTCCATCAATTTCTCATTGATTTTTGAATATTTGAAACATTTGCTATGTCCCCCCCCCACGGTGAGAATAATAAAGGTTTATCCACTCTTGGATTACAGGATAACACTGCATGATTACATTCTTTTGAATCCAGGATAGATGAAGAACTTGTGTCATGTCAAGCATCTCAATCTAGAAGTTACACTGTGTTTACATGTAGTTTACCTAATGTTATTATTGTATATATATGTGTGTATATACACACATATATATGTATGTATATATATATATGTATGTATATATATATATATATATATATATATATATATATACTTACATACATATATATGTACACACACATACATACACACACATATATGTGTGTATATATACACACATATATGTATATACATATATATATATATATGTATATATACATAATATTATGAATTTATTACACACTATTTGCCTCAAGTCACAACCATCCTGACACCAACTGCAATACCACAGATGTCCTGTAGTTTGTCAAACATGGTATTGATATCAATATCTGGATTTTGTTGAATGATCCTTTCTTTTATATTAATTTTAAGAAATCCATTAAAATAAAAAGAATTCCACGCCACATTATGGTAAAATCTGTGGTCACAATCATCCCACATTATCCTCATTCATCAAAACAAGCACAAGCCTCTGAAACACAACACAGACACATTCACACGTTTTAATCCCCATTTTCCTTTTCTCAGCCAATCACAAGCACTGTTAGATTTTGGTCAAACTTTATTGGCTCACTGACGCTGAGATTACAGTCCTTGGAGACTGAACTTTGATATTAGGCGACACAGAGGGAAGTTTTCTTTACTGTAAAACTAAAGTATTGAAGTTCAAAATAGGATTTAATCCACAGGTCAGTTTCGGAACCTTTAACCATCTGAGAAAACATAGAGCTCTTGATATAACACCATTATCACCAAGGTTAAAATACTATGGTGAAGCACTTTTTTTTTTTTTTTAAATCATAACAATGTCTCCACTAAAACACACACAAAAAGCCATGTATTAACTCCACTAATGAGACTGGAAATATCTGTATTTCTGCTCTCAGGATTTGGATTTGGTTATATTCTACGTCCAAGACGAACGGCTGCCTCATCTGCTATTTTGTCAAAAATATCAAACATACAAAAACAACAACACACACAGAGAGAGAGACAGGACCATCTGCATTGGCAAGAGGTTTCTCTGGCTCTGAAAACCTTCCAGCTACAAAATATGACGTATCACCAGGAAATCCATTAAAAAAATAAATAAATATATTTCACATCTATTATTTCTGGCATGAAAACCCTGCCTCGCCAAATAATTTATCACCGCAGACATTAGAGACAATTCCCAACCTTTAGCGATCAAACTGTAACATAATAGACGACTTAATAAATCATCCTTTTAAAGCGTCGGCCCGTCGAGCAGACGAAGATTTCTCGTCTCCTGACGCAGATGAGATATATTCACAGTTAGTTGCCCTCGTCAAACTCTCTGCTGAGATAATGGACAATGACAGGGAAACCACAGGTGGTTCCAGCAAGGAAACAACAGCAGAAGACTCTTCTCAGTACTGCAGTGACATTTTGTTATAAGGGAAAAAAAGGTGAATGCATCATACTTTCATGTCAAAGACAATGTGTGGTTATTACGGTAATTTTACTCTCGCTGTTGCAGGAAGCCGGAGAATCAGCGTCTTTGACGCCAGAGACGAGAAAGTTGGAAAGAAGCCTGTACATAAGTTTCCATTGTTCTTTTAAATATTTTTTATACTGTTCAAATTTCAAATTTAACTGGTGTTTGTGTACAACTACAGTGTTTTCTTCATATTAAATTGCCAATACACTGATGTAACATGCAGTAAATTGTGAATAACTGCCAGATATTGAACGTTATTCTGGAAAAATAATCATCTTCTGGTTAAAATAAGCAAAAAAAAAGTCTACACGAACATTTTGAGACTCACGATAAGTTAACTTTGGTGAATTTCTTTGGTTGTCATAATCGGGTATGGAGAAAGACAATATTTGACGAGACGTGAGTGACATTATAAAATACTGTCCAGCTCACAACACCATACACTCCTTGTGATTTATTTTTTTTAATGTGCCACAATGGAGAGCTTACATCTTTCCTCATGACTTATTATATGATCTTATTAAATTAAGTATTATTCACACAAAAATAAGACCACCTATGCCCTATGATTTAAGAATTAAAAACCTTTTTTTTTTCACAATAATATTTTGAATCATAATTATTTTTGGGCTATATAATCGATGACATACATAGTTTTACATACATTTAAGCATAAGCACCTGAAAATGTTACTATTCACCGTTAGATCTGAGTCTAAAACATGAGATTATGAATTACAATAATAACATTCTTCCCAGCTCTACAGCATGTAAAGAGTGATGTTCACTCCTTTTACCTACATAAACAACACAAATACATAGATTAATATAGATTGACTTTAATCAGTTTTTACCACCGTCTGGAGCGACTCCACATTCGTCGAGTCGCTGACGTTTGCACTTGTCAGATTAAACGCGAGTCGCTGCTTTAAACGTGTTACGCTCTTTTTGTGCTTACACTTTTCTTTTTCCCAATAACAGTCGCTTATTGGAAAAAGGCCCATGTTTCCACCCCTCCCACCCTCCGGAAAAGTAACCACAGCTGAGTAGGACCATGTGCTGCGGGCTCATCTGTCCAGCTGTGGACATTCATCAGTGCTGTGTCCTCTTGTCCCTCATGTCCACACACGTATTAGAAATTAATGAGGTATCGAGTGAGTCGCGTTCAGCGTGAAGCAGAATAAATGCAAGAACAGCTGATTTATGAGGAAGGTGCAGGTTTTGCAGCTCACAAACCTCGCTCCCACTTCCTCTCTCCAGCTCTCTTTCTGTCCGTTTGCCCCCCAGTCTTGCTCTTTCTCCGTCTCTTTGTCTCTCTCTTGCCGTATTTTCTGTCCGACTGTCTCTTACTCTATTTTTGTCCGATGGTTTGTCTCTTGCACTCTCTCTCTTTCTTCCTGTGTTCCTCGCAACTAAAAAACTCTCTTGTGCTCTTTCTCCCTCGGCCTCGAGGCGAACTCTCAGAGTCAGTGAGCATAAGTAACTCAAGTAAATATGTCAAGATATCGTGCACAAAGTAAGAGAAAGTGGCAAGAAGGTCACGTCCTGATCCATGGCCTTTGTGTGTGGAGTTTGCATCTTCTCCTCGTTTGTACTTTTATTAATCGCCTGTAGGGAAATTGCTTCTCTGCATTTAACGCATCCTTCCAGTGAGGAGTCACTGAGCAGCACCCAGGGAGCAATTGGGGGTTGGGTAACTTGCTCAGGGGCACTACAGCCCTTTGACATGGTGTGGACTTTTCCACTTGGCCATGAATTGTTATTTTCTTCCTACATGTCCAAAAACGAGTGCTGGGCGCATTAACGCGATAGCGGTTAACGGTGTCAACGTTAGCGCACGTTAACGCACGCTAACACATGAATCGTTTCCATGACGACTGACCAGAAAAAGACGCGCGTGACGTCATGTTTACGTAACTCCTGATTGTTAAAATGAGTCTCTAAATTAATGCTAAACTTTAAAAACAGAGGCACACATACGCAGTACACAGGTACGCTGGTTATTTGTAGTGCTGTTTTTTTTTGCGTTTAATAAACAGACCGCTCCAGTTCGACTGCAGGTGCGCTAGCGGCGATAAAGGAGCTAATACAGCTAACGGAGCCTGGACTCCGGTGCCTGGATGTCGCGTCTTTTTTTCGGTCAGTCGTCATGGAAACGTAAATGTCGTGCGTTAACCTAGTGCACAGCTGGGATTGGCACCAGCAACCCCGCTACCCACATGTGGAGGATAAAGCAGTAGGTGGATGTACACGCATTTTTTACCCACCACTTTGCACACATGAGCAGCCACACTGGACTTAACTGATTTGGACTAAATGCTTGAAGCAATTTGACCCAAATGGTCTCTAAATGCCAGGAGCCAAGAAAAGAGAAATAAAAGGAAAGGAAAGGAAAGAAAAGGAGGAGGCTGAATGTGTTTATATTAATCAGGGACAAAAGAGCACTTTGCTTCCCAGGACATCGGCTCTCTGCGACATTACATTTCACATAATATTACAACACACCATGTTTCCGACATGACTCACGTCTCCGGAGCCGTCCCCGTCGCTCTGCGTCTTAAATTTAACAAGGTAGAGTCGTTCTTCGTGGCTGAATTAATATCACGCCGTCGCCGCCTCGTCCGCTCACTTGTTGAAAGACCGTCGTCTATACTTTTGTAAGCACATACAGAGAGAGAAGGATAATATATGTGACGCGCGTCTTTCGACTTCTCCTGAGGCGACATTAAGATTGGACGACGCAGATATTTAAAAATGGCCGTACTCGTGACAATAAAACTAAATATAGCTCCTCCTTTGTCAAACTTTAACACTGTACTGTGTTGTTAAAGTTTTTGTTTTTGACATCTATCTATCTATCTATCTATCTATCTATCTATCTATCTATCTATCTATCTATCTATCTATCTATCTATCTATCTATCTATCTATCTATCTATCTATCTATCTATCTATCTATCTATCTGACAAGAACAGAAAACAACATAGGTTTTGTTGTAGATGTGTCTAGCTAGCTAGCTAGCTGACAAGAACAGAAAACATGGGGAAAAAATTGCACAGGTTGTGTTGTAGATATGTGTTTAGCTAGCTAGCTAGACAAATATCTCCCTAGCTAGCTAGCTAGCTACCTGAGAAGACCAGAAAACATGGGGAAAAAAACAACATAGGTTGTGTTGTAGATATCCGTCTAGCTAGCTATCTACCTAGCTAGCTAGTGAGCTACAAAAACAACATATATAGATTGTGTTGTAGATAAGACTTCTGGTTTATTTAATGTAAATATAATTTAATGTTTAGACTGAATTTAAGGTCGGCCAGTCTCGTCTTGCTATAATCTAATCTATATCAAAGTTATATTGCCCGCATAAAAGTAGCAGGAATGAATGAACTTGGACATAAAACTGCACAAAGAGGCATAAAGCAGCCCGCACACACAGATCTATTCTCCCCCACACTCTGGAAACCCGTGTGTGTGTAACATGGCATCGATGGAGCTGCAAATCCATTGCTGTACCTGGCATTAAACTATCGACACCGAGTCATTACCCAGCGCTACGTCAATACTCTGCTGCTTTTCCTTGTGCGCTGTTTAAAGCCGTTATGGATTTTGGGGGAAATAAAAAAAAAAGAAAGGAAAAAAAAAGGTGCTGCTTTCACACTTCTCCACCCATTTCCACTTTCCCAGTCATTCTTCAGCTGCGTTTGTTTGGTGGATGGAGGAAGACTATGATAACCTCCAGGGGATGAGGATGAACGACGTTAGCCTCGGGACCACGAGGGGTTTTTGTTTTCTTATTCTGCATTTGCAAAACGCAGTCGGCTAAATGTGGATGAAGTGTGGAGTGAGAAGGTGAATGAACACACGTGGAGCATGGAGTCCTGCCAGGCTGCTCTATTGTCTCTATTGTTTTTTTATATAACCACCAGCTCTCACCAGCACAGAAACACCTCAGACACACAAACACTCTCTTCCTCATCATCATCATCATTCCCCCCTTTGTTTTTTAAGAAGCCTACAGTCTTGGCCTGCAAGCACACCTCCTCCATCACAAACATCAACATCAGCACCACCAGCAGCAGCAGCAGTGGCACATATGCACAAATTATGTTTACAAAACACACACTGCAAAGGCAACACATCCATCTCCATGTCCACCCAGCTAATAATGACTCATACACACACAAACACAAACACACAAACACACAAACACGCACACAGAGAAAGCCTTGACACTCAAAACCTGTAAACATTCTCTCGGAATACGCAGGAGGAAAAACATTACTTACCATCTTCTGCCTGGAGTCGGAACAGAATGAGCTCCCCGGCACATGCACACGAGCTCTCACACTCTCAAACTCACACACACACACACACTTTTACACACTCACTAACTGGGAGAGCGAAAGAGTAAACGGAGGAAGAGAGAGAGAGTGAGCGATAAGAAGGGAAGGATGGAGTGAGAGGACACACACACACACAGGAGTGAGGAGCAGCGAGGGATACAACAGCCACAGGGAGGTGGAGAACGAAGAGGAGGAGGAGGAAGAAGAAGAGGGTGTATAACATAGCTGCACATGCATGACTGACGTCTGCTGTGTGTGTGTGTGTGTGTGTGTGTGTACTGTACGGATGTGATTAACTCTCCCTCCCGACCGTTAACTTTTTCTCATTTCCTCACTCTGCTGATCTTTCTGTCCTTTTCTTCTATTATTATTATTATTATTATTATTATTATTACTATTATTATTCTCATTTCAGATGATGGGGAGTGCAGATGGACCGAAACAGACGGAACAGCACAGGGGTCCGGCGAGCAAACCCGTCCCCTCTCTCTCTATGTGTGTGTGTGTGTGTGTGTGCATGCATTTCCTTCAATTTCATTTATATCCCCACCACCACCACCACCTCCCACTCTCTCTCACAGTCCCCTGTCTTCTCTAACTCATTAGCTCCTTCACTCTCCCTCCCACTCGCCGTTCCTTCTCTCCATCTCTCTTCCCCCCCCCCCCCCCCTCTCGCCTTTTCCTCCTCACTCACTCCATCATAAATCCTCCACATCCTCTGGCAGACCGGGAGACGAAGAGTCACTTTTACGAGCTTTTACTGCACCGGAGGAGGAGGAGGAGGACAATGACACATATCTAGAAGTATAGTCGCACGGCAACACGAACACACACACACACACATACAGGAAGTCAGTAGTGTCAGGTGAGAGAGCATGAATAATTTCTATAGAGCACAAAGGCATATAACAAGTGCTATCTATCGTTTCCACGGAGGGAATAAACCTTTAGGAATGACGACACGAGCTGTAAAGCAGAGCCGGAGCGTCACCACTGCACCACACGTCCTCAGCTACACTGACCAACAACACAAGCCTCCACTCAGTCACTCAGTCAGTGCAGTAAACACAGACCACGTCACGGAGGGGGAAAAACAATGTTTGTCCTTGTTGGAAACTGCAGCGTCCACAAATGATTGTGTGTGACTTTACCAGAGCAGAGATACAGATTCTCTGACCATGTTCTCTCTCGTCTTCACTTAATTAACAGGTGATACGTTAAAGGAGGGTAAAAAACATGGCAACCAAGGTAATTTTAGCCATTTAAAAAGAGGCTAACTGCATAAAAATCCATATCTTTATATAATAAACCACTCTGACCACAAACTAGCTTAAGATAGACATCGTACATACAGCACATTTCCCATTTTGTGGCAACGTTAGCTATATTGTCCCAGTTCACCATTAACTAGGTGCTTATTAGCATGAATATAAGTAGCATACTAGCCCTTTATTAGTAAATATTATTAAGCACATATTAACACCTTATGAAGGAAAAATCTTAATTCACGTCGTAATAGAGGTAGAATAAGGTGTTAATACGTGCTTAATGATGACTAATAAAGGGCTTGTATGCTACTTATATATGTTAGTAAACACCTAGTTAATGGTGAATATGTGTTCCCTAATCTCAAGTGTTACCAAATACTCAAATACTGATAAAGTGCAGGAAAAAAATCCCTGTGTGGTAGATTAGATTAGATTATACTTAATACAACACAATTGAATATTTGGTAACACTTTAGATTAGGGAACACACATCCACCATTAACTAGGTGCTTAAAAACAGTTGCATACTAGCTCTTTATTAGTAATCATTAAGCACGTGTTAACGCCTTATTCTACATAACCCTATTCTACCTCTATGAATTAAGATTTTGCTTAATATTTACTAATAAAGGGCTAGTATGCTACTTCTATGCATGTTAGTAAGTAAGCACCTAGTTAATGGTGAATATGTGTTCCCTAATCTAAAGTTTTACCAAATATTTATATTGTCACTTTCTAGTCCAGTCACTCAAAGCTGCTTCACACTACAGTTTTGCCATTCACTCATTCACACAGCACATTTTCCATCACCCATTCACACGCTGCAACGTGGGGGTTAAATGTCTCGAAAGATGACAGATCCGACATATCATCCGGATTAGATTAGACAGTTTCTTCAGATTTACAGCAGACTTTGAGGAAACTCTATGGATTTGTGAATGGCTGCAAAAAAAACACCTCTGTACCTCACGTACAGAGGTGTTTGACAATGCAACAGCAGACACGCTGTGCCGACAACAAGTGCCGACTCAGCAGAACACGCTCTGAGCTCAAAGACAGCATAGCAGCACATATTGATGGTTATGGACAATGGAGTCGTTATCTGCGGTGATGTTGCTGTTGCTGGGTTACGGGAAAGGAGACGCTGATCTGTCTCACTCCTACAGCCGGAGCATCAATCAATCAATCAATCATTCATTCATTCATTCATCTCCTCCTGTCTGATCACGTCACTCTGTCAATGATCCTCTGTCACCACTCACTTACTGTACGCTCTGTGATTGGAGCAGCAGGTTTGTTTCACACACACACACACACGCACACACACACTCTTGTCACATTCATTCTGATAATGTCTGTCATAATCCCGCAAGGGACAGATTATCATGACCGTTCAGTATCCCAGCTTCTCCTCATCTGTTTTCTGACTAAGCAGAGTGAACGGAAAGCTGAAAAAATGATCGTGATCATCAGATCACAATCAGAGAAAGGGTTAGATTTAACAATTTACCTAACTTTACGACTCATTTTTTATTCTAATATTGTATTCCTTATTTGTAAATTCTGATATTTCATTTGACATTTTTCCTCTTTTTCTGTTTACATGTATATTTGGCATTTAATCCCATATCCTCTTCTATTTTAAGTGCTGTAAAGAGCCAAATATTTTCTTACTTTCTTGAATATCTTTTGTTTGCCAATATTAATTATTTAAATATGTTTTTTTGTATGTAAATCAAACCAACAAGGTTGCTTGTAATAGCTACAACTATAATGTAAATATAAATATATGTATGAGCGCCACTGTTTGCACACTCCCTCGTGGCAGGTTGACCAGGAAAGGCAATATGTCCACGGTGAAGGTCATGGAAGTGGCATGCGCTGAATTACACTATGACTCACTTCCCACATTTCAGCCCGAGAAGGAGGAGAGAGTTCATTTCCATAAGCCTTGGCCTCGGCTCCGCCGCCATACATCACGCCATTAATCAAAAGAAGAAGAAGAAGAAAAAAAAGCTAAAGTAAAGCTATAGGATCAGTGCGGAGGGAAGTGAAGCAGCGTCCTCTATAGGCGAGTGAACGACAGCGGATATTTTAATCAAAATGAATGCCGATATCAGTCAAGTTGATGGGATGTTTGGAACAGTATACAATACACGGCCGTAAATAACGGCCGCACGTCCACGACGTGTCAAGGTGAAAACAGAGAGGAAGGAGCGAGTGGATGAAAGAGGAGCAGCAGAGGATCGGCTTCTCTGGAGATTAGTGGGGTTTTGTTTAAAAAAGAAAGAAAGACATTTAAAGATCCACCCCCTTTTTCTTTCTTTCCTGAACTTTGATGCATTTCCAAATTTCACAAATTCAGTCCCATTTTAACATTTACTTACTTACTTTTTTGTTCAGGAATGTATATAAGATATATAAAATACTCTATATATTCGTATAGTCTCTGTTTACTGTACATACTGTAATGGGAAAAAGCAGCTTAAATACTCTGTGTTCTCTCTGTGGTAAATAAAGGTTAAATGAAATAAACAAAGAATAAAAGATAACAAATTAATTGGCAAAATGGAATATAAACCTAAAAAATGTTTCATAGAAAAAAAGCATTTTGTTCCCAATCTAAAGCAAACACATACAGTAATTGTCCTGGGGAAACTACTGTAGTAAACAACTGAATAATATACTGTAGTCAAATGACACAAATATAATGACGGCTAAATAAGATGCCGTATAAATGGAGCAACAGTCGCAATCAACCCAATATTATGACAAATATTCCTCACATTCGTGGATCTATTATGGCTCACTTGATATTTTAATGGCATGTTAACACGATACATGGAAAATATAAAGGAATAGAAGCTTCTAAAATACTAATATTCTCTACATGGTCAAATCATGAGGTTAGGAAAACATGCATCAACATCAACCGTCGGGCCTGTCTTCCATATGCTTCATTAATCCAAACACAGCCATTATATAACTGTACTAAATGCTCACAAGAGTGGAGCAACTACACACACTGTATGTTGTGTGCACGTCTGTGTGTGACATGAAAATCTGCTTCCATGAATGACTGCAGAACAACAGAGTTTGGATCTGCTCTCTGTGTCTCTGTCCATGTGGATATATGTGTGTGTTTATAAGAGTGAGACAGACAGTTCCACCCCTTGAGGACAATTTTGTGCATCCAATTTTAATATGTGTGTGCGTGTGTGCCGGTCTGTAGTAGACTGTGAGGACAACCCTTATCTTTTTGAGGATCTTTTTGACCTTGTGAGGACATATTTTAGCTGTTCCTGACAACTTTAAAGGGATTTTTGAGGGGTAAAGACTTGGGTTCCGGGTTAGATTGCAGGATTGGTTAAGGTTAGGATAAGGGAAAACTACTGCGGTGTAAAATAATGTGTTTGTGTGTAAGTAGACAGCGCTAAGTACATGAAAATGTACATCAAAATTCTGTTTTAATTGAGTCTGACTGTACAGACGAATGTGTCTGCAGGAGTAAAGAAGTAGAAGTACGAGAAGGAGCCGAGTGAGTCAAAGCTCTACTCACACCGCTGTAACATGAAATCAGATTTTTACCAGATTTACCCTCAGAGAAAAGAAATCGCGACTGAATCATGTGTTAATATTGATACACAAAATCTGTGTTCACACATGCTAAATAATGTAGCCACATTAGCCCTCAAACCAGATGAGATCTGAAGACATAGGCAGGACACTTTTGCTCAATAATAAACTTAATTAACAGAGAAATCCTTTGACCAGACACACATAGTTTGACAAAAACATGACCTGTGATTATTCATGCATTTTATATTTGGCACAAGAGTGTTTCCCTTGCTTCGCTCTATGAGCCGTGGCGTTGGGCCCACTTTTACATGAACAGCAGCAACAGCAGCAGCATCATCATCTTCAGCAGTGACAAGATTAAGACCTACTTCATACCTTCTCCTCTCAAAAACCTGCCGTCGCGCGTTGCAGCGCTGCCAACAAGACCCGGCTAACAAACTAACAAACAGCCCACGGTGGCACATGAAATGCATCAGCGGAGAGAGTCATTCTGGCTCCGGCTCCGGGGAGACGTCGTGTACATGCTGTCGGCAGCCGCGAGCAGCGTGGGAATTTTTTTTTTTTCTTTTTAAAGAACATATGGCAGCTTGTCGCTGGGAAACAGCCTGTGTCACAATCAAAACAAGCTAAGAGCTACACCGAGGAAAAGCCATTAACTGTCTGTTATCTGCGCAGCACAAAGACAAGCGCCACACACACACACACACAAACACTGACTGATGTCGTTAGCATGTGTTCTTGACAAGCCTGTGATGCTGATACGGGGGTCATTGACAAAGAAAGGCCTAAAGAGACAGGTGTTTGTACTGTGTGTGTTTGAGATGCAGCAGCAGCAGCAGCACAGCTCCCTAAAGCCTAATTATTTACACATTCACAATCTGTAAAGTCTGTAACACTGTGACCACGATCAGAGGCAAAACTGAACTGATAGTTCCAGAACTGATAGTTACAGGTCACTTCCAGATTGGATTACAGACAGATGTAATCTCATTAGCGGCCTATTGAAAGAGCACAATGTGAGGAAACAAGGTCAACACATGCAAGTGAAGTTTACGCTGCACCTCTGCAGTGTTCGACATCTTTGATCTTGCATTAAACGCCATCTGACAACCATGATCACGTCCACAGAGAGTCACAATATAAGAAAATAAGAAGCTGTAGGTTCAGCAGGAGATGTCAGAAGTCTTTTTTGGGGACAAATCAAGAGATGAAATCAAGATTTTTATAACAGCCGGAGCGTAAAAAATAGACAAATCCAGAGCCAATACTGCTGAGGTGGCAAGTCACGGCTAATTAGCGAGTCAGATTTGGCATTTGCCTCCACTGTAACAGCATGAATCGCTACAATAACTCAATTCACATTTTAAATTATATTTAATAAACCTTGGCTTTTGATAATGGCCGGTGTTGTGGAAATTTTCTGCTGCTGTTGAGGAATGAAATAGAGAACTTCTGCCGACCGACAAGTTTTTATTTTCCAAAGTGAGCCCTCCACATATATATCTGAGCAACTCCCCTTTTGCATTCCTCCAATAGACAAAGAGTCTGCCATTCCAGGCGGTGTTTTCACACCTTTTTGTCTACTGTAGGTATCGGGGAGCTGACTCCCTGCAGATGCTGCAGGAAGGTGTCAGTTCAGGCTAGACACAATACACAATATACGATACACTATACACAAAGGACCTGGTATTCTGTGTTCGGCAGGTATAGGGTGATGGGCAGCTGTAGCTCTGAGACAAAGAAATTGAAGAGACGCTTAAACACACATTCTATTAAATATGGGCAGTCAATCTAAGCTCAGTTTGTGCCATACAAGATAAACCAAGGTCACAAGGGTCAGTGAAACAGGATGTGGCGCCAAGCAGGATCATGAAATCACCAATAAGAGAATAGTGATGTCTCAGAAAGAATATCATGTAACTTCCACATCTCACGCATGTATGCCTTATACCTTATAATGTATTTACAACATCTACACTGACCGTTCCTTGATCCACAAACTCCCAAAACAACACCAAGCAGAGAGAATGAGAGCATCCTCTGTCGCATGACCCGCCGTTGTACCCCCTCCCTCCTTCCTCCGCCAACATCATCCCATCCCTCTGTTCCCATGGCAACCCCTCTCACATTTATTCCCATGGCACCTGCCTGCTGTCCGGGAGACACATGGAGATGTGACACAGATGAGGTGAAAGAGAAACAGAGAGAGACAGAGAGAGAATCGACGCATTTCTGAGCAAAAAAAAACAAACCTGCAGAAGAGATCGGTTAAAACACAGTAGGATACTTGGACATTTCAGATTTCAAAGTTTGTCGTCGTTTTGCATCAAGACGTTCTCAACTATACGTATCTCCATCGCTACCGAATGGAAATGGTGCGTTCAGGTTCCAGCACTGAACATGGAGACGATTCAAGGAGAGCAACACAAAAATGTTAAAGTATCCCACTGACGGAGGAACAGATGACTTTAGCTACAAAAACAACCGCAATGAACCTGGGGAGTAATAATAATAATAATAGTAATAATAATAATAATACTGTGGGCAAACGCATCAAAGCGTAACACTCACAACCTGCTGTCTCCACAGACACACAAAATACACTCACATACACACACAACAGGAGGGGGTTTGTGCATATAAGACACAGTGAAACAAACACAAAACATACAGTGTAAACGTGACACACGGGACAGTGTGTGACGTGTGTGTTGGTCTGTGTGTGTGTGTGTGTGTGTGAGAGCATGTGGGGAGCCTGTTGATCAACTTCATACAGCAGTAAAATGACTATCTATAGTACTAATTATATACTATAATACAAGAAACACATTTAAATACATTGGAAAATTAAAATATAAAAACTTCAGAAATATACTTAGAATAAAAAAAAAGATATATATTAACATAACTATTGGTCTATAGAGATACTTTGTGAGATGTTGGGGATGAACAGAAGAGCTGGATCGGTTTGTCTATATGTGTAAATGGTGTTTTTAAAAAAAACAAACAAATGCCACTGTCTTATTTACAGAAAAAAAAAATCTAAATATCTCCATGATGACTGGACATAACAAAACCCAATAAACTGAAAAAGTAGCGAGGGTCTTTCCATCTAAGACAGGGGTCTCAAACTTTTTTTGGGAAAAAGACATCGAAATAACAAGATTTATGATGATATTTCGCGTAACTTCAAAATAAAAGTGTGAAAGAACTCACTTTGGGGGTGGGACAGGAAGCTGTCGAGAGGCGGGAGGTGGCCTGGGCGCGGGGCGACTCCGAGGGCGTGGTGCTGAGGGAGGCTGTGTCTCGAGGCAACACCTGCACACCCCGCGAGATTATGGAGTCTGGGATCTGAGATCACACACACACACAAACAAACACAAATGTATACAAATACAACCAAACAAGAAACACCGCACGCACACACTGTAGGCAAGCATGTAGACACACACACAGCGACTCATATCGTTGCACTTAAAAAGTAAACGTGCTCAAAATCAATCAGCAAAAACACTCCAACATTAAAGCCACGATGTTGATAATTGATGCAGATGAAAGACGAACAATAATGCCGAGTCTTACCAATGAGTCGTGATGTTACCGTGACAACAGAGCCTTCCAGGCTGTAGGTGGGGCAGGATGGGGATGATGGGTGTGATGATGATGATGATGACATGTAAGTGGAAAGACACACAGACATGCAGGTGACAGTTTATATGACAGATATGATGATGATAATGAAATGTTAAAGGAGAGATTTTTTAAAAACTATATATATAAAGTACATGAATGTCATATATTGATCCAATTTACCCTCAACATGGTACACTATTTGGCAATCGATCACCATGTGTAGAATATCATCACAGAACGTGATCCAGATTCTCACTGGCATTGATATGATCCTTGTGCAGCGCCTAAATGCACCATTTCGTTTGGGTTTCTCTTGAGCCAGACACCCCCAAAACGGGACATACCAATAAAAAGTTGGGCCGACATATATGTACGACAGGAAGTTGAGAAAGAGTGAATCCTTTAAAGGTGCTACCTGTAGCATATTTAAACATCATTATATGGTGAATTCAGCTTTGTTCTAACACAGGACAGTTTTTTAGCAGTTTGAACTGATAATAAATATCGTTTATAATGAATGTCTAATTTCAGTATAATCAAAGATCCTACGAGCATCTAACTTCCAGACATACTGTCATTAACCCTCAGGAGTTCCTTAAAAAAAACTCCCTAATTTGTTCCTTGTGGCAGAAAACGGCCCATTGCCAATAACTGCTGTAAACATATTATATGTTAAACTGTGTGTAGCAAGTTTACAAGTCTTATTGTGTAACTATTCCTCTCGGAAACACTGAGGAAATTATCTATATGGGGAATTTTCTCATTTCTGTTACACCCTAAAAACTCTCTTCTTTCTAGGCATTGTTAATCTTTATGAGACTTCCATTAAATCCTATAATTATAACAGAAATGTTAAAATACAGCATGTAGCACCTTTAACACATGCTTGAACTACGTGAATGAATGTGTAAAGATGACACAGCTTGGAAATGGAATTGACTGTTTTCTCCTCTCCCCCGCTCCCGATACCTTGGCGGCGATGGATGCGGCTGTGATGTGGGAGGAGGAGCTGTCCTCGGTGGACGCCACGCCGCTGTCCTTCTTCTCCTCGTCCTCCTCCTCGCACTGCACGCCCTTGTCCTCCGTCTGGCGCCGCGGCGAGCTGTTGGGCGGCGGCGAGAGGGGCGGCGGCGGCGACGGCAGGTCCTCCAGCTCGTCCGCCGCCTCCTTCACTTTGACCACTGCGTCGCGGAGGAGGTCGATGGCGTGCGGCAACGCTGGCAAGATGAACTGGAAGCATTCCTGCGGCGAGAACGGACGGAGATCAGCGACAGAGATACGGGGCTGGAGGTGACAAGGACAGTTATTTTGCAGCCGAAAAAGAAGAAATGGGCTCCTGAGCTGTCACCGCCACGGTCTGAAATGATACCTGAGGCCGTAGCCAGCATGAATAAATGATGTCCCCAAAAAGTCCAGTGAAACAACAGAGTTTGAAGAAGTAGAAAAACAAATAAGTGTCAGAATTAGCAAATAATAACTATACGATTATGGATTTTGGCATTACAAAAAGTGTGTTTTTAAAATCTGAAATACGAGGCATTAAAATTACAAAAAAATAAGTTTTGTTGATTTATGAAGTCACACTATAAAATATTTGATAGTATATTCACAGTAAATTACACAGCTAATAGTTGAAAACTTTATTCTCATGATATTCAAATATAGTTGCATTACTTTCAAAGCAAATTACGCTAAATTACTGTGTCCCAGATACTGTAACTGTAAAAAAGTCAGTTATACTACTATATATTACCTTGATTTAACAGTATTATCATGTATAAATACTGTATAAGACAAACTTTATTAAATTTAGAATTTTTACAGTATTTAAACAGCAGTTACAACTTCTGGTAACATTACAACTTTATTCTTGTAAAATGAACGACTTTATTCTTCTAATATTACAACTTTATTTTTGTAATATTAGGACGTTATTCTTGTAAAATTTACGACTTTAATCTTGTAATATTCCAACTTTATTCTTGTAATATTCCAACTTTATTCTTGTAAAATTTTAGGACTTTATTCTTGTAATATTACTACTTTATTCTCATAATATTACAACTTTATTCTTGTAACATTACAACTTTATTCTTGGAATATCACGGCATTATTCTTGTAATATTACAACTTTATTCTTGTAATATTACGGCTTTATTCTTGTAAAATGTATGACTTTATTCTCATAATATTCTGACTTTATTCTTGTAATATTTACGACTTTATTCTCGCAATAGCTCAAATATAGTTGTATTACTTTCCGAGCAAATTACACTAACTTACTGTGTCCCAGATATTGTACTTTACATTATTATAATAATAATAATAATAATAATGCATTATATTTAAGGCGACTTTCAAGACACTCAAGGTCGCCGTACAACAACAAAATAAAAATAACAAAGGTAAGAGAAACGGGTAGAGATTTAGAGAGTCAGAGGGAGTAGGTACCATATATTACCTTGATTTAGCAGTATTTTCCTGTATAAATACTGTGTAAGACGAACTTTATTAAATTTACCATGAAACACTAGTTAAAGCCTGTAAAAAGAGCCACTAACACAGTGTGTGTGTGTGTGTGTGACCCTGGATGAGGCAAAAATAAAGGAGAACTCTCCTCCTCAGCTACAACAGATCACAGCGCCTCCCTCTGGCCACATTCAGACTAGGTTGTCCACTCTCTCCTCATGCTCCTGCTCCCCCCTCCTCGTGTGTTTTCCTCTGCAGTCTGTGTGTGTGTGTGTGTGTGTGTGTGTGTGTGTGTGCCTGTGGGCTCCTCAGCAATGCTAAACGTTCCATTCTCCTCGTTCCCAGGACAAGAGATAATCTGTGAAATTATTTATCTTGCTGTGTATTTTAAGCATTGAGAAGATACATTATTAATCGCTCCCCACTCTTTTTTACCGCTTTACCTACGCCGGGGCTGTGGATGAGATTTAGTAGCAAAAAAAGAGCAAAAAAAAACCAAACAAAACCTCCTCGACTGTACTGCTTTTTAAAGCTGCAGTGCGTAACTTTCTGTAATCTATTTCTATCATAATATTACAACTTTATTCTTGTAAAATCTACGACCTTATTCTTGTAATATTACAACTTTATACTTGTAATATTATGACTTTATTCTTGTAAAATTACAACTTTATTCTCATTATATTACAACTTTATTCTAATTATATGACGAGGGGGTCAAAAGAGGGAGAGAGAGGACGGTGTCAAGAGCCCGGAGACATTATTCCTTTTTACCTGTTTTGTTCCATTTTTTTTATGTTTATTTATTTAATTCTCTGTCTTGTCCTGGAGGTGAGCAACTGTCAAGAGCGCTAAAGGGGGGAGAATCCTCAGATATAAAGTGCAAGTGGATGAGAAACAGAGACAAGATAGAGAGAGGGGGGGGATAGGGATGGAGGTGAAGGGAGGGAAGGCATTTTCTGTAAGGACAGAGGAAGTGAGAGGAGGAGATGGAGAGATTACAAAAGTCAGAGTAGAGAAGAGAGATTCATTGATGGAGGAAAGGAAGCGGCAATAAAAAGACAGTGAGGAAGGAGAGGAGTCTCCTTGTGTTGCATGCAGTCAGCGTCAGCCAATCAAATCACATGTTACATTTCCCTCATCATCATCATCATCATCTGTCATCTATGAAGTGTTAAAAGTCCACATGAATCCACATTAATGTCACACACACACGCACGCACGCACGCACGCACGCACGCACGCACGCACGCACGCACGCACGCACGCACGCACGCACGCACGCACGCACGCACACACACGCACACAGTGTTTTTCTGCTCACTCCTGCACAGGAGGAAGCAGTTGTGTTTCCTACCTGGGAGCCTTTCTTGCTTCCTGGTAAGTTAATGATGAGCGTCTTCCCTCTGATACCACACACTGGTCTGTAAAGCACGTACACACACACACACACACACACACATAGACACACACACACACAGAGAGAGAGAAGGAGGTGTAAATGAACACATACGGCAACGGAAAACAAGCTTTAGAGCAACAAGTGTGTGTTTTACTAATATATGAATATGTAACACTAGCTTTAAATGCTTTGCTATTTAGGGCAGTTCACTGTTCTCATGTTTACATGATGATCGGCTAGTTTTTTAGAATAAGAATTAGTCATTATTTACACCGTTCACACACCAAATTAGTGAATTAGTGAATTTGACCCATCCGTTCACACACACACATCAATCAATACACACAGTGTGATACATATAAAGTTAAATATGAATTTATAAATGTCTCTACAGATAGAAATAAACATCCTATCCAATCAAAAATGCCCTGTATTGTGATGCAAGCATAGAAAGATCATAATTCCAACACTAAATGCTATTTCAAAACATGTTTCTGCTGTTAAATATCCTGTATTATACATATTTTTGTTTTTTTTAACATGAATCTGAAGAAATTAGAATTCTTTCAAAAACCAAAAATTTTATTGTTATTTATTTGGCTAATAAAAAACACAGAATTCACCTTTTTATACCCAAATTTGAGCCGACTCAGCCGAAATTAACCATAAAAGCATAAAATTCAACCACTGAAAGTTAGTTTTTCTCTTCAGGAATGCAAGTAAATAACTATAATTTGACATTTTAATCAAGAAATAAAGTGCTTTACTATTTATTCTGTTTTTTTTGTCTGTGTTAACCATTCTCTTAGCATACTAACCATTACAGAAACATAAACAATGATTTTAATATATTACCAATGCTGTCAATTTAGGGCACTATGTATACACTGTTGACTCTGTACACTCTTAGAAATAAAAGTGCTAAGTAGAACCATAAAAGGTTCTTCGACTTGTCCTCATAGGAGAACCCTTTTGGAGGGTTCCACCAAGAACCCTTTTAAAACCCTTTATTCGGGAAAGGGGTTTTAAAGGGTTCTCTGGATCAAAATGGTTCTTACTGGAACCATTAGTGTTACCAAGAACCCTCGAAAAACCCTTTCTTCAGGGAAGGTTTTTTTTTAGAAGCAAATGGTTCCCGTTAGAACCTCAGCCCTTGTAGAAGGAGCCTTTTGGAACCCTTATTTCTAAGAGTGTACTGTTAGGGATGAATGAATTCTGATTCTGACAGAATAGAAGAAATAATGAAACACAAAAGTGTGTGTTGTTTGACTGTGTGCCGACCTGGAGAGCATGCCTAGCGGTGTGACGTTCAGGGATCCCATCAGCATCGCCAAAGACATCCCCGGAGCCTCGCGCTCTATCACCTCTTTAGTGGCCTGGAGGAAAAAAGAGGGAGAGAGGTTGTTAGAGGAGGAGGAGGAGAAGTGATCGTAACATAGTCAAACTCGAACGCTAATGTGTCACGCGTAAGTATCTCTGGAAGTGTTTATTCAAACACCGGAGAGGGTTTTTTTTTTAACGCCCTCAGTTTGGGTGAATCTGGGAAGCTGCCATTATTGTGCTGTCGCTGCTCCAAGAAAAGCAGAGTGGTGTTCATTAGTGAGGGGGAGAGTTTATTCAATGAGGTGGATTTTAAAGGACACATTTGTTATAAAAAAAGAAAGAAAAACAGCATTATAAATCAAGGTGTCATAAATACTATATAGTATAGAAAGAACTAATTGTGAATATGAAATATTGCTGTATTTGATTGTAAATGATCACTGTGACACACATGAAGATATTTCTATTCAAAATACAGTCATTGATTGTTTTTAAATCCAAATTAAGAGTATTTTTATCGCTGATTCCATCCCATATACTAAAGTTATCATACTTGTTTGTCGTTGTTTATTTATTCCGAGTTTTAATTGTGTAACTTTTATTATTTGTGCTGTTTATGAGACGCTGCCTATCTTGGCCAGGTCTCCTGTGGAAAAGACACTTTTAATCTCAATGGGATTTACCCATTTTTTAAAAAGATTATTTAATTTATTTCATTCTTGGAAAAAAAAAGAAAGATATTAAAAAAAACTAATACAAACAAACAAAAAAATAATCCAAAACTGCCCATTTTTTACACAACACTCAAGATTATAAAATAAACTGATATCATTTCCCATCATTTCTCTGACTCCAAACCACCACTTCAAAACAAAAGCGCTCAACACACATAACACATGTTTAGCGACGCAGATCTAATCATCCGTCTAAAAATACTGACTGATCCTTCTCATTTTCATCCCGTAATTCTTCTGGTTCTATATTTTTATACTATGATTATCTGGAGTGACTGTAATAACCCACCGAGGATGAATAAAAGTATTTCTGCTGCTGATAAATGACTCTCGTGTTTGAGCTAAAACACCAGAACTGCCCTTTAAATAATGATTTAATAACACCAGTCGTCGTGTTCCGAGCGTCTGACGGCCTCGTCTGACCCGTCTCCTCACGTCCTCCCGTCAGAAAATCACCTCAGATCTGTGTTCTTTCAAATCACTACAGGAATATGGCTTTTTCTGGGCCCATGAGCGCAATTTTTGGTTCCCAGAAAGTTCTGGAAACTTCTCTGAAGGTTCCTATCTAGGTTCTCCTGTGGTTGATATGGAAAATGTTCCCGGTGTTCCCCTAACATTTGGTTCCCAGGTCACAACCTTCATGCAACCTTGAGATAATGTTCTCTGAAGGTTCCCAGAACGTTCCCCTAACATTACTTTGTCACAAAATCTTCATACAACCTTTGGAGAATGTTCTCGTTTGGTTCCCAGAATGTTCCTGCATACACTTTTGTCAAACCTTTATGCAACCTTTAGAGAACGTTCTCTTTTGGTCCATAGAACGTTCCATTTCAGTTGTAAACAAAAATACAAAGAAAAAAACACCCAAATGGGAACGTTGTGTGGATCCCACGGGGCAACCACAGGAGAACATTTCAGTGTTTTTTTGCTTCTCTCGATGTTTAGGGAACGTTAGGCTCCTCCCTAACCCACAGGGGAACGTTCTAGTTTTTGGTTTGGTTGTAACTAACCTCAGGAGAACCTTAGGGGAACGTTCTTTGGGGATGTCGATGTTTGAGTGTGTAGAATACACGTGTGTCCCCTGTTGTTGACGTGGCACGTTCCTGATGTTACAGATAGCAGAGATGAGTCTCCTCCAGCTGTGTGTGTGTGTGTGTGTGTGTGTGTGTGTGTGTGTGTGTTGGGTGCCCTTGAGTTGAGTGACACTTCAAATGCAGCATTGGTGAGAGAGAGGAAGAAGAGGGAGGACTTCAAAGCATCGTGGGCTTGGACTCAGGAGAGGAGGAGGAGGAGGAGGAGGAGGAGGAGGAGGAGGAGGAGGAGGAAGAGGAGAGGATGGATGTACTCACGTCATCATATATCTTATAAAGTCACTGAAAAATTAGGTTTTCTCTTTATTACGTGCATATGCGATGAGATTGGGGGGCCGTATCTATATTATCATAAGGACAGAAAAGGGACATAAACTCTTTTATATCTTAAATATCAGTCTAATATACCTGGTCTGAGCATTAAAAATGTCTTTTAATGTGTTAAATCCATCTATACATGAATGTGTCAATGGCGTAACTATTGATTTCTACATTATTTTAATGTTTTGTTAAGTTATTTTTTGGTATTTTTTTCTAATTTCTTTGCGCCACAATGACAGTTAATTGCTTATTATTGATTTGTGGACACGATATGACATTTTAATACTTCATTATTTTGAGGTTTGAGAAACCACAATTGACATTTTTCATAATTTTCATACATTTTCTGGACTAAACTGATCGAAATAAAAATAAAAATGAAAAAATGCAGAAAAGATTGAGAGTGGATGAAGAACATGTAATGAAATCAATCTACATTTGAGACAACAAACAAATCCACCTTTGTTGTTTATGTGATGTAATGACATCCTCACCGGGGAAACACACAAACACACAGTCTTTCCAGAGAGTGAACAAAAAGACATGTTCTGATATTGATTTGAAGGATGAAATCAATCTCTATTGCTAACGAAGGGGGAGGAGACGGGGTCAGATAAGGATTCCTGGAGCGTGATTTGTTAATCGACGCGGTGACAATTACAGCAACACGCGGCACTTAACCTCGGCATTACCGCCGCAGTAACACAATAATAGAAGGTTTTCAATGACGGTGAAGCCACGAGGTGTCACATAAGTTATCTGTGTCCCGAGACAGAGATATTGCTGTCTGTAGCATACTGGGCTTGGATCAGATAGCAGGTATTATCAGTGACTAAAGTGTCTACGTGTCCCTCCACACCTCCCTCTTCCAGAAAGGTTGCTGCTGTCGACCATGATTGATGAGAGCCAATGATACTGCTGAAAACCACAGCTCATCCCCTGCCAAACTGCTCGTACGTGTGTGTGTGTGTGTGTGTGTGTGAGACAGACAGCTGTTTCTTCCCTCTGTTGCTGAAGAGCTTCTAATCCTTTAATATTTTGGTACGACGTGTGACGAGACACAGACAAAGTGTAGTGTATTCTGACACAGTGTTGTTCTGTCTTTGCTGAGTGCACAAACTGCGTTGTTTTAATCCCTCTTATGACCCTCATTATTTAGATTTTATGGCTGTAGAATTGTCTTCTTCTGCTTCTCTTTTTCCCCAACGATAACTTTTACTTTCAATATCTGGTAGTTATTGTAGAGTGAGAAGCTGACGTCACAAACGTGTGACGCGTTGGTGAACGGTTCTGCAAAATGCTACTTATGATACATATAAATATATATGTATATATACATATACATATAAATATATATATATGTATATATAAATATATATGTATACATACATATATACGTATACATATATATACATATATAATATATGTGTATATATACATATATACACATATACACACACATATGTACATATATATACACATATATACATACACACACACACACACACACATATATATACACATATATACATACATACACACACACATACACACACATATATATACACATATATACATACATACACACACACACACATATATACATACATACACACACATATATATACATACACACACACACATAAATATATATATATATACATATATATACACTAACACATATTTATATACATATACACACATATATACATATATATATACACATACACACGCACGGACGCACACACACACACACACACACACACACACACACACACACACACACACACACACACACACACTGTCTGAAATGTTTAAATAAAGCTGCATAACTGATGTGGTAACACAGTGATATTGAAGAAATTATAACTGTGAGCCTAACAAGGGCTGAAGGATAAGGGTTAAAATTAAAAAGTAAATATGTGATTTTCACTTCAATCTTTACAGAGATCTAGAGTTAAAATGAAAAACATCAACTTCTTTACTCTAATGCAAGGTTAAGAATATGATATAGAACACCCTAGAGCAATAAAAAAAGTGTTACTCTTACATTGTTCAGATGCATAAACCCTAGAGTTTCCCTTGTTATTGAGATGAACGTATACAACCTTTAACATTTGCCAGTGAAACATGAAAAAAACACACACAACATTCATTTCTTTGAAGCGACTTTGATAAGGATCCAACACGTCCACCTCTTTATTTCCCATGTGACCGAGGGACTAATTACTAACACGTGTTAATCAGCACACAGCAACACACACACACACACACACACACACATACACACACACACACACACACACACACGTTTGTAATCAACGACAACAATCAGTGGATCTCTGAAGAAGAAACAGGAGATGATCCACCTTGAAGACTTTCTACCGCTCAACAACAAAAACAGCACTCATTCCTGTGTTCTGGTTATACGTTAAAAAAAAAATGTAAATTTAATCTTCAGATAATAACACACAAAGGCAACTTTGAGGCAATTTTTTATGACCTTGATTCATGAGATTTTCAAAGTCAAATAATTGTTGTTTATGGTGATTTCATTTAGTCTTAACATGGGAAAAAAAGACATAAAACGTATATTTAAAAGGTCCAGTGAGCGTCTGTTTGTAAAAACTGAATATACTGTCTATATGTTTGTATAAGTTGTACTTATGTGGAAAAGAGCCTTGCTTTACACAGCCGTCATCTTTGACCACCACATTTCTATAGCAGCCCGGAGTATGAAAGGTGAAGCTCAAACAAAGAAGAACAACCCTTCACTTCTGCAAAGGTCTCCATCGTTTCTGGAACATTCGTTGTCACTGTCACTTATTCTTCAAACACCAGCCCTTTAAATTTGTCGTTTTGTACAGATAAGATTTGTTGAGCGAGTGAAAACGCGTGAAAACAAACCCACCTCTGGTGTGACGTCTCTCGGGGCGAAGCCTGTGCCTCCGGTGGTCAGGATGAGGTTGAGTTCCTTCTCATCGCACCAATCCACCAGCGTCTCCTAAAATAAAGTCACATAAAAACACACAAGTTAATGGTTAAAGGTGCCATATGTAAGAATGTGGCCAAAAGCGGTTACTACATACTACTAGGTTTCGTTTTCTGACGTAACTGGCAACCCGTGGTTGCTCGGCAGCTGAGACTCTACTGACTGCAATGATTTGTAGACGGCAGTAGGTGGCGCCACATGCAAAAAACATGATTTCAAAACATAAACATTATTTGCAGTCTGCAAAATGTATTTTTTTAATGCAAATATGTATGTAATATGAACATTATTCCTGAGTCTCTGTGACATATTAGGAGGATTTTATGGCCAGTTGCTTAAGATTTATTACATAATGCACCTTTAAATCATAACAATGTAGTCTACACGAATAGATTTACATACCTTGATTTCATCTATCTCATCTGGTACGATCTTGTAAGCTGCGATCATCCCTCCCAACCTAAAAATGAAACACAGATTGAAATTAGATTACACTTCAAATCATTTGTGTCCAGATTAAAAAACAAACAAACATACAAAATGCATCCTGAGGATAATCAGGGAGGTCGAGAGGAGGAGTGACCTCAAACCTTTGACCATTCAACAACCAACTAAGCTGTCCATCCATTTCATTTCTAATCCAGGGTTATGAGAGTCATGGTAAGAAGGCTAATGCAGAGAGATACAGCTCCTCCTGGGAGATCCTGAGGCATTCCCAGGCTAAACAGGGAGATATAACCCCCCCCTGCGGGAAGTTCAGGGTCGACCCCGAGGTCTCCTCCGGCGTGGACGTTCCTCAGAAAACCATCAAAGGAAGGTCGAGGCGGCCCGGGAGAAATCCTAATCAGATCTACTCTCACCGAGCCTTTCTACCCTTCCATAACTCTTCACACGAGTGTAGAACAAGAAGAAGAAGAAGACGATAATAATCGGCGTCAAGCAGCACAAAAAAATCCTCCTTGCTTGCTTTGGATTCATCTACTTTTAAAACACTTACAGCGTGTGTTCTTCTGTTGCTTGTTGACCTTTATTTGTGTGTCATCCTTTTGCACTTATAATATAGGAGTATGTGAAATTCTGATCGGAAAGTTCAGATCATGCAGACTTAGGATATCATGGCCTCAACAAGACCTTTAAAGAAGAAATCGTAGAAATGCAGAAGTGAAAAAGCATCTGACAAAACAAAGAAAATGCCCTTGAACATCCTCTCTAAAAGGCTTTTCCACAGGATGGCCCACAGAAGAGGAGGAGGAGGAGGAGGAGGAGGAGGAGGAGGAAGCCCTGACAAGGACACAACTACTGTTGCTGCAGCTGCTGCGTAAAAGCGAGCCACGGTGACCTCCTGTGGCCTCTCCGGGTATGGCACCCTCCCAAAACAACCTCAGGCTCAAGGTGAAGAGTCTCAGCACAGACACCCCCTTATGTAACCCTTTTTTTTTTTTTTTTTTTTTTAAAGGAGCACTATTTTTAGGAGCGTACTGCATCATATTTCCCCGCTCCGCGTCACCGAAACTAAAATAATCCACCGGCCGACATTAAAGCATCTGCTATTTCTTCTCCCCGTGGACGAGTTTAAACACACACACACATGCAACAGAGACGACGTGACTCGATCACACGTGGACATCATTTTCATTGACTTAAAAAAAAAGAAGAAAATCAGCTCTGCTCAGTTTTTCCTAAGTGTGTGTGTGTGAGCGGAGAAGCAGCAGAAAGAGAGAGAGAGAGATGCTCCATGTGAGACAACACCAAAATACTGCAGTAAGGATGTGAGGAGCTGGAGCCACAAAGAGAGAGAGAAGATGTCGGCTTTTTGACTAAAAAGAAGTCAGAGAGAAGCGCGAGAAACACTCTGACATCACTGTGACGTCACGGGTGATTTCATTCTCTTGATGAGTTTGGGACGGAGGGAGGGGAGGTGTGTGTGTGTGTGTCTTTGTGTGTGTTCACGCATGTGTGTGTAACACCACAGCAGAGTAAAGGAGCTGTCAGGACAAATCACCTCTCTCCCTCTCCTGGGTTTTCTTTTTTCTTCTTCTTCTTCTATTTTTTTTTAACGCCTCTCTGTTTCAGCCCAAATGAAAATATGCTCAACACAAATAACTAGGGTTCCTTCCCACCGTTTCCTAGGCAACCCCTCCTGTCTAAAGCCTCTAATTGCTGTGTTGTTCATTGTGAGAGAGAGTGTGCCAGAGTTTGTGTGTGCCAGTGAATGTTTGCATTTTTGTGTGTGTGTGTGTGTGTGTAACTATTGGGGGATGCCATTTCTGCATGAAAGAAGCAATAATACTCTGTTGACTGGGCAGTTTTTTTTGTTTGTAAGTAAGTGGAGTACTATGTTTGCAGAATATGCATATTCAAGCATGTATGGACCGTTTATACATGTACGTATGTAATCTAGCTAGGTCTAGAGCAGGAGCTACAAGATGCATTCAGTGACCATCATAAGTTTTAATCACCTCTGAAGTTTCCACAGTATGTTGGTCTTCACGGAGAAGCTACAAAATGCATTCAATGACCTTGAAAAACTGTCTTTTTGACATAATATATTATATTATGTCAAAAAGACAGTATTTCAAATCAAATCAACCTCTGATTCATGCTAGTGCATGAATCAGAGTTATGATACACGCTATATGGATGAATTTCAGTCAAAAATAATCGCACACAGATATTTAGATATAATCGTTCTGGTAGTCCTGATGCGGGTGAATGAAGATGTAGGAAAGGAGAAAGAGTGTGGGGGGGGCAAAGGAGGTGGGTGGGTTTTGACAAAGCAATGTTTTTTTTGGCCTGAAAGCCTGAAACGCCACAGCCCGAAATCTCTCTATGAATAAAAGACGAGCACAGAGAAGAGGATAAAGAGAGAGAACGACAGAACGAGAGAGTGAGAGAAAAAATAAAAAATAAAAAATAAAAAGAAAGGGGGGGCACTGTCAGAGGCACACTTAACAGGAGAGAGGGAAAGTATGAGTGTGCATGTGAGCCAGCTGCAAATCTCAGTGGTTGTGGGACACTTCCAAGATGAGACCCATCTGCCAGAGTAATTTCATTAATAATACAAGCTCTTTGTACACGGCACTCAATCTCCCTCTCTCTCTCTTTCCTTCTATCCCTCTCTCGCCGTCTTGGACACACACACTACATCCAGGGAGGAGACAAGAGCCCAGGAACATCTCCACATTCCCAGTGGCAGCATGGAGTCGAGCCCATTACAGCGAGAGTCGTCGAGGTTCGTTCCGTACGTGAAGGGATGCTCGCTCGCTCTCGAGGGGTCGTCTCTCAACATGTGAGCTGATGAAAGAACGGCGACGATGAAGAGGAGGAGAAGGAGGAGGAGGAGGAGTAGCCCACTTCTTCAAACCCCCACCGTGATGAGAGCTCTGATTGCTCAGCGAGGGACTTTACTCCCGTGATTCCTGCTCATAGCCAATAGCACATAACACAACACAACACAACACACACTAAAATATTCTGCAGATCATGGCGCTGCCACGACAATCGCTCCGTTTATTTACAGAATAAATGTCACTCTGGTTCCGATCTGTCACTGCTGACAGCGTCCTACTTAAACAACAACAACAACAACAAGATTTTAAAGTCTGTGTGTGTGTGTGTGTGTGTTTGAATTAAACTGCAGGTAAAATCCTTGCAACGTCATACGACCAAACAAGTGTCAGACTTGTTGCGCGGTGGTTGAACAATGTTGCTTTTCTAGAAGTGCTTTACTCTACATCCTACTTTCTTGAAGTCCAGTTGCCTTCTACAGTACATCTGCACTCCTGAAACGTCACAATCCTTCTTCACACTACAGCTTTATCCGTTCATGCACATCGATCACGGCCAGTTTATGTCCTAGAACACTTTTACGCACATGGAGAAGGAAAACCCAGTGGATAAACCTCAGATCTTCTGGTTAGAGGACCACCTGCTCTACTTCCAAGACCACGCCTGGCTGAGCCTAACCTGAAACCAGGGTTCTTTAACCCCTCTCTGCAGTGGCTACTAGCAGCTTTGTGTGCATCGACGTCAAATATAATATTAAACAAGCCTTGATAATCTTGTGTTTGATATATGTGAAGCCATTCCTGACACTTAAATGCAGCAATGTGAACATTAAAAGTGGGTTACTTTCACTACTTTCTAGTCCTTAAATTTCATAAATGCGACAAATTATCACTATTTTATACAGTATATGTGTACAATAATATTACAAAAAGAGACTATTTTCCTCCTAAAGGTTGCAGAGATTTGTTCACAATGTGGGACAGGACTTCAAGAAGGTGACAAGTCGTCATCACGTAAGCAGACCCAACAAGAACTCTCTGTCACCTGATGTTATATCACTATCATGGACTGTTATTACGGGATTATTATTGCAACTGTGTCACACATGGGAATATTGGTGGACCAGTACTGAGACTGCAACACGTGGTTAATCTGGGAAATATCTCCTAACCTTCTGTTACCTCAACAGAACACATATACACTTACATGCAAAACAGCAAGGTAGGTCTAAGTTTCGGGGGGAAAGGGGGAAAAATGGGATTAAGCCACATTTACACTGGGATTAATCTCTGCCTAAAGTCATAACTATCATTTTCTCTTTATCCACCTGAAACTCCTCTTTCTGCTCCTGTGCGACGAACGTGGGCAGGCTGATAGATCGCACGTACTTATACGTGCTGTATGTGGGAGACACTATTAATAGAGTTTATGTTACGTGTCCTGATGTGACCCCACACCACACCACCACCCTCACACCCTCCTTCACACCCTCACTCTCTGTCTCCGTCACTGCAGCTGTGGCACATCGAGGGCACGGGCGTTCCGGCTGGTCAGCTCCACGGAGCGGTTGACTCTCTCGGCGTGGAGCGGACTAACGCGGCGCGGACGAAGCGCGGGCCGAACCAGGTCAGCCGGAGCGACCGTCTGTGTCAGCTAGCATCAGCGCGACAAAGCAAGGGGGGGGGGGTGGTTGCTAGAGGACGTTGGATGTTTAACAGCGCTGCGTTTAATCCGCGCTTAAACCCTCAGATTACTGGTGTTAGAACACATCCGTCCACACGTGGCGTTTTCATTTTTGGTGGAACCTGAGAAAAACAAGGAAACCACGCCAGAAAAACCTTACATCAGCAAACCTGGCAACCCGAAAAAAAGCCTTTCATTGACTGTCAACAGCATTGACTTCATTTCAAAACTAGACAAAAACTTAAAGCTGAATTCAAAAACTTCCATATCCAAATAAATAATCAACACGGTCCAAATATGTAAATGAGCTCTCAAACACAAACACACGTTCGTCTTCTCGCGTAAAACCACTTTCACACAGGTTCACATGAGAACTGCACGTGTGAACGCTCAGCTGCTTTTTTTCTTAAAATACACACATTTGTGCATCATTATTGGCCCACACAGCTCATACACACATCTTGTTCTATTTATTTGTTATATATCTATGTTGTATTTTATTGTACCGTTTCATTAAAATTCAAAGATTATGACGTTCTACAGCAATATTGATTATTAAATGTACAATTTGGCTGATTTCTGATACAGATGTTTTCTTTACGTGTTTTATTTAGTTATTTATTGGGTTTTTTGTGACACTGACGCAAAGAATTCTCATAATAAATATAACTGAGTTGTTCTTTACATTATCTTTGAACGGTCACAAATTCACTGCAATACAACCATAAAAACTTGAGTCTTTTCCCCCTTATGAAGGTCAGTATCTCCCAATACTGATGTACAGAAAAGCCAATAAATCCATCATTTCCTTTCCTTCCTTCCCTTTCCTTTAAATTAAAAAAAATCTGCTGTGAATGTAATGTTTAAAATGAATTAATGAGACACTTAACAATAAATAACCTGCTCCCAGTGTAAAAAACTGGTCAATTAATAATGCTAGCGCAAAAAAAAAACAAAACGAGAAAAACAACTAGTAAATAAATAAAGTGGAAAAAAGCTCTGCTTCTATCACTGCCATGACTGATTGTGTGTAATTTAACAAGAATCATAGAGATTCATGGGTAATAAACCAAATACAGACGTGGACTAAATCAGATAAACAAACATAAAAAAGTTTCTCCATGTGTCAAATAACCACACGTCAGTCCTGGATCACTGTATCTGACACGTGACGCTCACGACACCATCACACTCGTGGAAACTGACACGTACATTACACACTGGTTTAAAAATAAACATCACATAGGAGGATATGACAAGCGTGGATCAGTCCCACGGTGGTGGGTTTTGTGGGGGTTTGGGTGTGGGGCTGGTGACAGTTCAGTGATATGGACTGTTGTAATACAGTAACAGGAGGAGCTCCAGCAAATCAATGAGCTGCACGGGAAAGTGTAGAGAAGCGTGTCTGAGGTTTTTCGTGAGGGTGGCTGACAGTTTTTACAATGTTTCGGTCGCTGTTTCTGAGGTAATATCACTGATATAAGAGCAGACATATGACTAAAACACTGACGGTCTGTTTATTCTTTTAAACGTCATCAAGTTAATATCAACACAAGGCGAAAACAAGGGAGTGATACGTGCAAACGAGAGTCCATTCAGGGTAACTGGGCTTAAACAGCAAAATAAAGTAAGAGTAACGGAAGTAAGACAGTTAAAAATTAAAGAATTAAATAATAAATAAAGGCAGGTGTGACTTGAACAATAGTTCAATTATAAAATATAAACGGCCAAAATTGTGTTTGCGACTTCCTCAAAGAATATTGACAGAATAACATTTGCTAGCATAATATTGTCACACAAGTAATAATAAAGACTTTTGTTCATTCAGCATTAAATTACATATATATATATATGTATTTTTATTTGTACACATATATATATATATACATATATATATATATATATACATATATATGTATATACATATATACATACATATATGTATATACATTTATACATACATATATGTATATACATATATACATACATATATGTACATACATATATGTACATACATATATACATACATATATGTACATACATATATACATACATATATGTACATTCATATATACATACATATATACATACATATACACATATACACATTATCATTTATAATGGTTTAAGGCTCCTTTAATTGTCCTTTAATTGTTGTAAAGTAGAATTAATAGAGATAAATTGTGTTTTCTCCACCTGGTGGATGTAGCAGGAAGAGGAGCAACAGTTTTTTTTTTTAACTGTAACTATGTCGAGTGTGATCGTTTTTTTTGTTTTGTGAATAGACTGGTGAATGTGACGGGAGCTTGTTTATTTTTGTAACTGAATGGAAACTGACTGGAATAAACGTTTTTATGTCCATTTTTACACGAGTCTCACAGTTTTCCTTGGATTTAACGAGTCAGAAACGTCACGTCCTGTCACTACAAGCAAACTAGAGGCTAAAGGATAAAGTTCTTTGTGTCCAAATGGCTCCTTGTCCATTTTGAGGGATCGTGAAACCTCATATTTAAAGCTGCACAACAGCGTTTGACTGCGTTTCCCATTCTATAAATAAACAACTGTTGATTTCATCCTCTTCCCCTTTTTTGTTTTTATTTGAGCAAATGATCATTTCTCGCGAGCGGAAACCAAACAGGCGTCCTGTGAAACAGAGGAGCGCTGCGGCTCCTTTGTTGTTGCCATGCATGCTGGGAATTTCTCTCCATAGGGCGACACCGAACCCCGACATGTTGTGCTGGAGAGATATTTTTAGTTTCTTAGTTACGCTCTAGCAAAAAAGGAGGGGGGGGGGGATAAGAAAGAAAGAAGATGAAGGTGGCTTCAACACAGACGCACATGCAGAGAAACCTGAGTCAAATGATTTTGCTCGTGTGAAAGAAAAAGCTCCGCGCTTCATTTACACAGTTTATGATTATTATAATTATTAGTGTGTGTGGTCAGTACTCACAGGGAGGGGTCGTGTACAAGATCTTTGAGGTTGATGCCACTGCGGTCCTCGGCGAGGTTTCGAAAACAGCTGTCACTCACTGGATATGAGAAGGGAGAGAGAGAGCAGAGAAAGTCTTTAGCGATGTAAAAAGTAAACACGCATTTTTGTGTAACAGGTATTTTACACAACAGGTCGAATTATACTCTTATTACACTTCAGGGTTTTCTCAATCCTGGTCCTCAGGGATTTTTAGATGTTTTCACCTGCTCCAACACAACACACCTGATTCAAATGAACCACTCATTAGCCGACCATTGCAGAATTTTGAATCAGGTGTGTTTTTGTTTATTTTAACCATAAAAGTAGCCAGAAAATGTCCAGAGTATTGAATAAGTGTCAATATCTGGCAGTTATTTACAACTCTCTGTGTGTTCAAATAGCGTATTAACAATTAAAAGTGAAGAAAAACAACTGTAGTCGTACACGAACACCAGATTTTGCGTGTAAAATTTGATATTCGTACAGTGTAAAACATTTAGAATTAAAACATCGTCTCATTGTCCAAAAACAGGCCAAAAAATATAAAGTATACAGGCTTTTATCACACTTTTTCCTACTGATTCTCTGGCTTCCTGCAACAGAGTGAGTGGAGTTACCGTAATAACCACGCGTTGGCTTTGACGTGCAACTTCTCAGCTTTCAGAAAACATTGGAAGTTTTCCGATAGCGTAAACAGTCACGTAACTTGACGTCTACGACACCAATAATGTCACGATACAACAATTCTGTGATAATCGATATAACTGCGAGACATATGTCGATACATCACGATATCTGTCTAACTGAAGAAAACAAACGTGAAAAGTTAAAAGTGCAGGATTTCTTTCTTTTTATTCACAACATAGAGAACAAGGTGCATAAAGTCTATGTATTTAACGTGGATGGAGCATCTCTTTACGTAGCTTTCCCCGTCATTATCTCACTGTAAACTTCCTCAAACTAATTTGATCTATATTTTACATGCGACTGGAGACTTATAATAAAGGAAAATTGTTTCAGGTGTTATAAGGGATGTGTTTTCAACACCAGATAGGATGCAAATAAAACTAGATAGATTGCGTAGCATTGGTGCAAATTCGCCAAAAACACCTCCGTTATCGCGTTCAATCCAAAATGGCGGCCTTCCTGAAGGATTCCCAGGACACTTGTCATCGACTTGTATTTACGGCACAACCTAACGAACGTGTGTGCCAAGTTTCGTTCATGTACGTTCAACCCGACTTTTTTTTGCGTCACGCTTTAGCCCCTCCCACTTCCAATTTTCCACGCTTTTTCCACAGAACCTTTTAAATACGTACATTTTCACCAGGTCTGATGCGGACGCAGAAAACTGTGCGTTTTGGGGTATGTTCAGGGCCTCAAAAACGCGATTCAAGAATAATAATCCTTTGCATTTCAAGAGGGTTGTTGCACAGTCGTGCTCGAACCCTAATAAAACACACGGCCACTTCAGAAACACTGCCTCCCTCCCCCCTTTGCATCATCGTCTTCCTCACACTCGAGCTGAGCCACACCTTCATTATCTCAAACCTCTCCTCATATAAAGAAAGAAGAAGAAGCACGAGTCGGCCCCTCGACTGCAGAGCAGGTGCGAGCCACATGAGTCATCGTGGTGATCACAGACGATAGAGTGATGAACGGAGTGAGACAAAGACATGGGGAGAGGAAAATGAAACAAAGAGACAGCGACAAGGTGTCTTCTGATGTGACGGAGGCCGGAAGGGGAAATGATGACGGTGGTCGAGTGAATAAATAAAATATATACTTTAAAACATTTTTTTTTTTTTATATAGACAAGACTGGAAATGTCACGGTGTGACGCCGAAGATGTGATCCACGAACGAGAGGAAGGGCGGAGGATAAATAGACGGATGAAGATGACAATGGTGTAAAGAAAAAGTGGGGTAGCAAAAGGAAGGGTGGGTGTGAAGTAACAGGAAACAAGAGTGTAAGGAAGGAAGGAAGAAAGGAAAGAAGGTGATAGGGCAACACTGAGGAGACAGAGGCAAACAGAGGGTACAGGACGCTGCTCTGGCAAATAAATGCGAGAGTGCTGACATTTGCACACCGAGAGAGAAAGAGAGGGAGAAACATGTGTGTGTGTGTGTGTGTACTTGCTGCATTCTGAGGACAAGTGAGGGTTTTTAACCAACAAAGTGAGGTCATTTTTACGAAGTGAGGACATTTTGGCCGGTCCTCACTTTGTTTTCATTGAAATCACCCCCTTAGGTTGTAAACATGCTATACCAATAGAGGTCCTCAAATTGGTACAAAAACCCGTTTTCCAGTCCTGGTGTTTCACACACTTTTTGCTCCGGGTGCTCCACCTGCAGACATTTAATGGTACTGTACCCAGTAGTTCTTTATAGATGTCATTCATGAAGTAGATATTTGTAATTGTGTTGATTTATTTAAGTGGAAATTCTGGTCCTCAATTTATCAGCACTTTTACCTGGTCCTCAGTATGCAGCAAGTACATGAATGTGTGTGTGTGTGTGTGCGTGTGTGAAAAAAAAGGTTGAGAGAGGAGAGGAAAGGCACATGGAATCCACACCAGCCTGGCTTTAGAGGGGCACTGCTGCAAGAGTGCATGTGTGTGTGTGCGAAAGAGGGAACTTCCTTTAAGACTGCGGTATTACAAACACACGCACGCACACGCACGCGCACACACACACACACACACACACACACACACTGAAAACCCTCCTCAGTCTTTCTCTCCCAGCTACCCCTTGATCTAAAAATAGCCGTTCCACTCTCCTACAAGAGGCAGCAACGATTCTGAACCAATCAACATGCTCTGTCAAAGGCATGGGTACCCGACACCACCACCACCAACGCCACCCGTGTTTGTGCACGCACACATATGTGCAACAAGGGGGGGATCTCCTGCCTGAAGGTAATTAAAGAAAAAGAACTGCCCCTCCCTCCCTGCGCTGGTTGGAAGAGATGGTGGGAAAGAGATCCCCCAGCTCAGAGAAGAAACAGAGAGCAAGAGGGGGGGAGAAAAAGTGGGGAGGAGGGAGTAAGAGTGGAGGAGAGGGAGCTCTGGCTGCAGTTGAAACAGGCTTCAAAGGAATATTAATGTGATCCTGTGCAAGAGATGAATACACGGAAAGAGAAGAAGGGGAAAAGGGAGGGATAATGGATGGAGGAGAGAAGGAGAGGGAAGGAAAGGAAAGGGGAGGGAACCGCTGTACAAGTTCGCTTCCTCATCTTTCAAGCTCCGCCCGCCAAACTTTCTCCAGGTAAACGCAGCTCTCACGTTCATCGCTTTCATCCCACTGCACCATCTCCTTTGTCCCTCACAGCCGCAGTGTCGGACTAACTCATCAAAGCCCAGGTTAGTTTTACTTCCTCAGCCCCGGTCGTCGACGGGATTAGATTTCAATCAGATCCAACAAGCCAGTGCCACTTCCATCGCTGGTAACTACAGAAGTGAGGAGCCAGAGGGGTTTCCTTTCCTTTCCCCTGTTGTTGCACAGCGAGCTAAAGGTTAATGCTTCTACATGGCTGGATAATCTCAAGGGGGGGGACAGACAGCTGAGGCCAGACAGACTGATTAAGGCTCCGAGACTCAGTTCCTGACAGTCGGCGTCAAACCTTTACATACGATCACTAACTGTGCACCACAGTAATAAACTGAACTTCATTTCGGTAAACGTCATGTTTCCATGGTCAAAATATACTATTTAAATTGAAATATATCTCGTTTGTACAACATTTAATATGGTTTATATCCAAAAATATAATATTACCTATAAGTACGCCTGTAAATGTGTACATTTTGGTGCTGTCAAGTTTCTACAGAAGCCCAAACTGAAAAAAACAGCCAGAGTATCTATTTTATGTTTTGAAATGGAAGCTTGGTACACAAATAAACTATCTCTCTGGTATATGGAGGCCACCATAGTTTCCTAACGCACTTTGGAATTCCACAATTGTACAAAAACACAAGAAAAGCATGTAAATTACATGAATAACTTTGATTTCTAAAGCACCTTTCATGAAGTGCAAGTGAAATAAGACAAACCAGAACAGAAACAAACAAAAAACAATACTAATACTAAAAAACAATATAAATATTGTAACATTTTAATACCACAATATTATAATACATATATCGTGAGGATTGATTGAGCTATATCTTGATTGATGTCTTCAACTACGTCGCATCTATCCACACCAGCAACTCTGTAATTGTGATAATTTGTCAATTTAAAATCAATTCTCTGCTGTGTATCGACTCCACCTGTGTGTGTGTGAGAGAGAGATTGAATATCCCCAGGCTCAAATAGTGGGAGAGGAGAGCAGGAGGAGGTCTGTGTATCACAAACATTACAGAGGGTGCAACACCATTCACACAAGGGATCAACCATTGTGTGAATGGTTGTGTTCCTAACACAAACACACGTGCTGCTTTTAAAGGGTAAATCGCAAACCCGTGGCAGACCAGGGGAGATGAGGACACGGGGGACGACATCGAGACACCAAAGACATGAACGCGTCAATACAGAACAAAAATTAAAAGGTTTCTTGGCTGTTCTGGAATTAATGTTGCGTAAAAGCAGACCAGGGCAAGAACCAGTGGAGTAATGTAGTGACAGTGACAGACTGTCACTACATTACCTTGTACAGTTACTAATAACACACACACACATCTATATACAGTATTTATTAATATATGAAATAACAATGTAGGTTTTACCGAGGCTGTCCTTGTATGTTGTATCGGAAAAGTAGAGAGGAGAGCGATCAGAACCACGGACAGCGCTTGGTTAGAGCGCTGATGCCTGAGCCAGAGCACAGGAGCTGTCCACTGTCAACGTAGTGCTGAAATCACCACCGACTGTGACGAAAAGGCATTTTTTTTTTGTGCAATCTTCCACTGTTTAGTTGTCCTGATGTCCCTGAAAGAATAGGTTGCATATGCTGCAGCATTTGTCTTCCCCCAGTTGTGCATCACTGGTGCTGTGGAGTTCCCACTGTTCATAAACCACACAGGTTCCTCCAACATGTAACTGAGGAACTCAATTTTCTTTAACAGGTGGAACAGAAACTCCATAGCACAGCATAAACTGCATAAACTATAAATCCCAGGCCCACGTCTCTCTACACCTGCTGCGCCGCCTATAGTTACGCCTTTGGCTCTCGCACTAGCGTGTGCGGGGGTTAGCTTTCAGCTGCAGGCGGACCAGAACGTTACAGAAACATTTATCAGTGACCGAACATATGACGTCAAATGGAAGTAAAGTAAAAAAGCTGGTGTAGCATCTCTGAGAAGCTCTATCCTCCATCTGTGCAAATTCCTTTCTGTCCTTTTCAGAAAACTTGCTGCTATCTAGTTCAAATTACAGTATGTATTTACAGTATATAAGTGAAATGTGTGTAATGCAGTGAAATAAATAACAAGGCAGCCAAGCCACACTCTTAACAGTGTTAACTAACTGCTCTATGCCAAGTTAGAACTGCAGGCCACAGCTGCTACTCACATTAGCTTAGCCAGCTAGCAGGCAGGCTAAGTGGTGTCAGCCTGTCAGCTACTAGCAGAGGGTATTCATAAACTGCTACGATGTTCCACTCAATCATTTCCAGGACATAAAGCAGTCAGCACTCATTATCTCCCTGGGATCCCACACTAATGGGGTTTTCCCTTATAGCTGGTCCTCTCTCACACACACACACACATGCACATGTTTGCACAGCATTCACAGTGAGGAAACTCATAGACATAATGCATTCCATAGCCATTTACCTTAACTTTAACCATCACAACTAAATGACCAACCCTAAAACCAAGACTTAGCCTTTAAAAAGCCATTTCAAGATTTGACCGAATGCGAGGACCAGCCAAAATGTCCTCACTCCCTATGGATCCTAAGTCTTTTTGGTCCTCACAAAACTCTCTGTCACTTCTTAGCCGTCAGTCACCAGGGGCAGGTGTTTTCATCAGCTGATCTCATCTGCTCCTATAGCACTGCAATGCACCTAACGTGTTGTTAGACCATCATCTTTGCTGTCTCTTTCACCATCAAACAGTGTGTGGACTTCACAAGTGTTCCTAGTCAGAAGCAGATGTCCTCACCTTGGACATTTCCCTCACTCAGTACATGTACACGCACAGTATAATCAAGCTAAGGCCATAGTCCGACTAAGACATGCAAAAGAACACCCTTGCAGAGTCCGAGTGTATATGTGGAGGAAAAAAAATACATTTATGGGCTGTGTACGTCTGACTCCGCCTCCCTAGGTGGCGCTGTAACTACAAGAGCAACAGTACTGCAGTTTATACGTCTTCTCCTTGTACTACCAGAAGTCCGATTCCAGTCTGACTAAGCTTATACATGCAGAAGTAATCGGACTATGAATCACATTATCCAGGTATGTTAGTCCAACTAAGACTAGTTCGATGTTAGTCTAAAGACTAAAGTGTTTAAGAAAACCAAAACTGTCATAGTCCGACTAAAATCGGATTTTTAACATGCACTTAAACGCACTGACTGTGTCAAAGCACCAAAGACTCCTTAAAGAGTTGTTCTACTCCTAATGGAACAACAAACACGTAACAATAACACACACAATCTCTGGAGTTCAGTGCATGTTCTAAAGCAGCTCAACTTATAATCACAACACAACAAAAGTCCAATCATCACACCACACTTATTCTTATAGCATGATACCACGCTTAAGCTACACACATGTGAAGGAACATCATTAGCTTAATTAGCGGTTCCTTTGGCATCTTTTATTTGTTTCCTATTTTTCATCTGCTCACAGCAGAGCCAATGCCCCTCCAGCACCTGGAGAAGCTACTATGGAGGTCAAACTCCGGATTGGTGGGTGGGACAACATTTCTGTGCACCAATAAGCATCCACCAAATGTTCTCCCAACATTTTTTCACTGCTACATGGAAACACGAGGCCCCAGGACTAGAATTAAATGGTCCTAATGGTGAATAGATGTAAAGAGATTGTAAGGGTGTGGTAGACATTTGACTAAAGGGCTTTCAGTTCATCCTAGCCACAAAAAGGACAGGACTTGTGGTGCACACATGCCAGAGTGAGGGTAAACTCCAAATTAAAAAAAAGTCTTCACACTGCCGGGTAAAATATAGTAACAGAGATAACAGAAGATAACCTAATCTAATATAAACCCACCGTATCTTAGCAACCTTGTTAATTCAAGAATGGAGCAGTGGGGGAAGCAAGAGAAGCAACAGCATCTGTCATCAAAGACACACACACACAAACGCACAACAAAAAAAACACAACACCATGCACATGATATCTCACCATTAGCCACTATCTCAATCACACTGTGAGGCTGATGAATGCATACACATGTGCGGAGCTACACACACACACACGCACACACACGCACACACACACGCACACACAGATCCTCAGGCTTACTGTAAGCAGTCAGGAGAATGGAGGGGGTGTGTAGCGGAATAATGGGATCCTAATCGCCGGGCTGTGTTTCAAAGCATCTCCTCTACACTACAACACTTTTCTAGATAAGATTATAAAAAAATACAAAAAAAATAAATAAATGCTTTTTATAACCATGGGAAAAGGAGCCAACCGTCGGATCTAAATTAAGCGTGAGGTTACATGATGGAAATGAGTGCGACACCTGCACCGGGAAAGGAATCAGCCCCCAAATTAACAACTGAATAATAATGTGGTTACCCTCACTATTTCTTAAGGCCAGCTCATCCGTGTGGGGCTGATCCACTTCTGAAATCTAAACCCACTCCAACGGAGCCAGGCCAAAATCTGGCAACCGCATTGAACCCCCCCTTACACACCAGATGTGCAGAGAAAGAGAGACACACACACAGAGAGAGAGTAAGAGGCTCTGTTCTTCAAGGCCGGACACATCACTAGCTCTAGCTCCAACAACAACATCTACACGTCGAGAACGAGGAGGGGTGGTAGGAGAGGCCTGTAGGGTTGAACTGGAGCATAACTCCCCCCCCCCCTTACAGGATTAGGTGAGCAATCCACATGGAATAAGAGGAAGGGAAGAGGAGAGAAGAGAAGAGAGTGGTGGGAATACTCTGTCAGCAAAGAGGCTATGGGAGAGTGAGAGTGGGTAAAATGGGAAGAGTAGGGGGGAGGATGTGCAGAGGAATAAATAATACACATGGGGCGCATAAAAGAGTGGAAGAGCAAACAGGAACCTTTCGTTTTTTTCCACTGCCACAGGTGCATTTTAACCCTGAAGGTGCTTTGATAGAAAAACTATCCGTTTTCTTCTTGTGGAAGTTTAAAGGGGAGATTATAAGACAAGAGGAAAGGAAGATAATGTATTTCTTTATCAGTATTGACATCTGATCACTGGCCTTTAAGGTCCCTCTTCTGGTATCAATTAAACTATTTTCCATTCCACCAAATTATAATTCCTGGCCTCCATGTACAGTCGTAATGAAACTGACCTGATCCAGGTAACAAATATGCACAAATATGTGTATGCAGGAATAAAAAACGTGCTAGAATAGTCATTTAAAGTTGTACTACGTAGGGTTTTTACGCTAATTTAACAGCTTCAGAGTCATTGTGATGGTTACAAGCCTTGTTGCGGGGAGATTGGGGGCCGTCTCCACTGCCCTCTACTGTCTGTTAGCGGGAAACCATAAGATCAACGCTAGAAGATCAAGGCAGCGATAGTGTTATCGTAGAAGTTCGGAGAAGAGTAAACCAATTTCTTGGGAACGATGTCTGTCTCTGGTTAATTTAAAGTTCCGCTTTAATAAATGAATGAAAACTGATGAAACAAAACCCATATTTACACCTTTAAGTTGTTTAGAGTTGCTCACTGACACCCAAACATTGTGAATGAGTGTTTTAAACAGAATATCTCTGGGACTTGAGCTGCTGATCGCTGAAAGCGACAAACTTAAGGCTTCACCTTACGTTCTGGGCCCAGGTTTGACACAAGTGATTAATTGTAAACGTCGTTTTTAAGGAACCGATTGTTAGCCGGAGTCTCACATGTGCCGTAAGTCGTGGTAAGAGGGAGCTGAGATTGTGCTGACCCCGAGTGTTCAGTCAGGCTCCAGAGGCCTGCTCTTACTGTCACTTTCCCCTGGAATAAATAAAACATGAGAAGCTCAACTCCAATAGCGGTGTACTTACAGTAGTCAGCAGCCTGGCACAGGAGCCAGTGATACACACACACACACACACACACACACACACACACACACACACACACACACACACACACACACACACACACACACACGCTGTACTCTGAGATCTGCGCACAATCAAAAACAGCAAAATGTTGTTTTCCGGATCCACATATAATCTGAAGTCTGGTTTTCCCATAATGCAGCACATGTCTGAAAACGATCCAGCGTCTGCCTTCAGTGATAAATCTCACTCACTGCTGCACGGCGGCTCTTGATCCTCCCCAATATCAGTGAGAGAGAGAGAGAGAGAGAGAGTGAAAACCTGAGACTGCAGCACCCCTACAGCCTGCAGCTCCTCCACAAAAGGCTCGGCGTATTGATGTTTTATTAACGCCGCCATAAATATTGAAAAGACACTTACTAATGAAGCCACGGAGAGAAGTTCCAGAGACGATTTACGGAAACCGGGGGGGGTGTAGAGGGACCTTGAATATTACACCCTTACACCCGCCCTTTCTACTTTGCTCCTACACTTACTTTCTCATTTCCCACGCTATGATCGGCCTCGTCCCTGCAGCTACAACACCACACACACACACACACACACACATATACAGGTTTTCTTGTGGGGACACTGCAACAATCTCCATTCTTTAGGACACCCTAATTAAAGCATTAACGATAACTTTAACCTAAACCCAGGTTTTAATCCCAGAAAAAGACCATTAAAGTTGCGAGGCCGCGACAAAAATGTCCCCACTAGGTCAAAATGTCCTCTACAAACTTGTTTTTTTATGCCTTAGTGAGGACACATCGTAGACATAACATATTATCTGGCCCTTTACCCTAATCTTAATCCATAACCTTAACCTCAACCCAGGTTTTAATCCCAGAAAAAAACCTTCAAAGTTGTGAGGCTCTGACAAAATGTCCTCAGAAAGATATGGTTTTTGAATACACACTCACAAACTTGTTTTTTTATGTGTTAGTGAGGACACATCATAGACACAACACATTATCTGGCCCCTTACCATAATCTTAATACCAAAAAAAGGCCTTTAAAGTTGTGAGGCCCTGACAAAAATGTCCGCACTAGGTCAAAATGTCCTCTACAAACTTGTTTTTTATGCCTTAGCGAGGACACAGCATAGACATAACACATTATCTGGCCCCTTACCTTAATCTTAATCCCATAACCTTAACCTAAACCCAGGTTTTAATCCCAGGAAAAAGCCCTTTAAAGTTGTGAGGCTCTGACAAAAATGTCCACACAAGGTCAAAATGTCCTCACAATGTACACACACTCACAAACTCATCTTCCTCTCCAAACCCCCCCCCCCCCCTTTATCTTCTCCCCCCTCTGTTTTTCCCTCGTTCAATGAAATCAATGGATTGGAGAGGCTTGACTATGGGCCACACCCCCTTGTGCGAATATTAATCATAAATCACAGGCTCTGAGCATAATGAGGCTTGTTTCTAATGACAACGGCGATGATGAATGCGTCTGCGGCTCGCCGTGGCATTATCATATAGCCATTCAGGGGAGTGCATGTGTGTGTGTTTGTGTGGTGGTGTAGTCGCTGGATGAGGTATCGCAGCTTTTTTTTTTTTTCCCCATGTAGCATGACATTTCAGCAGCAGAGAGGCCCAGGGCGAGCCAACACGCTCTGTGGCATTTTCAACAGCTGTTTACACACAAACACACACACAAACTTTATGCACACTGTGACGACTGACCGGAAAAAGCCGAGCGCGACGTCATGTTTACGTGCCGCGACACCGGAGTCCTGGCACCAGTTTACCAGTTAGCTCTGTTAGCTGCATTAGCTCCTTTAGCGTCGTTAGCGCACCTACAGTCGAACTGCGTGTGCCTCTGTTTTTAAAAGTTTAGAGACTCATTTGAACAAATCGGGAGTCACGTAAACATGACGTCACGCGTCGTGCGTTAACGTTGACGCCGTTAACCGCCGCTATAGCGTTTTACGCTCGCCCAGCACTAGTTTTAACACAGAATTCTGGCAGCGAGCCAACGAGAACTGGATTAGACGTCGGTTTTAGTGTCATTTACAAATAATTTAGCCTATGAAACACTAAAAGAAAAAGGGTGCGATAAGCCAGAGATACAACGGTTTTGTGTTTGATGTGTTGGGATGAAGAGGAGCACTTAGTTATTAGGCTTTGTGGAATTAAAAAACTAAAAACAAAGGGGTTGTTAGAAACAGACAGATATAGATGCTCTCCTTCTTGACTGACTGTAATACAAATAAATTAAACAATTCACAGTCAAAGCACCCCTCCTTCCTCCCCTCCGCACCACACCCCCAGCCCTGCTTGGCTCAGTGTGTGTGTATGTGTGTGTGTGTTATCTTCAGCTGCTCCATTAGTGAGCATCTTGTTAGAAGCCAAAATGAGCTCAAGAGCAGCTCTATTGATTTCAATAGAAATGTGCTTACACTGACATCAATATAGCTGCACATTTCTGATACCTCCCGTTAGAAGCTTTTCCTCCCCTCCACATCTCCTCCTCCTCCTCCTCCTCCTCCTCCTCCTCCTCCTCCTCCTCCTCCTCTTCCCCCCAAGCTGCTGATGCAGGGAAACCCAGGGCTGCACCAGAACAACCACAGCATGGCTGCACACTCTTTCTGTGCATCTGCATGAACGCTCAAGCTCGTACATTTCCACTCAATTATGACAAAAGCCAGTGCAATGGATAGCTCTTGGCTAACATTAGCACAGGGGGGCTCTTTATCTGTTAGCTTTTAGGGGTTTGTATTGAAACATATGTGCACGGGCCTAATCAGATCAGGTATTGATTGGTCTCCATAAACGAAGCCTAATGTTCTCTCTGCTCCTCTGTGATCTCTCACTCAAGGGAAGGATGGAAGGAAGGGAGGGAGGAAGGGAGGGAGGCAGAGAGAGAGGAGGTCAAGGTTTATGGTGCAGCTCCAGTCAGATTTACGGGTCAAGGTTAGCCTGGCACATGGCCATTCATTCACGATCAATGCCGGGCTTCTGATCCAAGCTGAGAGCCACATTCATGCTGACCCGGTGGGAATCGCTTGACGGGCAAGAGTGCGCATCCAGAAAAACGCCACAACCCTCGTTCGAAGACGTGCAGCAGCTGTCGACGATTCACCGGAGCAGGAGTCGCGAACGTATCGTCGTAAATGACACATTGTTCACCGAGTGGGAAAAGTTAATCTAAACTCAGCCTCGGGGCAGCGTCTCGTGTCTACGGGGTGACCTCGCCGCGAGCGGGCTCTCTCTGCGCGCAAATCCATTTCATAGGCGCTTTCTTGGAAAAAGGCAAAAAAAAAAACAAAAGCCCGATCAGCACAGCTGCGGCTTTAGCACATTGTGTTGGACAATTATCGTGAAATTAGTGGAACTAAGCAAAAGCAAGAACACTGCAGCACCCAAAAAACTATGCAGCACTGCACCAGGCAGCGTCGAGCTCAGGGTATGAACCACTCTGCTCACAGTGGAGGGGATTTCTAATCACTAATATATACATTTTCTTATGTTAAAATACTTGTTTTGTCTTAATGTTTGAACTGCGGGAGGATGCTAATCTATGTACGAGTGCAGAGTCATCTAAACATCTGAGCGACACTGCTAAAGTTGGAATATTTTGTCCGTTCAGAGGATTAGTTCGGGGTCTGACACACTGATATACTACACCTAAAAGGAAATAAAGGGTTAAAGGGAAAATCCCATTCATAGGTTCGTCAGATTAAGAGCTTTGGTTGTTCACAAAAAGTCTCCTTATTGGTCTTCATCTTGAAAGTCTCAAATATGTGAGGTGAGAGGTAACAAGGTTTACCAGATATCTCAGAAATCCAACCAGCAAAGCGTATTCTGCCGGGATTACCTGAACATTCAGGCTTATTCAATTCTGCACAAAAAAAGATGAGGTTTACAACACGGACACACACACACACACACACAGTAGAAGAACAAGAATCATCACGTTACAGCAGCTTCATGAATAAATATATGGTTGAATGTCATGAGTCAGCTCCGAGCCAAAGACTGCGGCTCGTTCAGCTGGTTCAAAACATGACGTGGGTGTCTCAACGTAAACAACAATAATGTATCTCCTCAAAAACGGTAGGAGCTCCTACGTTGAGGAACGCGAACGCAAACGCACCGAGGAAATGAACTCCGAACGCATTTAAAGTTACAGTCAATGATGCCAGGGATGTTTGATGTGTTTGTTAATGTGGGAGTGGGCGGGTGGTGGGTGTGTGTGTTCATGTGTGTGCGGAAACCATTCGACTCCCCTTATTTCCCAAGATGCTGAGTTTTAGTTGCCCACACACACGTACACACACACACACACACACACACACACAGCCTGGGGCCCAGCTGTACTAATGAAGCTGCCTGTAAGCAGCTACCTTCATTACATTCAATCCTCTGGACAGTGTCAGCAATTACATTTGCAGCGTCCCACTGTCAATGTGCACACATGTGTGCACACACACACACACAGTCAGAAACGTCCTCTCTAGCTGATGATGATGATGCAAAGAGGAGTTCCTGCTTTTCTTCTTCTATGGTGTAATAAAATGCATTGAAGCTCAAGCCCCACGTCCATGTCAGCACCTTCATCTCTGTATGGTGAAAGCCTGGAGGTGAGTGGAGGTATAGGGGGGTGGAGGGTAGGCTCTACGTATAGAGTGATCCACTTGCCGTATTTCACACATTTCATCACTTATCCCACTGAGACACACTCACACACACATGTACATGTCAGTGTAACAGGTAAATCCCCCAGAGGTGGAGTCAGAGCTTTGAGGGAGTCTTTTTTGTTCTTTTTCCAGGGATTCCAGGGTTCAACTGTGACGTGTGGAGGTAACGCAGCAGAACAATGAAGCCTCCACAGTTGCGTTTCAACAACAAAATGTCTTGTCGTTTTCGGCCCCTGTAACACCGAGCGTATCACTGACGACATGTTTGCATTACTGTAGTTGAGTTGCACGTCAAAGCTAACGTGGTTATCACGGTCATTTCACTCGCCCTGTTTCAGGAAGCCGGAGAATCAGCGTCTTTTCGCTATATAGGAAAGTTTGAAAAACGCCCGTACACAAGCAGTTACCATTTTTTGGCCTGTTTTTGCACATTGAGCGACAAAGACTCACAATACGTTATTGATAATATGTTTTTCTAAATAAAACTTTATGTTTTTCTTCATTTTAATGCAGTATGTCGTAAAACAACTGCCAGATACTGGTAGTTATTCTGGGGAAAGGGGCGAAAGCACTTAGTTACAGGACATTTTCTGGCCCTTTTATGGTTAAATATAGGGAAAAAAATAAGTCTAGTTTTGGACATGCTGTGTTACATACTGTATCTTTAAACTCTCATTCTTGCATTGGAATCTTGTCATGTGGTCATGCTCCATCACGTGTCAAAACCATACACGTTAATATCTTATTTTTAAAAACAAATAACTAAAAGACATTGCAAATGAAGTCAAAATCACAATAGCGTTCAGAAAATATGATATTGATGTACTTATACCCTCTATATTATTAAAAACTTGTTGGTGCTTAACAGCTGTTTAAGTGTCAAACTTAGCTGGTTTATGTGACATCAGTCACCTTTGTCACGTCCTTTGTCATTTATTAAAGCGCACAAAACTGCCCAATAATGACTGATTAATAATAAGTTTGTTTTCTTTTACTGATGAAGAGTCTTCACTATTTAACAGCGGGAATTTCCTATAAATATGAGCATCTGAAATGACTTGAAGTTTTCCTTTCTTTCTGAAAAATGACTGTGGTGAATTATTAAAAAAAAAAAAAAGCCAGCTCTAATTTTAGAGTCTCCTGTGATGTTTCTTTCCCCTCCCGTTAAAAAAATAAAAATAAAGCATGTTTGGCAGCCAACTTGGACGTCTGGCTTTTCAGCGCACTCATGTGCGGAATTCCCAAGTGGGTCACGACGAGTATGGAGACTAATTTCTCTCCATAAATCTCCTGCCATAACAAGGGGGAGACAAAACAAAAGAGACAACAGGTGAAGGCGCCGGAGCGGAACAGACGTAATTGAGTGAGAAACTCCCTGACTCACTCTTTTTTTAAAAAAAAAAAATGTAAACAGTCATGTTTTCCCCACGATTGAGGAACCACAGCGCAGTCACGGGCTGTTGTTCATAGTCCATAAATGATGCAGAAGGGCAACAAACCTGTTGAGCCATGCCAACTCATGTCAATCAAACTCATTCTTATGTGTGTGTGTTGAGTATGTGTGTGTGTGTGTGTGTGTGTATGTGTGTGTGTAGGACGTGTGGGTGGGTGTCTATTAACATTTGATTCCCAGGCGCTATGATCTGAAAGGGTTTTGTGGTCGGGTCGCGAAAAAAGCATGAGGCTGAATAATGGAGGAGGAGAATATGGGGGGGAACACACACACACACACTCTCTCACACACGCACTCACACACACACACTGGGCTGAGTTCAGCCATCAAACACACCTCGTTAGGGAAGAAGCTGGCCTCCTCCATTATTCACACATACATGGTCTCCTCACACTGCTTGCTGCCTCACCTGGGGAGATGGAGTGTGTTGAGTGCAGACAGACAGCGGAGGTAAACAAATGGGAAAGGTGGACCGAGAAAAGGGATGGAGAGGAAAGAGGAGGAGGAGGTGGAGGAGGAGGAGGAGAGGTGAGGGGACGAGGACGGAAATAGCAAGCGAGAGGGAAAAAGGAAGATGTTTGGGTATAAAAAGGTGATAAAGCCCCTAATGCATTACTGTTGTCTCTGAAGTCTCCACACGCAAACTTTTTTTAAAGGTTCAGTATGTAACATTCAGGGTGGTGGAAATGGAATATACTTCACATAGGTGTATTTGTATGAATGTGTCTTTTAGGCCGCCATCTTGTGTTGCCATGTTTACACAGTAGATTGAACAGACAAAACCAGGCAAAGTGTGATTTTTAAGGTTTTAACGCTTTAACACCTGAGCCTCAAAATGCTCATAAAAGGGGCCAGAAAATATCCTCTGAGTAAGTGATTTTGCAAATTTTTCCAGAATACTTCCATAACTTTCAATATCTGGCAGTTATTTACAATTTACTGCATGTTAAAAGAGTGTATTAAGAGTTTAACGTCATGGTTATTACGGTAATTTCACTCACGCTGTTTCAGGAAGCTGGAGAATCGGAAGAATTTGGGCATCGAGACGGAGACTCAAACGAATGTTATTTTAAATATGTTTTATACTGTTCAAATTTAAAATTTATCACACAAACATTGGTATTCATGTACAACTACACTGTTTCCTCTAAATAAAACTTAGTTTTTCGTCATTTTAAACTGTTAATACACTAATTTAACATGCAGTAAATTGTAAATAACTGACAGATATCAAGTTATTCTGGAAATATGGGCACATGCTCACAGGACATTTTCTGGCCCTTTTTTGAGGCTCAGGTGTTAATCAAAATTTAATATTATCAAATTCGATGCGCTCTGCTCAAATTACCGTAATCTATTTGAAAAGGCTTTGAAGTGCAAGTCCTTAGCTTTCAGAAACCGTTGGAATTTTTTCCCGATAGCACAAACTGTCGTGTAATTACTATGCAATGCTAAGAGCGCAAGCCCAAACATGTCGCTGTGATACGATCAGGTGTTAAAGGGTTTTAAAATGGTACCTTACTCTACAAACAACAGGAGAACAACATCCTTTCTGATATGAGAGAGCCAAAAATGTTCCTTCTACAAGGGCTGAGGTTCTACCTGGAACCATTTGCTTCTGAAAAACTGAAGAAAATTTCCTGAAGAATTTTTTTTTCAAGGGTTCTTGGTTGGTCTAATGGTTCCAGTAAGAACCATTTTGATCCAGAGAAACCTTTTAAAACCCTTTTCCTGAATAAAGGGTTTTAAAAGGGTTCCAGGTGGAACCCTCTAAAAGGAAAGGTTTATAGAAAAAAAAGGGCTCTCCTATGAGGACAAGTGGAAGAACCTTATATGGTTCTACTTAGCACTTTTATTTCTAAGAGTGTAGATGCCACGAATAAACCGTTATAAGTTAAAATGGCAACACTTAACACATCACAAAACTGAATCAAATACACACAATAATGTCCAAAAGTCCTCTCTCAATAGTGCGTCCACTCGGCAGAAATTACCCAGAGGCACGTGCTACACAAATCACTCACACCTCGACATGGCTGGTCCTGTGGCCTCAGGGTGGAGAGGGAGGGAGGGAGGGAGGGAGGGAGGGAGGGAGGGAGGGAGGAGGCCCCAGAACAAGTGACAAGTCAATGGACGGCCTTGGCAGCGCGTCAAGAAGCAGCGAGAGGGTCGTCGTTGCCAAAGGTGACAGCCAGAAGTCACACAGAGCTACACCTCTTTACCACCTTCTTGATACAGACGCTCGTCCTCATCCTCGTGAATGAATCAGTCTCTGGCTTTTTTTCTCTCTCTATTGGCCGTTACACGTATTATACACACTCATGCGTGTGTTTATTCATGATAGCTTGCGCCGTCTCTTGTTTTTTTTTTCCCACCCCCGACCTTCTTCACACTACGCCCAGCACTTCTTCTTCCTCAGTTTTAAGTTTTTTTTTCTCTGTTTGGCAAACAACAACAAAAATGTTGAAAGACTTAAAACCTGAGTGATGTTGACATAAATGAAGTTCCCCCGTCTCGACTCGCAGTGAAGGAGATTTAATAGGTCCTGCACTGCATAGAAGATTGGAGCTCCTCCGTCCCTGTTTTTACTGTTGCTATGGAGCACATGGGGGCTCTGGATTCTGATTCATTCCTAATCTTTCCTATAATCATTATCTGATTTGTGTGTTCCACAGGAAAAAAACGCTGTCAAAACCTTAACGTCCAGCTCAATTTACGACCGACACAAAAGCCATTAAACGCCGAAAATCCAAAATGGATAAATTCTGATTTAAAAGTTTAATTTTTAAGCATATTATACCAGCGATGAGTTTGGCTCTTCCGTCATTCCCCTTAATTTAATTCCTCCCGCTAAGAGCTCACATCTGTCAAACTCCATGCCCGAAATGTGTAGCCCTCGCTTTCTATTAAAGATTGCATTCCGAGCCTGGGCCAAAACCCCTTCGGAGTGACGTCATCTAATAAGTAATTTTCCTCAGACTTGACCTTAACCCAGTGACTTTCATTTATTATTCTCTATTTTTATCTGTTCGAGATTGTCCCCCCCCCCCCCAACACGGAAATGATTAACTTGATCTGCAAAGACCAAAATGACCTAAAAATCAAACTGCACCTATTAATCACTGAAAAATCACGTGATTAATCAAAGCATGAGAGAGGAGATTCTAAAACTACACTGTGTATCACAACGTTCCTGCAGTGTGCACTTAGAAATAAGGGTTACAAAAAGGGGTTCTTCTACAAGGGCTGAGGTTCTACCTGGAACTATTTGCTTCTCAAAACCTCTTTTCCTGAATAAAGGGTTTTTTTCTTGGTGGAAACTTTTTTTAAAAAAACATTTGAAAAAGTTTCTTCTGGGAGCCAAAAAGGGTTCTCCTATGAGGACAAGCTGAAGAACCTTATATGGTTCTAGTTAGCACTTTTATTTCTAACAGTGCATGTTTCCTCCTTCACTCTTAGAACTAAAAGAGCCAAGTAGAACCATATAAGGTTCTTTGGCTTATCCTCATCGGAGAACCCTTTTTTTTTTTTTTTTTATAAAGGTTCCACCTGAAACCCTTAGTGTTACCACGAACCCTTTCAAAACCCTTTATTTAGAAAAGTGGTTTTAAAGGGTTCTCTGGATCTAAATGTTTCTTACTGGAACCATTAGTGTTACCAAGAACCCTTGGAAAACAAATGGTTCCAGGTAGAACCTCAGCCCTTCACCATTTTCTTAAGAAGACCTGAAACCTGAGATTGAACTCCTACATTCTTAGAAAAAAAGTGCTAAGTGGAACCATACAAGGTTCTTCGGCTTGTCCTCATAGGAGAATGCTTTACCCTTTTGGAGGGGTTCCACCCGCTTTTAAAGCCCTTTATTCAGGAAAGGGTTTTACAGAAGTAAATGGTTCCAGGTAGAACCTCAGCTCTTGTAGAAGGACCCTTTTGGAACCCTTACTTCTAAGAGTGTAGACCGTTTGCGACATCTAGAAAATTTAAAAAAAACTATGGACTGGCGAAATAGAAATAGACAATAATATATCGTCATATACTTCCGTGGAACGACCGTCCAATCACAGACAAAGATTCACCAGCGTGTCACGAGTTTGTGACGTCAGCTTATTCCTGAATAACTATATACCAGATATTGAAAGTGAAAGTTATCTTGGGGACATTTTTTGACAATTCTACAGCCATTAAATCAAAAATAAATCCAGGCGGTCATAAGTGTGAGGCTTATTTTCCCATGAACTTTCATTAAAACAGAATTCTTCTTATATAACCTAGCGAAATTGCGGGTTTCGTCCAACGTTCTTATTTACGCAGTAATAGTCTCACATCTAATCTTGTAATCTCCTCACACGAGGCAAAAACAAAAGTCGACGTGTCATTTATCCACACAAAGAAACATCCGTGCGTCTTATAATACCTGCAGGTATGTTTCGTCGCCATAGCAACCAGGCAAAACAGCCAAAGGAAGCCTGTTGTGTGTGTGTGTGTGGAGAAAAAAACGCTGATACTCCCCAAGTAAGACTGAGAATAAGTTAGCAGCCAAACTAATGCCTTCGTTTCATGACGCGGCATAAAAACAAGGTCAGGTTCACACAGGAAAATGGGTAACACTGTAATGCTGAGTGTGTGTGTGTGTGTGTTACTGTAGCGAGTGATAGATGCTAGATAGAGGTGAGCTGACCTACTGAATGAAACGCGAAAGGTCTACGAGCCTTTTCCTCGCTTCCTGCTACTCCTGCATCCTTCATTCGCGTCATCGTCGTCGTCTACAGCGCTAATTAACACCTCAAACCGCGAGGTATCCAGATGTGGCGGCCGGACGACCAAGAGTGACTCATCAGTTAAAAACCCACTAATGGCACATAATCTTTTATCTCATCTCCATCGCGATCGCTCAGCGACTCTCTCTCTCTCTCTCCTCACGTTATCGCGCAGGACTGACCTGAGCGACTGGTGACGTGTAAATTAAAGTAAATTGATTTTGTCGAAATAACACGCAAAATAACAACAAAATACACGCCGTTCTATCTTCACGTTTCACTGTCGTAGAACAGCGACAGCATAAAGCAAAATTTTCGAAGCAGTTCACACAATGGCTTTGCAAATACACAAAATACAAATCTTTAAAGGTTGTTGAAAGTGAATATACAACCCACAAATATGTGTGTATCAGTGTATAATCACATTATAACTTTGATTATCGTGGCCTTAGAATCAAGCCTTTTACATAGGGGTGGAAAGTATTATAAATGTGAATTACATTAACTTGATTCACTATAATTGAGGCGTGTACTTGTACTTTTTTAAAGTACTTTATAAAACATGTATGCTTTTTTGGAAGTACTATACTTCACTACATTTAAAAAAAAAATTAAAATACTTTGATGAGGACAGGTGAATTGGCCCTAATGAAGGTCCCTGAGTGAGTGACATATGTGACCTTTGACCCCTGTTGACTGATACACTGATATGTGTTTCCATATTTTATTTTGTCGGCACTTCAATTTGTAAAGGTTTGCCTTTTTAAATAAAAAACGATTCATGTGAGATTTGTGTCCCTTTGTTCTAAAAGTAACTAAGTAACTTTTACTCCGAGTACATTTTAAACAAGGCACTTATTTACTTTAACTTTAGACCTGTACTTTTACTTGTACTTCAGTAAAATTTGATCAAAATAGTGGTACTTTCTACGTTTCTGCTTTTATACATACTTTGTACAAGGCCCTTGCATTACAGATGCCGCCATCTTGGGTCATCATGTTTCTATTTAGAACATCCTTCCTCATAATATGTGCTGGCCACTGTAGTTTCCAGACACCATCAGATGTTACCAATTCTCATACACTAGACCTTTAATAGTGATAATAACAGCTCCATGTTTGCCTTTACCACTCTATTTCTCACTCATACAACAAGAGACAACTTCATGTGCTCCGTGTCCAAGTGAACTTCCTCCTTCCCTGCTAAGCTAACCTAGTGTGATGTTCCGCCTCACATGAATGACAGACTCCAACACTTGCTTTTAAAAACCTACAGGGAGTGGGGAATGGACCAACCTCTCCTACACCTACGCATCCAGTCAAGGAATAGTTTTTCCCGGCAGCCCCTGATGGGAGCTCTTCTCTGGAGAGGTGACAAGAGTCTCATCTACATCCACCACAACACTGTCGGCCCTCTTGTTCTAACTTGCATCCCAATTAAAGAGTATTTACAGTGCAGGAGCGCTACTTCCATGGGAGAGAGTGAGGTGTGTGTGTGTGTTAACCATGTGTGTGTGTGTGCTCACCGCTGAACATGATTCCTTTGCAGTGAAGACTTAATTCTCATTCTGTGTCCGTGTCCCCTCATCTCCTATTGTCTATTCTGGTCACATGGTCCACCTGCCTCACTGCTGTCCACGGTGACAGCTGTGTGTGTGTGTGTGTGTGTGTGTGAGATGCAAACAGAACAGAACAAAGAACAGAGAGTCCGTGTTTCAACTTGGACACGGCGAGCCCCACCCCACACCGACGACAAATCCTCATCTGACCACAATACAAGCAAAAAGAGACTCAGGTATTTATAAAAGAGTCCAAACAATGACGCAAACACCATCCAAGCTCTGGAATTGTCCTCAGGAGACCTTCAGACCTGGGCTCTGGTCAACGTTGAGACTACATTTTTACATTTTTTGGCTTTGATGCAAGATTTTATTTCAATAATTAAAGTTACCTCATAATAAGTTGTAGCTATAGAGTCGTAGGACACAACCTCCAAGTGGAATCACACCATTTTTGTTGTCTATTTTAAATATGTTGTGTATCAGGTATATTTACTGTGTTTTAATATTACATTGTATGTTGTATTTTACGGTCAAAGGAGTACAGATGGAAATGACCTACTGCTAAATCAGTTGCGCCCAACTTTTCATTTTATTTAAATGATTATTGTACTTGCACACTCTTCTGAAATAAAGAAACTTAAACTTTGCCTTATGTTTGATAGTCATGATGTATATATACGTATATATATATATATATATATATATACACACACGTATATATATATATATATATACGTATATATATATATATATATATACATACGTATATATATATATATATACACACACGTATATATATATACACACACGTATATATATATATATATACACACACGTATATGTATATATATATATACACACACGTATATGTATATATATATATATATATATATATATATATATATATATATATACATATATATACACACGTATATATACACACGTATATATATATATACATACATACATATACACACATATATATATATATAAATATACATATATATATATATAAATACATATATATATATATAAATACATATATATATATATACATACACATATATATATACATACACATATATACATACATATATACATACATATATATACATACATATATATATATATACACACATATATATTATGTAAAACAACAGTACAAAGACAATCTAATTTATCAACCAATGCAAGTCGATCTAAAGTAGATCAGAGTTCACCAAAATGTAAAACCCAAGTGGAGTGAAGGCATTCTGGGAAATGTAGTCACTCCCTCAAAGAGAATAGTTAGAGGACAAAGTCAGCTGGGTAAACCGTACACTACACATACGTAAAAAAAAAAAAACTTCAGCGCCATTAATTTTCACAGTCTGGTTTCCTTTAATTGTGAAACACTTGACTGGCATCGTCGAGAGTCTATTGAGTCATTCAGGCACAGATGCTGAGACAAGATTGCCCCATAACCTGGCAGACGCCCATGCTGTTCGGAGACAGATGACGGCGTCTGCCGAGTTTCGGTCAAGGTGCTCTGGCACGCCGTGCCGCCTCTCGCTGACTTGACTCGTGTTTGTGTTTGTGTTTGTGTTTGTGTTTCGCGAGCCCTCTTTGGCTCCCGGAGCTGCTGAGGTGAGCTTGGGACAAACTCCAGAGATTAATTCATGTGGAAAAGCAGATTAAGTGATTATTATCATCCGAAACTGTAGCCACACATCAGCACGCATACATGTGTGCGCGCACACACACACACAACGCAGGACAGCAGAGGACAAACACAAGTGTATAATCTAAGATAAAGTGATCGCCCTTTAACACCGAGCGTATCGCTGATGATGACACGTTTGCACAAGCACACTTTGTGTGACCGTAGTTACGCGACAGTTTGTGCTATCGGGAAAATTCCAACGGTTTCTGAAAGCCGAGACGTTGCACACGTCAAAACATGGCGGTTAATACGGTAATTTCACCTAGCGCTGATTTAGGAAGTCGGAGAATCAGCGTTTTTATTACCAGAGAGGAGAGAGTGGGAAGATCTACACTCTTAGAAATAAAAGTGTTCAGTAGAACCATATAAGGTTCTTCAGCTTGTCCTCATAGGAGAACCCTTTTGGAGGGTTCCACCAAGAACCCTTTGAAAACCCTTTAAAAAGGGAAAGGGTTTTTCAGAAGCAAATGGTTCCAGGTAGAACCTCAGCCCTTGTAGAAGGACCCTTTTGGAACCCTTATTTCTAAGAGTGTATCTATCTCACAGTTTACATTTTGTGGTCTGACAAATAGACATTGAAAGACGTTATATATTGTTAAAGTGTCAAAATTTTACACACAAAACCTGTTGTTCGAGTACAACTGCAGTGTTTTTCCCAATAAACCTTGTTAAAACAGTATTTTAACATGCAGTAGATTATAAATAACTGCCAGATATTGGTAGCTATCCTGGAAAAATTGGCAAAAACACTTAGTTACGGGACATTCTCTGCTCCTTTTATGGTTAAAATAAACAAAAAAATAGTAAAAATAAAGCATCTCCAGATACAATATCAGTCCGATATAGTATTTCTCCTCCTTTGAACAACTTAGTTCTTAATAAGACAGTTGTGCTGATGGATTTACCAAATGGCTACAAGCTGCATATTCAAAAAACATGATGCTCCAACAACAAGGAAGACATCAGCAACCCTCACCTCATGTCCTTATATATAATATATATATTCAGTGATTTTGGCTCATCCCTACTAATACAAGCTACTACCAATTCTACCGAGAGTCACAGTGTTCTTGACGAGACCAATCTAAAAAATGGTTGTTTTACATGTCCGATTAGACATGTAAGTTCGGAGCTCCACCCACACAAATCCCTGAATTACTCTCTGTAGTAACAATCACTGCAGATCAGAAAAAAAAGGAGTGAGAGAGACAGACACAGAGAAGAAAATGTGAAAGAAAGATGTGTGTGCTGTCTGTCACACAGTGGAGCTTCCCCGAGCTCCCTGTTGGAAGCTCAGTGCTGAGAGTGTGTCCACGTATTCTTTGAGGAAGGGGCTGAAGAGTTAACCCACACGGTCTGAGCAGCACCGGCATCAATGGGGTTTTTTTCTGTGGGGTGGGAATCGAGCCTCACATCCAAGAGCTTTCTGTGGCTCATGCATGGAGCACTGCCGTGTAATAATACCGCAGGGTCCCACACATACACATCGGCTTTATACAGATTAAAAGCCAGTGAATGAGAGAGAGAGGGACTTATGCAGGGTTCTCTCTCGCTCTCTCTGGGGTTGCTAGCCTCTATTTCTCTCAGTGTATGATCATGGGAGGTATGCATACAGTAGCTATATTTGGGGGGGGGGGGGCTAGTGGGATTTACTAAGCTGTGTTTTCCAGCCAGAGCTCAGTATTAGTGCACACAAAGGCACAAAAAAAGCAGAGTCACATGCACATGTGACACACGCCGCACATGTAAAGAGGGCTAGCACAAAGCAGTTCAAAGTGATGGGAAAGAAAGGTGATTTAAAGCTGCAGTGTGTAACTTTTAAATATGAAATTGCATTTCAGCCCAAATGCAGATTAGGCCACGACTCTCAGTGTTTATCAGCAAAGCAGTGATTTGTTGTCACGTCACCTGGAATTTCGCTCAGACTTTCCTTTTGTGTCACAACTGATAGAGGCTACAGTAGCTAAGAACAGCTACTTAGCTACAAGTACAAGAAAACGGCTACAAATGGCTTGAGTTTGGCTTAAAGAAAGCCAAGAAAATGCCATGAAAAATTGATTATTATGGCTAAAAAAAACCTGGATGATTCGCAGTTTGGTGGCGGTGCAAGATCAACTCGGCATACATTGTGTAAAGACGTCTATTATGCTAGGTTTCCATCATCGTACAGTTCATTTTGTACACTACGGTGCAGTTTGGAATGGTAAACCCTTGGGTCAGGCTTGCGTTTTGACTGAAATCAGTATCTTTACTTGATGGTGCGATAACAACAAACGGCACCATCGAATGTGACACAACAGACAACAAAGGAGGACATCCAGTAGCTCTTTTTTTCCCCTGCTAGGTTTGTGGCTGTTTGTCTCAACAGGACATCAAGCTTTGGCATTGTTTACAGAAAATGGTCCCAAAAACCAGACTGGTTTGATATCACAGAAAGGAAACGGCGACTCAAATACCGTAGCCACTGGTTACAACTAAGGTACATCTCTGCTCGCACAACACATCCAACATCCTTGAAGGAGGCAATAAAGACCACCCAGCACACTTTATGGGGTACATTTCAGCGATAGGTTTTCTAATGTACACAGTAACACAGTCAGTCTAGAGTTTCCTAAGAAACTGCAGACTTTTTAGGCAATTCACAACCCTGATGTGTTCTTATAAATTATGAATATTCAATCACAAAGTAGCGCTAGCATCTCCACAAGAAAGTAAATAGAAATGTCTGAAAGTATGAATGGTCCTGTGACCGTCATAGTTCAATTCCTGACAGTATTTCTGCATATACACAAAATATGGGATGCAGGCACGCATATTTAGCCAAAGTGAGTGAGTGATTGTGTAGCAGAGTGCCCAGAGCCCGAGGCAAACCCAGGGAGAGCGACTCAGGACAATTAAAACTAAACAGGAAGAAACACTGACAGCAGGAAACTGGGCACCGAGCACTCATGCATCAAAACACACTCAACACACACACAACCGTCATCGACAGGAATGACAGAAAAAACAAATACAAAACACACATCACAATAGACCGAACACAGCGTGAGAAGTCTTCATCTACGCCGAACAGAATTCACTATTTCAGTGTGATGGCTTTGACAAGTGACAGCATGTTCGCCCTAATTATCCTGTTTCAAGATTTCTTCCACCTTTTCTGGCAAAAAAAAAAAAAAAACCTTCTCCCGTTAGAAAACATATCCTGATACTATCTGTGACGTCCTTCTTACTAGCCAAAATACACTTTCAGATATCAAATTCTGATATCTGAAACTGAATTCATTTGTAAAAATGACAATTTAGATATATTCAACTGAGGATAATTAAAGATATCTTGAACTTGAATTATGACTCGTCATAATGAAAAACTGGAATTAGAGATATCTTCAATATCCGCAACCAAATTCTTAGGTAAATACAATAATTATGGGCGATACGTCCATATTTTAAGAATGATTAGTATGTCGCAAAAATGTGTCATATTAACAAACTGAAATTCAGCTACACTTGGCCGTCACACTATTACTACAGCTTATTTATTACCTAGCATTATTATTATGTTGCTAGCAAGTCAAGCTAGCAAGCGTTTTTGGCCAAATCAATGTTATATACGTTATAGCAGTCAGTGTTTACAAATACGTGTTAAAAGTCTGACTTCTTAGTCGGACAAAGACAACAAATTCTGTTTTCCTGATGTCATGTAAACACGCTAACCTGTGAAAATCGAGCTAGTCTTAGTCAGACTAACATACGTGGATAATGTGATTCATAGTCCGATTACTACTGCATGTATACGTTTAGTCAGACTGGCTTTGCTGCAGTTGTCCGACTACCTGTCTTAGTCTGACTACGGCCTTAGTTAAACCATATTAAGCATAGCGTTAAGAGTAGTATGAACATTTAATCTTGGTGTTAGCTTAAGTTACACCCCCCCCCCCAAAAAGGTCTATTTAAAGTGAAAAAGGAGAAAATGTAGAATATTTCTGGATCGATACAGAGAAGAAAAACAAAGAAAACATGACTAACCTCCAAAGAGCAATTAAGTTTCTTAAGTCCAACGACTACATAAACACATTCTTACTAAAGCTAAATCTTGTGAGCGCCAGAGGAAACTGGAAACGGGGGTCATGGTGACAAAAGTGCAAAGTTCAAACAATCGATAACGTATCATGCCATGAAATATTGCAGTATTTTAGTGTATTGATATTTTCTTAACCCCCCCATTTATTCACACATTCCACAAAACACACACACTCTCTGACATACCAACACACACACACAGACACACACACACGGTCAAATGTGGACACAGCAGCCCCTCTCACCCCTCTTGCACTGTGTGTCCAGGGTCGAAACACTGCCGTCCCCTGGGCTCTGTCACCTGTCCAGAGGGAAGCGAGGGCTAAGTGATGGAGGAGGGTCTCATCTGCTCCGCACCAACTAAATGCAAGAGTGGACAGGTGACCTTTGACCCTGGCAGGGAGGGAGATTGAGCACTGCTTCAGACTCCATTAGCATTCCGCTCACACAGGCCTCCACACCGCAAAGAAGTGGGAACAGCTCAGGACTGAGGTGTAACGACGAGGATTATGTGATGTAAGAAACCTCACCATTTGGAATCCTCGCTTCCCGGTGGCAGCACGGCAGGGGAGATTTTGGCCGTCAAAATGCATCATCTCACAAATATTTTCCCGCGCTAATGAGGGGAATCTCACAGCTCTCCTTAGCGCCGCGAGCGAATTCTGCCGCTAATAGATTTCTAAAAGTCTAAAGGTCAGGTAAAACATGGCAACGTCATGGCACGTCGCATGTTTTTCCCCCCTCCCTGTGTTTTCCCACTTATCTGATGATTAGTTTGCCTGACAGTGTGAGGCCTCCCATTCCATGTACACACACACACACAAACAAATGCATCAAAAAGACGGATAAGCCGCCTGTCATTGGCGTACGTATGTGTGAGTTGTCAATACTGCAAAGTGAGATCAAACTGGCAATCTGTCATTTCACTGGGATACAGTTCGGTCATAATATGTACTCCATATGACGTGACGTGTAAAGGGTTAAAAAACAGTTTGAAATACTTGGATTTACATTATTTTACGCTGTGCTTATTCGCTCCTCACACATCAAATCGAGGCTGAAACATTAATCGTTTTTAAATGAAAAATCTTGATTTGAAGCAACGCAATTAGCAAATAGCACAGGGTGTAAAAATGAACCATCATTGCTCCTGGCTTTGCAAATGAAACACATCCACATATGCTTAAATATATGCTCAACATATGCTTAAATAGTCGGGGTGGGTGAAAATATCGATTTGGTTGTATATCGTCTTCCTTCGTCCCTCGTGTAATATGATATTTGATATGCAGATGTTTTAATGAACAAATTAAGGCTCCCTAAAGTAAAAAGTCATTGCTAGTTTCACACGCAGGACATCATTACTTCATGTCTCCTCGCGGTGGCGCTGCTCAAATGAGGAGAAACTTGGGGCGGAAGTTACCTGGCCGAAGAAGAGAGAGAATGGCGGAGAAAGCTACGTTAAGAGATGCTCAATCCACGTTCAATACATAGACTTTATGTATTTTTGTCTTCTTCAGTTAGATATTGTGATGTATCACCATATACTGTATATATATATATATATGATTGTCTTGCAATATATTGATTATGACAGAATGGTTGCATTGCGATATTATCGGTATCGTGGACCATGTACTGTATCGCGTATCGTGTATCCGAGGTACCCTGCGATTCCCACCCCTATTAAAAATACAGTACAATATACAGTAGTTAAGATGATGGTGTCATTATGGTACCATGTTCCATATGACTTTAAAATTTGAAATGGCCACCAGTGTCCACTCTCTCAACTTCAAAACCACAGTGTCCTCAAATGTCCTGTTTACAGTAGAGCTCAGAAAACGAGAACATATGCACATTTAAAAAGGCCCGAAATTGATTATTATTATCATTATTATTATCATACGAGCTCCCTCTGTCTACTACATATCCCTGGGTGTTTCTATCTGATGCAGTATTTATGGTGCGAGGGTCAGTACCGCACTGATTTGTGAGTGACGCTGGATTTCAGCACCATGGACAGCACCACCACCACCACCAACCCCCCCTTCTCCTCTCCTCTCTCTGGTGTGATGCTGATGATGAGGAAGAGGAGGAAGCATGAAGGAAACGACGGGTGGTTGTGCTGCTGCTGCTGCTGCTGGTGGTTGTTGGTGATGGAGGGGGTTTCCCTGGCAGATTTCAGGAGAGGGTCTTTTCTTACACAGTCATTCCTACACCGCTACACATCGCCTTTACCACCACTACCACCACCACCACCTCCTCCTCTGTGGTGGATTTACACACGGAGGAATACCACTCTTTCTCTATGTGTGTGTGTGTGTGTGTGCGATCACGGCTTTCATGAAATATTGATCGACCCAGCCTCGCACAGGATGGACAGACAGAGAAGAGAGGAGAGGAGAGAAGAGGGAGGGAGGGGGTGAGGAAAGGAGGATGTGGAAGAAAAAAAAAAGGAGGGAGGGGGGGGGGGGGGGGGGGTGATCCTCATCTGGACATGCATCCACCCCACTACCATCACTACCATCATCATGGGAAGGGGGGGAAAAAAGCCTGTTTCTTGCACTTTTCCCATCACGATGACAGACAACCGCTGGATTCGCCATGCGTGACGGCTGAAACATGACAAAGCACTCGGCTCCACACACACACACACACACACACACACACAGGTAAAACACACACACACGTATGTGTTTAAACCAACAGGAAGGACATCATCACATGTGCAAAGGACACACACACACACACACACACACACACACACACAATCCTGAGACAGTCACCGCCGCGTTGTGTTTGGTGGAATGTCATGACAGCAGGCTTCACGCGTGTCTTTAAAGCCCAAACATACAACACCACCACCACCCTCCTCCCCCTCCCTCTACACATCACACACACCACCACACACACACACACACAGAGAAAAAGCCTGAGCCGCTAACATGTGTCATGACAGCTCCACTGTCATTCACAAAATCCCAAAACCTCTGCAACACATTTTCACTGATTTTCTCCCTCCCGACATCACATCACATCACATCACATCACCCCTGTGCTCTGGATACAGGCCGAGGATGCGCTTATCATCTTCCAACACCAAACACCAACATCATCCACCTTCAGCAACTGTCGTGAGCGACACTTCAGAGAAGAAGGGAGAGAAGAGGACAAGAAGAGGAAGAGGAGAGGGGAAGAAAGAAAAAAAAAAGCCCTGCTGTGGTCAGCTGGCTGTCAATAATTTAATCTGGAGCCCGAGCATCTTTAGCAGCAACACACGATCAGCTGTAATTTTCAGCTGTGACAGATCACGCAGATATAAGGACATGAATTATTCAAGACACATAAACTGATCTCCTCTTTTTCCTTCCTTCCTTCCTTCCTCAGACTCGACAAGGAAACTAGGCTACATGAAGAGAACACACACACACACACACACACACACTGATGCAGAGGCAGAGCCCTACATCCACAGCTATAAGCGTTTATAAGCATGTACATTAATGAATACCGGTATGAGAGGAGGAAGAGGAGGCGGAGGAGGAGGAAGGAGGAAGGAGGGAGGCTTTAAATCAGCGAGAGGCTGCAAAAAAAAAACCCGGAGAGAGACCGAGGGGATGCTGCTGCTGCTGCTGCTGCCTCTGCCTCTGCCGCCGAACACGCAAAATCCAGCCGACATGTATGAAGAAGATCCGTGCGCACAGCCGGCACAGCGAATTAATCCATGGGAAACGTGCGCGACAGCAGCAGCGGGAAATGATGCGGACATTTTCTTTCTTTTTTTTTTTTTTTTGTTTGTTTGTTCTGCCTTTACCTGTCAAGACTCCGACCCGGATTTGGTGATCGTGGTTCGTTAAAATCATCCCGTCTGACGCCATGTTCAGCAGCGCTGTCGCCCGCACCGAGAACTCACGGCAGGGCCCAGAGCCGAGCGCATCGAACTTAGAGGGAGAGGGAGGAGGGGAGGAGGAGGAGGAAGAGGAGGAGGAGGAGGAGGAGGAAGAGATGGAGGAGGGCTGCTATACAGGAGGGAGGGGGTGGGGGGGAGAGAGGAGGAAAAAAATTGAAACAGCCCCAGACGAGATGAGTAGAAAACCGAGTGATCACCTTCGGATGAGAGGGTTAGGTTAGGATGCGGGGGCCGTTTAAAATCACACACACACACAGAGAATCAGCTGTCCGCCTGCCATTAAAGAGCCAACATGTTCATTGTCACACCGGTTATACACAAACAAAGGTGTGAAAAGAGCGTGTAAACACATTAAAAAACATGAATAAGAGGGGAAATAAAAAATACACATGTATACTGCAGTATTGTGTATGAGCAGTGTTGTAATGTACTGTAACAAAGTAAAAATATTTTGTTACAGTAAGTACAAAATTCATGTATTACTCTGACATGCATTTACTGCAACTATACCCGTTACTACCAAATAAAATCAGAAGAAGAAGAGTCGTAATGTAACGTCTGTATTTAAATAGAGCTTTTCTAGTCTTGATGAGCTGGTAGTTTTCACCCATTCACACGCTGCCACATGAGGTTAAGTGTCTTGCTCAAGGGCACAACTAAGCTACCAAAGAAACTCTGACTAAGGTCATTTTCAGGCCTAATAGTCCGCTAGATGATTGGGGGTTGCAACATTCAGCCGGTCCAAGTTTGTTTTCACACTGCACTTCCCCTCCTCGCCTAAGAGAGGCTGCTGCATCAAGAATTACTAAAGGAGAAGACGAGACAATCAATGAAGAAAAAAAAATCAGTTTCCGCCACACAAGATTCCGTCTTCTCAGCCATGATTTCATGCAGTTTTTTTTTTTTCTTAGCACAAAACATCGCACAAACTGCAGCTGTTAATCGACGACGCTAACAATTCGCCTCCATGTCTGCTTTTATATTCCGAAGTCACGTTAAATCGCGCAACGTTCGATGAGATCCCAAAGTTCGTTGTGTCCCACGTCAGATGTGAAAATCTGCGAGTGTGGGGCAGACTTTAGACATATATAATTTTCTATAGAAGGGAAAAGTGATGGAAATGTTTTTAATCAATGTAATTATTGTCATTTTTTTGAAAGCAGAAACATTATACGCATGTTACATCTCCGTCACATAGTTTGACCTGTAAAAAAAAAATGCAACTACATCCCCGAGCAAAAAAAAAACAACCTCTCCACTGCTATTTATAGAGCAACTGCACGCTTCTATGGTGTATAATTTCCCTTGTTTATTCTTGTGGAAAAAAACACACACACACCCATCCTCCAGCTTCTGTTGGGAATCTATCAATATACATAATTCACACACACACATATACGCACACACGTGTGTGCATGAGGAGCAGCGGCAAGAAAATGGGGGCAACTCTTCCAGCTTGACTGGCTCATCTCGATAGCTGCATGCGTCGTGTCCGTGTCCAGTGACCTGACCAATAGAGGTGACACAGTTTTTACTCTTTATATAGCAGCCAATTCCCTCTGCCATTGTCTTGCAATTAGCAACAGGAGGTTTCGTGTGTGTGTGTGTGTGTGTGTGTGCCAAGGACATAAAAGAGACCCTCCAGCCTTATCTGAAGTCTCAATCTGACTTTTGACTCTTATTTAGTTTCCGCAAAACCCCGGCACAGTCAATTTATAGCACGGCACGGAGTGCGATACTCGCTGAAAAGTGAGTAGGAGGTGGACAGTGATTGATATTTTCACACATTTCCGAGTTTAGATTTTCCCAGTTAAATAAAAGTTGAATAATAATAATAATAATAATAATAATAATAAAAAAAAGCCTGATGAAGCTAAAAAATACAATCAAAAAACCCCAGGATGTAACGTACAAGATCATTGTCAGTGTCATTTGTGTTTCTGCACCGACATTATATTGTCCACATCAATAATGCATTCATTTGTATTTACTGGCAAACACATGCATCATCATCTACATGTTCTATTATATTAGCACTACGGGATCAATACCATGTATTTGTATTAACCCTTTAAGGTACTACTCAACCATTTGGTCAACCACACTTTAAGTCAATATATCTCATTGAAAAATGCATCAAGCTGAACTCTAACTCTAACACTAAACTAATATGACTTGTTCTGAATGTTGTACTTTATGAATTATGCAAACCAGGTTTATTATGAACGGACGTCTCAACCGTTTGGTAGAGGCCTGTATCTGAAATACTGTAGGATCTAATTAAAAAATAATATATATATATATATATATACTGTATTGATTGTCATTATTGTTATCATAAGTAAATAAAATAAAATTATAAAAACTTGGAGTTTTTCCTCTCTTTAAGTACAAACCTAAAGATCTGGGATGACATTAGCTTAGCATCAACCCTTCAAACTAATATGTTAAAAGGTAACACATATATAACGGTAACATAATAGCAAATATTGTAAACTTATTAGGTTTTGATGTGTCCACAATGGCACCTTCATCAACATTATCACCGTATCTAAAACATCGAGTGCATCCATCTACAGCGCATACGGGGGAAGGACACCATGTTCCATAAGTCATTAGACAAACAAAGAGTGCACTAAATTAAAGTTAGGAAGTTACTCTACCTGGCATTTGCAAAACAAAGTTGCTGAAGTGCCACTATAATAATAATAAAAAAGTTACTTAGTTATGTGTGGGTGTAAATCATGTAGCCGCCACTGTGTGGCACCTGTAAGACCTTCACGTCACTGCTGTGAGATGAAGTTAAATGTCCAGTGTCTTATGTACTACAAAAGTATGTTTGTTGTAAAAAGTTTTGTAGGTTTTATACATGCTATTATGTTGTGCCGCCATGTTTCTACAGCAACCCTAATGGACAACTTATCAGCTAGCTTGTTTTTTAAACTGCAGAGAGGGAGCGAGAGTTGTTTACATCTCTTCTTGTATGACTCACAGAAGTTCCCTGACGCACTTGGAAAAGGGGGAAGGCTCAGCGGAGGACGCCTCTATTTGCAGAATCAGCGTTAGATGTCACTCATTAAAATCAGGATTTATAACTGCTACTCAGTCTCCAAAACGATCTCATTGTCTCGTGAACTACTGATCCAGCATAGTCATCATCGTTCTCTAGATGCGTCTACAACGCGTGAAGACGCTGGCACCGGGACAGCGTCGACAAACGTCTGTCGGCCTGTCGGTGATGGAGAGAGTCCAATTCTAAACAGGCCGGTTAATGTGAGACACACACACACACCGTGGTCCACAGCTGGCAAAGCTTTCCTGGAAGGCTGGAATTCCCTTGTCGGTGAAAAGAGAGCGTAAGGAGAGCGAGTGAGTTGTACGGAGAGGAGGAGGAGGAGGAGGGCGGTGTGCCATCAGGCTGAAGACTCTGAAGACCCCATCTGGCGTGTGGAGGTTTGTGTTTATGTAGCGTGTATACGCTTGTGCGAAAGTGCGTATGATAATGACGGTGTAATTACCCCGCCGTCGCTCGAGCTGCCTGCCCGTTCACGGATAGGTGACGAGGAGGCCGGGGCCATCGCTCTCTCCTTCTCCCTCACCATCCATCACAATAATAAGTGGAGGCCCGGCAGATGGAAGCATGAGCTTTTTTCACCCCCCTGTCTTTGGGCACGGCAAACTGCAGGGAAGTCCCTCTTTATGCTGCAGATGTAGGGATGTGTGTCGTGGCTGTGCATGCGGGAAACCAGGCCTCATCCACACATTCAACGCAAAGATTATTTCTGGATGCTGTTTCATTACTTATGTTATCTTCTTCTCAAAAAGGTTGCACATCAACCCATTCATTGTCATAAAGCATGCATGGACATGGTCGCCCCAAAGAGCTATAAAGCTTTACTTCCGCCCTGATGAGCTCAAGCCTGGCCTGTTTCTAAAAAGAAAACACCAGGCTAAAGTTGTTAAACGCATGATAAAGCGTGGCGGGGCCCAGTTCCACTGCGTTAAGCAGCTCTTTATGACTCCGGCATTATGCGTGATTATTTTATGTGGGTCAAATATTTAATTGAATATCAAGATTTCCCTTGATTAGCCAATAAGATGGACTTTTACAACGTGACGGGCGCTGATCAGAGAAGGAAAAACAAGACTTTGTTTTTGTCTTGGAAAGCTGCCTTGTTCATACTGTAACGGTGAGCTGCTCTTCAATTAAAATAAGAAGAAAAAAAAGAAAAGGGAAAACTTACCCTGGGGCTTATTCGGCATTATCCCGTGATGCCTTCTTCACAATACCTGACTAAATCTGTCCTGAGCTGAAGAGGGAAAAGTCAGCGAGGAAGCAAAAAAACAATTATCCATCCACGAATGAGCAGCAGACACTAAATTCAGGACTGCTGGGGGGAGAGTCCCTTGTTTAGAGACAGTAATTAGGCAACAACATGCCAAGGAAGGTTGGGAATAGTCAAAAGAACACCTCTGGTCAAACATGCAGGAAAATGGAGGGATGGGGATAAAGAGAAAGAAGGGGGAAGAAGAAGAGAGCTGTGTGTGTGTATGTGTGTGTGTATTAGACTCTCAGCACCATTACGGCAGCGTAGAACATCACCCCAGGGGCTTTGGAATCAAACCCATTACATCTGATACTGGATTTCTCTCTGCTCTGCTCAGAGTGAATGCAATGTGGACGCGCCTTCTCTGGAGCTGGCCAGTGTCGCATAGCATCGCTGCGGAAAGAGCTGCACCACGAGGAGAGGAGGAGGAGGAAGGAAAAAAAGAAAAAAAAAGAAAAGAGAAAGAGGACAGGGGAGGAGGAGGAGGAGAGCGAGGGGCCTGAGAGTGGAGGAGAGCGGGATTGTGGAGAGGGAGGTTCGCTGCAGCCGGAGGGGTCATTTCATATTTCAATCCTTTTATTTTTTAATAATACTGAACGGAAACAAGGGCGGGCTGTTTCTAATAACTTCCAGGATATACGGCGCAACATAAAGAGCGCCTACACGTATGTGTATATGCGCGCGCGGGGCCTCGTTCGTCAATTTGCATAACTAACAGAGTGGCATTTGAAAAGCAGAATGTCAGCACAAACAACCTCGGACACCAAACTACCCCGGGTCATTTTTTTCAGCCGTGTAATTGGCTCCTAATGCTGAGGAGTTAAACGTAGAGGTTTTCTGCCCTTAAAGCAAAAAAAAAAAAAAAAATCTCGTTAATGGGTTTATTCCTGTTGGTGTTCATCAGTCGGCGTGGATGATCGGGAGTTAAGATTTAAAAAAACATGCACTAATGTGCGGTAAAATCTGGGCTTCGTCCATCTCTGCCTCTTATTCTGTATAGTGGCATGTCTGATGTAATGTTTGTGTAAGCAAGCATCCTCTTCCGCGGCTTGCTTCGCACATCGTCGTGTCAGCGCTCGGACCTGCACACGTCTCGCCTCTGACAGCCAACATGCAATCTCGGGCAAATTGGCAGAGCAAGGGATGAAAGTTTGTGTTCGACAGCTCCACGTCGGCGGCTGCCGCAGAAACTTCAACTGAGCCACGAGGAGGAGACGGTTATAAATAGACGGCTGTCATGTTATTCGTTGACCTTTAGAAATTTGATCCATATACAGGGAGTGTAAAGATTCTTTTTTTTTTTTTAACTTCTTTCTCCCTTGAATTCCCTGGTTTAGTTTTAAATGCAAGACTTCAGACTTTATTCATGAACTTGCTAATGGGGTTCAAGCAGCTTTGCCAATTTATCAGATTCACAGATTTTTTTGGATACCTGCCTACGACGCTGTTCTCTGCCAGAATATTGATGGATTCCACCTTAAAAAAAAAATAAAAATACTGGGAAATTATTTTATTTTACACATTTGACAAATATATATTTTTAATTCTGGGATAACCTGTCTTACATCAGCACCATTGAAATTATAAAAATGTCAATAAACCATTTTCAAAAAAGAGTTAAAGTTGTAGTGTGTAACTTTTAAAGATGAGCATCAGCTAAAAGTCATCTAGACTCGGTACGTTTGTGGATTGCAACACTCAACGTGTAGAATAACCTATTCCCCTCCTTGCCTGAGGTGGCGCTGCTTCAATAATTGGGAAGGAGAAGACAACACAAACAATGAACAAGAAAAGCCTCTCGTCTGGTTGGTTATAGCAGGCCAACTTTTGTTTCCGCCGCATAAGAGCAAGCTATCGAAGAGAGGTTACGTTCTACACGTGCGTATGTTTTGGTCGTGTTGTACCCACAATGCCCTGCGTTGTAGTCCACTTCCTGCATTTGGTTCACTTGAAGAGAACCGGACCAAAGTTTGCTTCTTTGTTGTGCATCAGAGTTCGGATTTTCCGAGTAAACGAACTAGGGTTCGATTAAGAAGGTCTGGCGTGAATGCAACCTCAGTGTAGCACTGTTTCGATCCTGTGTCGCCCGGTGACATTCCCGCGCTGCACACAGGAAGTGATCCTTTTAATGTCAGGACAGTGAGAGGCAACAGGGATATTGAGTTAGAGGAAAACTGAAGAAAACTGCTCAAAAAACCCAGTCATTTAGCCATTCAACAGGATAAATAAACGATCTGATAGTATTGCTTGACAGAGCCTGTTTTCACATAAAAGACGAACATGTTCCCATGGTTTCTGTTCGCCAAGACCAATCAGACGCAGACAAAAAACAAAAATCACCAAAAGTCCCACACTGCAGCTTTAAAAAAAAAAGCCACTTAAGGTGAAGTCTACAAGGAACCGTCTCTACCGACGCGAGAGCGAGAGAGGCGCGCTGCCTTTCTGCCTTTGGTTGCACAGAAATGTTCCAGACACTTGTGGCTGCTGTCTCCTGTCATCACATCTGATATGCAAGTCAGCGAGCGTGGACTGAATGAAAAGGGGCAAAGAGGCAGTCAAAAGAAAAACAAACCCTCTAGCACCTGTCCTTCTAAACTCTTCCCATGGGAAAGAAGTGAATTCTGGGATTTGCCGGACACGGTGTAGCCTTTGGGATGTGATCTCACACACACACACACACAAACACACACCTATTAACCTCTACCAGCAGAGAAGTTGGAATGACTTTCAAGCTCCAGTGGGTCCAGTGCAGGATAATGACTGTGGTGAGTTCAGGTAATGTGGTTAGCGCGCAGTTGGGGCCAAGCTGTCAGTTCTGTGGCAGAGTTAGAGGTGTGGGGGGGTGGGGTGTGTGTAGGGGGGGAGTGTAGGGGGGAGTGTGGGAGCAGAGTCAGCGGGCCCTGGATCAGTGGCGTAACCCTGGACTGCTGACTGGATCAGACGTATTGCTTTAGAGCGCTCTTCTTCTGAAGCCTGGAACATCACACGCACACAAATACACATCGACATGTGTCACCTGCAACCATTGTTGGACGATGAGCTTCAAATCAGTCAATTATTATTGTTGTAAAATGAGAGAAAGGCTCGAGAACCCAGTTTTTATACCCAGGATTTTAAACTTTTTTATGGATAGAAAACAAACACTTGAAAGAGTTCACACATCTGCAGTTAATAGCAATAAAAAGGGACGTTAATAGTGATATACTGATATAGTGAACCTTTATTATAATGATACTTAAAATAATACACATAATATTGCATGTGTGTATATATATACACACGTATGTATATATTTATATATAGACACACAGTATATATACATATATACACACAGTATATACGTACACGTATATATATATACACACACATTATGCAATATTATTTTCTTAAGTATCAGTATAATAAAGGCTCACTATCTCACGTACATATATATACATATACATATATACATACACATATGTACATATACCTATTCATACATATATATGTATGTATACCTATACATATATGCATATATACATATATGTGTATATATACACATATGCATACACACAGATACATACACACGCACATATCTTTACGTGTATATATCCATATATATACACACATTTATTTAATTATCCCGGTTATCACACTGGTGTACACATATACCTCTAAATGGGAACATCATTTACAAAGTTGGCATCATGTTCTATAAGACAAGACACAAAACTATAGTGACCGAGACCATTAGTAAAAATGTTTACCGACGTCATAAATCAAGTGAGAAGTGGTTCTTCTTCACTTTTCAATCTGGAGGATTATGTCCATTTTTATACAGAAATATATAAAGTGTGTGGTGCAGACTTTGAATATAAATATGTTTCCATACAGGTACAAACTAATTTCAGTAGATCCCGTCTAGATGCCTTCTCATCTTCTCTGTTAATCCGTCTCCTCCTTATTCGAACACAAGCCTCCCCATTCCCCCTCCTCCTCTTCCACCTCCTCCTCCTCGTGTCTCCATCCCTTAAGTGAAGGTGCTGCAGGGAGCAGAGGATGTCCACAGCAGCCCCGCGCTACATGACTTATTACTCACACGGTGCCTTTGGTGGACCTCAGAGCCCCCATTGATGCCTGTCGGCAGTAGCGTGGAGCTGTGAACCTACACTCTTCCTTGTTCTGCCAGTTAGCCTGTCAATCAGCGAGCCGGTCTGTCAGTCACTGACGCAGCCATGCAGCCATGCAGCCAGGCCCTCTCTCTTCCCAGGCCCATGCAGGTATACCCCCGCTCCCCCCCCCCACCCGCCTCTCTTCCTTTTATCCACTGTTCCCAGGTCTACACCACACCGAGAGCTGCTCTCTTCATGTCCAGCTCATATGCGGACTTGCCAACCTCGGGTTGCACCGACTCCCATTTCACCACAGGAGCCTTGACTCACAGCGCAGTCAGGGGGAAAGAAATGAAGCAGCCATGCAGAAGAGATAAGACGCAAGGAAGCAGCGCGCGCGCGCACACACACACACACACACACAAGCAATAAAAAAGCATCATTCAAAGGGAGGTGATAAAGAGGGTAAGGTCTGATGGAAGAAAATGTGGGGTAATAAGAGAGGTGAGAAGAAAGGCATGACGCTGCAGAAATATTTCCCTTAGCCTGAACTTCATACTGATATAAACTTTCTTTTGTTTCTTTTTATAATGTCATTTGAAACAAAACAAAACAAAAAAACCAACGGATTCTTGAGAGGAACAATCTCCGGTTTTGCTTCAACTTTAAAAATGTTCTTTGTAATCCGAGCGGAACGTCGAGATGCCGAGCATCAAAGATTTGTCATAACAACGTTTAATATTTAATCTTAAAGGGTCGGCTTTCATAACAAACGACAAGAAAAGACGAAAATGCTCCCCGTAGAACTTGTGCGCGAGCCCGTGCAACGCTTAGTATCGGTATCAACTTGATGCGAGTCAAAATCACGGGAGAAAAAAAGACTTTTCCTGACGTAAAATGTGACTAAATATACATAAAATAACTATTTGGATTTAAAAAAGGTCCAGATCTTCTCAAGATTGCAATAAAAACATGAAACACTGACACATTTAAATGTGTTTATCAGCTAATAATAATAATGTGACAAAGGGAAGATGCTAAAAATAATTAGCAGCCTCACTCACTTTCTAACCTGACTGTGTCTGGCCCATTTGCACTGCCGTGTCGTCACAGAGCCGTAGAGATTTAAAGCTGAAGCCGCATCAGCAGCTGAAAAGGGCTCCTCTGAGAAAATACACTGGCCTGGATGTGGCAAATATATTTGCTGTAATGTTTTTTGCAAAAAAAAAAGAAAAAAAAGGGGGGGGGGCAGAGATCAACAATGGAGCCAGATGAGGCAGAAGCAAAGTGCTTTGACTCTCCTCATGAACCCCAGGACCCAGGAGTTTGTACTCGTAACACAGTACGTCTCTGTGGTATATTCTCATCAAGTGTAATGTTGCTCTTTTTCAACCTCAGATTTGATCTCAGAGCTAAAGTTTATATATTTACGTTATATATGTATAATAAGAAGCATTTTTGAACCCGACTCTCAAAAGTGCAAGACCACTTGTTCATGAAGAGGAGAGATCCAAGGGACGGGTGACGCCGAACATTCAACGGAGCCTGAAATCCTATTTTGAAACCTGACAATTTTACAAACGGACCAGCTGTCAATCACACTGGTGTCCACTCCTCTAGTAGGTCCTGTAAACGGGAACATTCATTCATCACCTACCTTCTACTGCTCGCTTGATCTTCCACATGAAGATATCCCAGGTCGCCGGAGCCAGTCCCAGCGTTTACACCCTGGACAGGTCGTCTAGTCCAACACGCGGAGATGAATATCCTGGGTCTTTTTGCTGAAAGTATTAATGTGAACATCGTTTATAAAATTGTGCTATTGGAGAAAACCTGAAAGCATCTATAGAGATCATTAACTCCTCGGGAAAATGTTAACTGACATAAGAAATCAAGTAGGGATTGGACTCATTTTCATTCCCAATAACTTCATTTCAAACCAGAGTCGCTGCCCCCTAGTGGCTACACAATATATGTCTCATTTCCTGGTCAGCTTCAGGAAGAGGAAACCACACTACTGTATGACTGTCAGTTTTTGTGTACGGCAAATACAGCAAGTTTACTTTGCTACGTCAAACAAACACAAAGCAACAAATACGCATGATTTCACAGGGATGGAGACACATCTTAATAGAAGTTAACAAACTTAGATAATAGGAAGTATGTCTCTTTAGTACTCAGCATTTTTACTCTTTGGCTTTCGACCCAGTATGAGACGTTGGTTTTTTGTCTTTTTTTATTGTTTTATTGTTTGTTATTATGTCACACATTATTATTTATCACTTTGTTTCAGCTGTTAAAGTGCTTTATAAATAAAGTTGGATTGGATTGGATGAGTTGAAACCACAGCAGCTTTACTTTTCCACATTGATGTCTTAAACACAGATATACTGTCATCTCATTCATCTGGAACAATTATATGTGTTGAGTCTCAAAAGTGTTTACACTTCCGACAACATTTGTACATGTGTTACACTGCTATTTAAGATATTGAGATATATTGGCAGTGTTTACCTTCAAATATGTAAAACCCGTCTCATTTAAATTGAACAATCTGATGGTGAAACACCTGCAGTGTGAGTTAAAAAGGTCTCTCCTGACTTTGTTTTACACACACTGGTCTGACGGATTAACTGTACGTATTTCCTCCCCCTACACCGTCTCTCTTCAACACTTTACTCGGGTCAAATCAGAATCTCGGAGCTAATTCAGCGGAACACACATGCAATCCCTGCCATATGAACGAGAGCAGTCGAATCTCTGACCTCTGCACAACACACTGCTGTACTGGATAACGACAACAGCCTTGGTGTGTACGACAATAACGTTGCCGCCGCCACCGCCACGCTGTGACAAATGGAGAGACTGTGACAGAGATCTTAAAGGATGTTAAAGACCTGACCTTCCAAGGACACACATGGGTCAGAATCCCTAACTTACACCAGGCAAGGAGAGGGGAGTCACTCCTTGCCTCCCCTTGCCTCCCCCCGGGGCTGGAGCACCTACTACCCTGCAGTACAAGCTTTTATCTTTCAGACCTAAGTGGCCCACCTGAGAGCAGAGGCAGCTGGGGAGCAGGGTGTTAAGCTGCTGGCTGTTGCTGTGTCATGTCTGTGTTTTAACACGGAGGCCTGGGCTCCACTGCTGCTGCTGCCGCTGCTGCTGTATCTGAGGGCTTCTGCGAGATGCGTGTTGCAGTTTGATGAGTGTTTCTTGCTGCAGTGCGAGAAAGAAAGAGAGAGAGAGAGAGAGCGTGAGAGAGAGAGAGAGAAAGGGGGCAGAGAATCCCTCCCCATCACAGCTTTGCCCAGCACAGTTGCATACACTTATGCACATATTTACATGCAGGCACATGCACGTAAAACGCACACGGCGGCGTCTAAAAATGCCGACATGCACACTCAGGCACGCACACAGTGAGAGGACGGAAGTGCTTCAGTGACCCAGCGCAGTGAGATAACGCTGCTCTGCAATTCAAAAATATGCAACCTGCATGTTAACAAACCCCGGAGCGCAGCATCCCTGGGGCGCTCTCCTCATCCTCCTCCTCCTCCTCCTCCTCCTCTTCTATGCCTCCATCCCAGACCAACACCTCACCTCACTGCAAACGAAAAGGAGAGGAAAATGGTGGATGGACATTTTCCTCAAAGAGGAAAGAGAGAGTGACAGGACACACGCACACATGGAAAAAAAAAAAAGAGATGTGTGAGACTGCAGAGGGGAGCAGAGTTCATCACTGTTGTGTTTCTTTGCTGCTGCGGAAGCATATGCAGAGTCACAATGAGCTGGTCAGTGCAGAGCACGTCACATATGGACGACTAATGAGGTTCTATTTGGAGGGCTTCTCCAGGGAAAGGGTCAGACGAGGCCGGGAATACGAGGGTGAAGTCGAGGCAAAAACAGAGGCATCAAAGCGGCCGGAGAGAAATGTGCAAGCTTGACAGAGAGAGAGGGGAGGAAATGCAGGAGATAGAGAAAATAGAGAAGAGAGAGAGAGAGAAAGCTGAGGTCCATTCTCAGTAGTGGAGGGAGATTGGCAGGTTTCTGTGCTGGAGATGCTATTGAGAGTGACACGTCTGCACGACACCGCCGTAACACATTGGCTTTGATACTAATATCAGTCTTTTTAGTAGGAGGTTGATGAAATTTGCATTTAGATTGAAATGACTTGGGGACGGCCAGGAGACCACAGAGGGCCATAGAAAGGAAGAGAGAGAGGGAAAGAAGGAAAGAAGGCAAGGGGAGAGTGTGTGTTTGTGTGTGTGTTTGCTTCAGTCACAGCTTTGCCTGAACTCAACCAAAACAAAACCAAATAAAAACTAAACAAGCACAGCATACAATTTCTTACACGTGCCATCACACGCCTAACATCTGCATCGTCCAGAGACAGAGGAGTTACGAGGGAGGAGGTGGTGCCTTAATCACATTAAAACAGCCCTACGCAATTTTCTAAACGATTTAACGAAAGGCTGCGCCCGCTGAGACGGCATCACGCACTGTGTCTTAATATTAAGCCTCACCGAAACGCCTCGCACACACACACAATAATGATTTACTGGTTGTGTCAAACGCAAAAAAACATTTGTCTGCTAAATAAATACTATTTTATCATGTATCCACATTACCATCAGTGTTGACAGTGACACAGTGGCCAGATTTAGTACCTAAAAGTCACAAAAACATAATATATTAACGGTAAGAATGATGATGTCCTATATAAAACTGATTACAGCAAAAGATATCACAGATTTGTGTTATCTTGTAAGCAACATATTTGCATCTTTTTGCATTTCACACCCTAAAAATAGTCACTCTGGAGCCCGGGTGTTAATCTTCACATAAACAACACTTTAATGGAGTGTATTTAATGTCGTAGGGGAAAGTTAAGAGGGGATTAAACGGTATATCGTCATGCCATTATATCTGGCGTTTGTTTGTTTGTCATATATGATAATCTCAAGTTATTATTCTGTGGATTTTTTTTACCAATACAGCCTAATATTAATATGTTTTTGTTGTCATTAAATACCAAGTCTATTCAATGTTACTTCAGTAGTTTTAGTAGATGTTATTTTGTGCCCTCGCTGGTCATAATCTGATTAAAGAAGCAGATTACAGACTACGCCAACAGTTACAACTTTCACCCTCACTGTTTTCCATACATTTCCATACATCAGCAGCATCACTAGGGTTTCTTTTCCAGAGGACAAGAGCACCACCTTGTGTTTCCATCCCACAAAGGCACCAGACGCCGCCTCCACATGCATTCTGCTCACACACACACACACACACACACACACACACACACACACAGAGAGACGATCGCGCTCGCTACAGCTGGCTGAGGACGACGGACTTTGACAACTTCCTTACTGTCACAATTATGTGGAAATGAAACTGCCTGTCACAATCTTGTTATGTCTCCGTTTAAAAAAAAAAAAAAAACCTCAGCAGCATTAGCCGTGTAGGGAAAGATGTTTAATCTTGTGCTGAATCTATTTAGATCTCTGCAGCTGCCCCTGGGGTTGCCTCATCTCAGCAGAGGAGTTTTTATTTTTAAAACCAAAAAAACAGATAAGTGTTTTGCTCATTTTGAAGAATCAATAAAACATTAATCACTTGTTAGAATTAATTTTCCGCAGTGAAATTGAGACGGTCAAGAACAAAGTGACTACTCTAAATACATCAGCAGGACGCAGGCGGTAAGATTATGTATCATTATTGTGACCTTTTACTATTAATACGCCGCAAACTACACAACACGGGATTGCATTAGAGGCGGAACCCGAGCTTCTATTACTAAAAACCCCCCAGTGTGGCTCTATAGGTGAATCAATACAGCGTATTTATTATGTGGCGTCCTTTTGAAATAGGAGTACAAGTGGATTTCTCCAACCACACGGCCATTACTGTATGTTAATGTGTTCTGAGGCGACGATTATATGCATTAAGTGGGAGGAGGGAAGAGGACGGAGGAGGAGGAGGAGGAGGGCGGGATTGCATTAAGTGCTAATAGCAATTTACGCTACCACATCCCCCTCAGAGGATTTATAATCTTCCCAGTAAAACAATTTAATCCTCCTCTGTCAACGTAATCCTGCTGATATTATTAAAAACACCCGCGATGACATGTTGATATAACCATTTTGCCTCAGAGCCAATAACTTTAATTTACCTGGTGGGAGGGAGAGTGTGTGTGTGTGTGTGTGTGTGTGTGTGTGTGTGTGTGTGTGTGTGTGTGTGTGTGTGTGTGTGTGTGTGTGTGTGTGTGTGTGTGTGTGTGTGTGTGTGTGTGTGAGAGGCAGAGAAAATGAGTGTTTGCAGAGATGATGGGCGAGTTCAGAAGACGTCTTAGTGATGAAGAAGCCCCGGGGGGAAAATAGCTCTGTACTACCTGGGTACTTACATTATAAGACGGGGAATCAAAGTGATGTTTCTCTCCTGCTCACACACACACACACACACACATGCACACACACACACGTGCACTGCACACACGATGGGTATTAATATCACAATTTTCCCATCATCGCTCAGTGCTGCTGGGTGTAGGGATGAAGAGGAGGGGAAAGTTTAGACAGTTCTTCATCGATACTTTAATGAAATTTATTGGGTATTTTTCAAAGTTTACCGTACAACATGTCAAGAAGCGTGAACGTCAAGAGGCGACCTCTCATGATATCACCCCTAGCAACCTGTACTCCCATTTTAAAGCCCCGACACTTACATATATATATTTTTTTCCCCACCTACTTTCCTTTAAATGGGTACAAAAATGACTTAATGTGCTACTGCAAAAGTCCTGAAACTTGGAATCTAGACCATCAACGCACACACGGTGAGTATTGATATCACAATTTTCCCATCATCACTCAGTGCTGGTGTGCGGAGTGGAGGGGGGGGGGATTTGTAGGGAAGAAGAAGATGGGGAAAGTTAAGACAGTCCTGACACCAATACTTGTAATTTTAAAGAAATTATTGGGCATTTTTCAGCCTTTATCGGACAGGAAGCGTGCAAGTCAAATGGCGACCGCTCATGATATTACCCGTAGCGCAACCTGTACTCCCATTTTAAAGCCCCAACACTTCCATATATATATATTTTCCCCCATCTATTTTCCTTCAAATGGGTATATGAGTCACAAAAATGACATCACGTGCTATTGAAAAAGTCCTGTAACTTGAGATTGAGACCCTCAACGCACACATGGTGAGTATTAATATCACAATTTTCCCATCATCGCTGTGCTATGTGGGGAGGGAATGGGGGGGATTTTAGGGATGACAGTTCTGACACAATTCTTCACCAATACTGATAATTTTACAGAAATTATTGGGCATTTTTCAGCCTTTATCGAGTAACAGAACAGGAAGCCTCGAAACTTGCATTTTTTCCCACCTATTTTCCTTAAAGTGGGTACAAAAATGACTTAATCTAATCTGAAACTTGAAATCCAGACCATCAACTCCTCAAGAAAACATTTACCGACATATATCATGAGAAGTCGGCTCATTTTCCCATAGACCTTCCTGGTTGTCCTATCCGATCAAACCGGACAACTACACACTTTTTTTTTTAATATATCGTCTACTATGAAAGCTGAACTGCAAACCATATTTGCACAGTGACTGAGAACCCACCAATGTGTTTTTTAAAGACGAAGAGTGAGTGAACATGACGTACTAGAACCAGAGTAGGTCACCACTCTGTGGACCGCCTCAGTCCTGTAATTCATTAAAGGCAACATTTTAAATGGGAGAGAAAGTAGGACGTGATTTAATGACTTCGGGGAGACGTGGAAGCCACTTTAAAGGCTTAGCCCTCTTTCACACCTTAATAATGGGCTGCCATTTGTCCAGAGTCAAAGGCTAATGGTCATATCACCATATGAATGCGTGGCGCTGTGATGTGCGCCCTAAGCTGCGGAGCCACTTTTAACACTTTTACTCCAGTACGAGGATCACCGCATGGGTTAATGGAGATGGAGGCTGCTCTGTGAGCGGGATGGGAGCAGCGCGGCCAGTGTCCAGCAGGTGGCAGTGTAGCCCTCGGCCCCAGCTGCAGCCAGCTGGAATGGGAATTGAACCTTGAGTGGAGTACAGAGGGGAGCGGCCTGCAGTGGACTGGCCAGCCAGAGCCGCACTGCATCAAACACAAGGTGGGTAAATTGCCATTAATAAAAAAGAAAAGAGCAGACTCGACTGGGCACTGTAACGGGGTCCAAGACGAGATTTATGTTGCCTCCGGCCTGCAGTCGTCTTATAACTCATTCAGCATAACTCCTGTTTAACCATCAGCAAGTGTCTGATACTCGGGACCATAAATTTGTCCAACATGCAGTTACAAAAGAGTCAGACTATTGCTGTGAGTGTGTAAAAAAAAGGCCCAATTTCCCTCTTCTATGTCATAAAACACTATTCAGACATATTGAACCAATTCATATTTATGAATAAAATACACACAGGGGGCCAAGGTGTGAGAGCATGGCCGAGGCTCGAAGTGACTTCTTGTTTTTCGCCAGCTACCCTTTCCCACCGTCTCTTCCTGCGTGTCACGCTGTAAACGTGAAAAATCCATCTGCTCCGATGTGGACTTTGACCCCTTTTTTTTTTGGTCGCCGTGTGACTTCTCGCACAGAGACGATTCCTTGTTCACCTGATTGAGCCGAGTACAATCCGGTTAACGATGCATACTCGGCGCTCGTAAAAAGTCACACGCAGCTCAGCACGTACCTACGTCAGAGCTGTGACAACAGGCGTGTTGCATTTAGGGCCTGGTCATAGTGTGTGTGTTCCACGTCCATGCAGAGAACCGCTTTTGTATTTCCGCATGCACATATACACGCCCAAGATTCTGTTTAAATGAGGGTCTGCACTCCAGATCGCACATTCTCGGAGTTCGATCCTCTTTTTTATGTCATTATATTCTTAAATTTGTAGTTGGTTACTTATTTTATTTATCTTTGGGGGGCTCACGACTCGATTCCGATTCTTAGGGTCACAATTCGATTAAAAATCAATTCTCGATTCAAAAATGTATACAATGCATAGTGTGTTAAGGCTAATTATGGCATCAAAACAATACCGTTTGTATAAGATAATGTGATAATGTGATCACACAAAGGCAAACTTAAGACAAAAGTTAACATTTATTCATTCAAAACAAATAAAAACTTACTCACTGTACAAAAAAATAACTTCATAAATAAAAGCTTAGGCTAGCTGCCTTTTTCTCCCAGAAGTTATGCAAATAAACTGTACACAAATAACACAAACTGGTGTTTTTTTCAAAATCCAAACTTACTACATACCCCTACTACATACACTACCGTTCAAAAGTTTGGGGTCACTTAGAAATGTCCTTATTTTTTAAGGAAAAGCAATGTTTTTCAATGAATATATCATTAAATGAATCAGAAATACACTCTATACATTGTTAATGTGGTAACGACTATTCCAGCTGCAGACATCTGTTTTTTAATGGAATATGTACATAGGTGTATAGAGGCCCATTTCCAGTGTTCTAATGGTACATTGTGTTTGCTAATTGTGTTAAAAGGCTATTGGATGATTAGAAAACCCTTGAAAGATTGAAGAAGACAGATTTTCTCTTTCTTTGATGGAAGCAAAATAGAAAAAAATGTGTCTTGGCTATATTTTTTATTCTATATGCAACTCTTTTGATGAATAAAAGTGTCAGTTTTAATGGAAAACACAACAAAAATTGTATTGGTGACCCCAAGCTTTTGAACGGCTGTGTATTTACGATGAAACATAATGATAAAAAAGTCTACTGTTAGGTCTTAAATCACATAATCTCAAGGAAGTTTCCATGGTTACCGTTTTCTTTATTGCATCTCTTGACCAAAACAAGAGTGCGGCACCAACTGGAGTAAAAAAAAAAACTGGTTCTCTGTGCAATCTCGGAGAAATGTCACCGCAAACGTGGATCCACATTTGCCATGGCAACACGTTTCCTCCCCATTCTGTGAACTGACGTATGTGCAGGTTTTGTGCATACCGTTAGATTATGTGAAGCATGTGTCGGGCGGCGCCCTCTGCGTGTCCACATTTTATTTCAGATCGTGTTCACACACCTCTATGAGCGGCGCAAACGGAGCAGCGGAACAGGATGTGAGATAAGCACCGCTCTCTCTTTTGAATACCAGAGTCCGAAAAAAAGCCCAGTTTCCACCATTGAGCATGAGCAGTCATTCAGGTAGCGAACAATGGGCGAGGTGAGGTGCAGGAAAAAAGAGGGGAGATGGAAGATTGGTTGTTTAAAAAAAAGGTTGACACCTGGAGTGAAAGAAAGGGGGAAGAGACACCATGGACAAATATGGTCTGCTGCTGAAGAGACAGAGAGGCGGGGTATGCGAGAGCAATTACTGCGAGATAAAAGCATGGCAGGAAAGGGTAAGACAACCCCCTATTACTCCAATTAATCCAATTAAAAAACACACACACAGCACACCAGAAAAGCAGTTCTATTTCTCTGACAACAGCAAGTGTGTGAGGGTCATGAGTGGGCAGTCGGAGTCGGCCCGATGCCAGACTGAGCGAGAAAAAAAAAAAGAGCCAAAAAACAGCACGCTGGCATTTCAGCCGGGCAGAGAGGAGCACACGCCCCGTCAGCAAACACATTAACACTAATTCAACATGACTTGTTGATATATTTCCACGGCGGTAATGATGTTAATGGCAGCATTTTAATGGCTGTGTGCATGGAGAAAAAAAAAAAAAAAACGGCGAGAATATTAATGCCACCTGCTGCTGAATCGTGCTAAAGGGTGGTACACATTGATATGTGTGGAGTCAAGCCCGTGCGCACACGTGTTTTACGGGTCCGCGTGCTGTGACTGATTTTCCTGTTTGATGTTTACTTGTGTGGCACTAAATTAAATGAGTCTTTTCAGCGGAACAGTCATCCATTATCTTTCCGTCGGTATTGAGAACCGCTATTAGACCGATAGCCGTCTCTCATTGGTCGATTTTTACGGTCTCTTGGGATGCAATGGTATTTATTTTTCCATTACTGGTCTTATTATACAACTCGCTGTGATTTTGATAATACATCCATAATTGATATAAGTAAATGAAAAGCTTAATTTCTTGTTATACCACAAAGACACACTATATTATGGATTCAGGACGCATGAAACTGAATTCACAAACAAAACAAAACAAAACATTTATCTTGACAACAAAACGTAAGCGCATATAGGCTGCACACAACTGTAAAATATTTATTAAAGAAAAAAAAACCTTAAGGGGTGCCAAAAAACGTACCACGGATTCTTGGCACTAGCTCTACTTTTGGGGTGGAAAATTGCCATGAAGTTGTTTTTATATGACACAAACACACAAGCTAGTGACTTGTAAATTAGTAATTTTCGGGTATCATTAGACTTAGTTAATTATAAAAGATTAGTTCAGTACTTTATTCCAGTCTGACACAGTCACTGAACTGAAATACGGCTGAATGAGTTCTGATTCTGATTCGGCTCGCGATCGCCGGGTTTCAGCAGTGCTGTCGCTAAATACACCAGTTAAGTATTGAGATTTTAGACATCTCCATGCTAAATGTTGATTAGCACATTGTTCGGTTTGATTCCTGAGTCGGACATCATGCTCATGAGTCTTCCAATTCAATGGCCGTCAGTCTGTCGATGTCACATTTTAGTAACAGAACCTCAACAGAAAAAAAGTATTATCCCTAATGAAAAAGCTAAGCTGAGCTGAGTCGGGCTAGAACTGTATAATGGAAAAGCGCCATTATGGTAAAATATGTCAAAACATTTTGTTGTGAGTCAACAGCTAACACTTCCCAACCCCACAAACAACACTTATAAATATAACCCTCAAATAAATGTGAGGCAGCACAGTGTGTTTGACTGAAATGTTTGCTAAAGCTAATGCTAATCAAAGCTACCGTTTCTGCTGCTGCTGCGAACAGAACCCTCCTGGCGCCAACACTGAAGGGAAGCAGAGTGTAACCCCTCATTAATCTTACATTGCATCGCTAGTTCACATGCTTCTGGCATACTTTTCTTAAAAAAAACAAAAAAAAACATACTACTTTATGTATTTAACAACCCCCAGAGGAAACATCAGTCAAGCAGCAGCCAATCGAGGGAACACGACTATGAAAATAATGTGTTGATTAGCTGTATTGTTATCAATAAAATCATGATGCATACTGTGGACAGCGTTATGTATGTCAGTGACCACTGCTACAGCTCTGTGGAGGTGAATGTGATGTGGTACCAGTGGCGAGAGCGGGACTATTTTGAGAGAGTATGAACTTTGATGGACATGAAAGCATTTGCTGTGGCACCCTGCCACCGCCGAGTCCTTCACCGACCCAATTAATGTGTTGCCTTGGCCACGAGTGGGTGGAGGAAATGTCCACAGTGGACGAAAAAGATCTGTGCTGCTAATTAACTCTGAAGCTCAGACGCGTCTGTGATCTTGCCTCGTGGTCCCGCACAACTGGATGCAGCGCGAGGCTCGCGACTGATGTTGCATGCCGCACATTTTCAAAAATCGCTGGCGAAACGTCGTCTCTTCTGACTCCGACGCGTCTGAGTTTCCTCGCCCCTCAGACACGAGCAGAGCAAAGCAATTTATTTCACTTCTCACTCTGCAACTTCATTAGTCTTATCTCTAGCAATTGTGGAAAAAAAAAGATGCGTGAGATTATGTTTTCGTGTCCAGGCGCTTCACAATCAAAATAGCGATTTCGCTCCACTTAACGTGTTCTGAGTAATCCCGCAAATAATCAGCTCAATTTGTGATCAGATTACTCTGGGCTTTTCTTCCAGTGGCAGTAATGGATTAGATCTGGGTGCGATAGCAAAGTGGGAGAGAATTGCTGGCCCTCTGTGTGTTCGACTGAGCCTGTTTGACAGCTGTATTTCTTGAAAAATAGCAAGAGGGGAAGCTAAGTGTGGAATCTCCCACTGAAGGGACTCGTGAGGTAGTTCAGAGCCTTAAAGGTTGCACCACTCTCAGTTCTCCCCAATGTTAGCAATGAGCGATTAAGCTTTGTTGACAACTAGGGCCAGGAGGTTTTTTTGTTTTTTTTTGGCGCCTGATGATCAAGTTTCCTCCCAAGATAAGAACTCTCACCACTAGAAGAGATCATGCTCCACAGCATACATGCAAAAATGTTTTATTAATTAATCGATTATTAATCGATTACTAAATTAAGATTTCTAATTGTTTTAGCTTCTTAAACGTGAATGTTTCTTTGCTCAACACAAAATCAGCAAAACGGAATAATTTTGATATGTGGACAAAACAAGACATTCGAGAACATCGTCATTTCCAGGTGATCGTTTTGTTTTTTAACATTTTCTGAGATTTTATGGACCAAACGATTAATTGAGAAAATAATCAACTACGAAACTAACCATTAGTTGCAGCTCTAGTACAGAGAGTCTTTAAATTCACAAAGCACATACAGTTCTATAGTCTCAATCATAGTTGTAGAATAATATCGGAGCATTTCCTTACATTGTCACAATTACACATTGTATACAACAAGGTGAGAAGTTCAACTCTGCAGGGATATTTCACTTTTCAGATTCTCTGCCTTCAGCTTAGCTGCTGCACACGGTAGCAAACAAAGACCTAAAGCCCTACGGACACTGCAGCAGGTGCTACATGCAATTTTAAGCTACATAAATCAAGCAACCTGCCACCTGCCACCTTTAAAAAATAAATAAAAAATAATAATAAACAGTGGAATAAGCAATTCTAAGTCTGACTACATGATTTTTCTTTTTTGCAAAATATAAACACCAGACACCGGCAGCGGTGCTAAAAAAAATCCCGAAAAATAAAATGGTGCTTGAACACAAGATGATTCCACATTTATGCAAAGCTCTTCTAGAGCTCAACGTGCACTAATAAGAATAGAATTGTAATATGTCACACACAGAACTGACAGGAAAGCCCATGCTGTCCTGACAAATGATCATTATTATAATTATTTACCTAGTTAGACAGAATAATGATGTGTGGGCACAAATGATTGTCTTTCACTGCGCTCCGTAATTTAACAGTCTGAGAGGAACCATTTTGTGGAACAACAACTTTAGCTTTGGATATTTTTTGGACTATAGTACTTCGTAGGTTATGGTTCAAGAAAGAAATGATTACAGTTTTGGTTGTGATTTAAAGCAAATAATAAAAAACATTTTCCCACACTGTGGGAAACTGAGCAGTCTTGGCAGAGCTTTGCGATCCCTGGGTGTTTTATAATATTGGTATAGCTACCATCTCCAAGTACTACTTGGATGGTAGTTTTACTACTACCTAAAAACTGACTTTATTTGATTGGCTTACAGTTGACAATATCACATCTTCATATCATATATCATTTTTTAGTTATTTCTGTCACCCCCTAGTGGCTATACAATATCAACTTATTTCCTGGTTGGCTTCAGGAGGAAACCGCAAGATTATGCCCATTTCTTTATATATTTATATTAGCCGTTAATGTCTTTGCGTTTCCATGACGACTGACCGGAAAAAAAATTGTGACATCATGTTCACATGACTCCCGATTGTTAAAATAAGTCTCTATGAGTGTTTTGTGTCCAGGCACCGTTTACTAGTTAGCTCCGTTAGCTGTGTTAGCTCCTTTAGCCACGTTAGCACGCCTACAGTCAAACTAGAGCGGTCGGTTTATTAAACGAAAAGAGTAGCGCTACAAATAACCAGCGTAGCTGTGTGCGGCGTATATGTGTCTCTGTTTTAAAAGTTTAGCGTTACTTTAGAGACAGCAGTTTTACTCGTTGCGTTTCCCGTCACTGATTCACAACATTCCCTCAGAGAGAGAATAAACAGGTGTTAAACACTGATATTTCACACAACTGCGATAAAACGTCCACAGCAATTAGTCGCGTTGTGTGTCAAACATAACAATGTGTACTCAACATTTGTTACACTGCAATTTAAGAGCAGTATAATTCAAAATATACTGTTATTGAATGATTGCACAGCCCTGGCTATTGTTTCTTCAAACATGTCAAATGTATTAACACCTGCAGTGTGTGTTTAAAGGTCTCTGCTGACTTTGTTTAACGTATTTTCTCCCCTCCTTGTATTCAAACGGGCTTCTCAGGAGTTGCACCCTTGTGGCTCTTCAACATATTTTCATTTCCTGGTTGGCTTCAGAATGCACCCAGAGGACCACGTCCTTTTTTATTTACCTCGTCTCCACATCTTAAGACGAGAACCATGTTGGCATAGCAAATAATTACCTTTAAAACTCTGATTATGCTGTCCTAAGAGATTACACTGCCTTGGTCCTCGTTCAGTGGTACTTAATAATAACACTAAACACCCAGACTCTTCCTGGAGTGAAATACAATTATTTTAAGCACCTAATCAGAAATCACTGTGACCATCCAATGTGTACAGCCCGAGGCAAAATACAGGACCTGGAAATCAGAGGCAGCGCCGAAGACTCGGCAGAGAGCCAGAGCATGTTAAGGTTTGAGCTTTAGTTAAGGAGGAAGAGAGGATGCTCAGGGATTGAGAGAGCTTAGAGACAATTGCGTGGATGGAAGCCAGCAAAAAGAGACACATTCACAAGTGGGCCATGTAAAACAGCCTGGACCCTGCAACCAATAACGCAGCCTAATGACATCACAAGTGTCTTCGCCCACAAGCCTTTTTAATTCCAGGTGTGTGTCAGCCTCCATGACGGAGCCGCAGCTTGATGCACACAATTGCTTTTTGCCAAGCGAAGCAGCAACATTCCCCAGGCCCTGCTGACATGTAATGACAAATGTGTGAACACTGGGCTGGGAAAACTGGCTGTGATTTCGAAAACATTGTCTGAAATAATGGTGCCGTTCAGGAGGAGAGAGTGCAAATTACAACAAAGGCAATGGGCTGGAAAAAATATATAAAAGAATAGCCTTGTTTATGACAACACTCTACGCTGTTCTGTCAAAGGCCCTCACTTTAGTATCCATCTCTTAACTTATTCCAAAACTATGTCATCAGCTTTGAGGGGAAATGGGCCGCTCAAAGGCATCACACCATCAACAGTCCCTTACCCATATCTGAGGATATGTCTTGTAAGTGTCTTGTAAATGTCTGAAAAGAGTCGTGTGTTGCCGCACGCTTCTTTTCACTCAGCTGTAGCGCGGGATTGTAATTGATGTAAATATTATTCCAAGGTTAAGAGCAAGCTGTTTGCTTTGAGTGTGAAACGCAACTATTCTGCCAAGCGAGGCTTCTCTAAAAAACTTTCTCAATGAGAGCTGGTCCTGTGCCATATGTCTCTACGTGCAATAATGAATTCCTGATTAGTTTAACTTGCTCCCCGGCATTTCTCACAAAACTAATGGGCCAAAAGTGAATTATTGATGAGTGTTGATCAAGGAGAGAGCAGAAAATAGGTTACCGATGAGCTCACACTCAAAAACAGTGACACGCCTGAATATTTCATCAAAAGGGGTAAATAGGCGTACGATATTATGATAATATTTCAATGCTTTCCTTCTAATTGCTAATTTGAGGAATGAAATGAACACCGGCGTTGCTATTGACTTGTGTGCTATTCAATTTATGAGACCTAATTTGGTTGCAAAGCCCCGCTCTGTAGCAGCCTTATCTCTCTTTTCCCTTTAACTCAAGCATGCCTCGCTCTCTTATTCCCCCCCCTCCATGTTTGCTGTGGGCAGCAGCAGAGCCAAGACTGATGTGAGTGACCTTGGCCTGGTTCTGCAGGCTCCAGAGGACGGCCATGTCTCACAGCGATCTGTTCCTCCCCACCAATCCCGATTAGCAGGCGAGCAGCAGGCAATGGATGGGAACCAAGTGTCGCAGTGCAGAGATGGCTGTCGAGGAGCTGGAGCCGGATGCCTGGCCTAGATGAGGGGGTGAGGAGGGGAGGCGGAGAGGGCTGGGGACTCGGGGAAACAACCGTCCGCGGGTTGGAGAGTGCACACGTGAAGGGGAAGGGGTGTTCTGTCGGACGAGGATAATGGAGGGACAGTTCAGCGGTGGGTCAAGGAGGAGTCGGAGCTGATCTCGGTGGGGAAGGAGATAGATGGACATAAAGGCCTGGGAGGAGGTCACAGTCTGGGCTGTGCTTCTGAATGCTTTAATGCTCTTCAGAGCCGTCACTACACACGGGCACAGCGGCACAAACAGACCCACTCGTGATCTAACGCTGTTAGAAAGCGGCGTCGGCGCTGGTTTTTTATTCATTAAATGTGAATAAGCGGAATTAAACTTTTATTTAAAGCTGTGCTGCATAAATTTAGCTGATTTCCATGACCGGACGTTGTTTTTATTCTGTATTCTTTTACTGATAAATCCTGTATTTCGTATCCAAACAATCTCAAAGTTAGCTCTGCACTGCTCCGTCAAGCAAACTATCAGATGCGTTATCAGTCAGAAAACAGTCAGTCAAACGGAGCCAGTCGTGCTCCACCACTGGTAGAAAGCAACCAACTGCGGCATCGGCGCTGGTTTCTTATTCATTAAATGTGAATAAGTAGAGTTAAACTTTTAATTAAAGCTGCACTACATAAATCTAGCTGATTTCCATGACCAAACGATGAGAAATGATTTGCATGCTGTATTCTTTTATTGATAACTAGTATTTCTTATCCAAACAACGTCAAAGTCGGCACTGCACTGCTCCGTGAAGCAAAACTATCAGAACCGACTGCAGCATTTGTTTCTATACAGCAGCAGCAGCTTCTTGAACGCTCAACACTTTTTGTTGGCTCTTCTTTGCGTTTTCAGTCAGCCGTCTCACTTTACTAGCGCAATGTTGTAGTTCCCGTCCGTCTGTCTTGAGGCGATAAAACAAAATCACTTCCCGTGTGCAGCCTGGGAATGTCACAGCGTGATAAGATCTAAACACGGCCATACTAAAGAAACACAGCGTCGTGCGGAGCGGACAGGCTTAATTTAAAATGTCACACACTACAGGTTTTAACCTCCAAAGTTTTCCTTTTGTAGTCTTAAAAACTAAAAATGGCTGCATATACTGCTTTCACTTCAGGCCTCGAGGCCAGCATTATGATATGTCCTCGTCAACCTTCCCCCTCGTCACACACATATACAGTAAATGTGTAATGTATACACATATATAAGCAGCAGATGGGCTCCCGCTATGACAGCCACCTTTGCGGTGTCCTTGGCGCTCTTCCTCACATCTCCCCCTCCCCACGGTGTAATTCTGCCCTCTGCTATAACTCTTTCCCTCTTGATTCATATCAATTCCGGCTCACCTCGTTCTGAAGACGTGCGACGAAGCTTTATCCGTGGACGACGCATAAAAATGAATGTAGTCTTCAGGTTTTTAAAAAGTGAAGTGAAGAACTTTGTCTGCTTCGAAGAATGTAATAGTCTCAAGTGGTAGTTTGAGCTCTTCAATGATGTCAATTATGCTTTAAATTATACTCTTAATTAGAGGAAAATAGACAATAAAAATGGGATCAGCAAGTAAATGTGGCCCAGGGCCAATTTTCTTTGTAAGCAAATGAATATTTGGGCCAAAACATCGTATATTCATCAGGCAAAAGTGCCTTAAAACGTCTTCAGTCAGACACAAAAACACGTTTGCTGCCTTAAGGTAGCAATAATGTGGATGTTGTCTTTAATCAGCAGCTTGTTACGAAGACAAATGCGTGCGAGATACGAACTCGTACTGTTTTGTTGTTTTATTTATTGTGCATCATTTAAATTTCAAGAATTACTGCTTATTCTTTGAGCCTGACATATGCAAGTAATTATTTTATGGACATTTACTCCCCAAATCTGGCAGTTACCATGACAACAGCAGTGTTTTTAACTGTCGATTTTACTTTTTGTGAAGATAAGCAAGTAGTAAAAGTAAGATCAGATTTGCTAAATGATCTGCAGGGCCAGTTTTGGCCCACAGGCCACCAATTGCTGGCCACTGCAATAAACCATGGCACGTACTTTATGAGTGGACACCAGTGTGATTGACAGCTGGTATCTGGATGCAGGTGACATCTTTGAACTTACAACTTCAAAAAAGTGACATGGAACTGGGCAAATTGCAAAACTCAAGGCTTCACCATTTCACTCTAACCCCCCCCCTTTTTCCTCCAATTATATACTTCTCCTACATCAGACCTGGGCAATCGACCACAGTGATAATCCAGTCTTTCATATTGGCAGATTAATATTGACTCGGAGCTCTGCTGTGCTGTTCAGTCCATCTGTGGTGGCGCAGGAGCATACAGATTATAGAGAGATTGAGCTTTAACATACATTCTACCAGTGGCTCTCATTCCTGGAGAGCTACAGTACATGAGGAACACTGCTAAATACTGTCAGAAAGTGTTAATCCAGTTTTCAGATACAAGCTAAAACAGAATATTCCATGCCATTCGTGCACAGCGCTGGAAACACGTTACAGTTTGAGCGAAAATAAACCGTGAATGACCTATAATCGACATGCCACAAGGTTGATATCAATGTTTTTCATCCACTTCCTCAGGCAACCGGCTATTTTCCAGTGGAGTAACCATGATGAACACACACTGTGACATCCACTTCATGGTGATTAATGAAGATTTGATGAGGGACAAATAAATGATGTTCATTAAACAGAAATCAGTGAGGGACACGGAATCAAAGGCTCGCCAAAATGAGATACCATTAGAAGAATAATATGAAATACAGGAAGAATGGTCGGAGTCGACGGCAGGGTGACATTTGAATCCATAAACACAGATTTACTGACTAAATGCTCTGATGAGTCGAAGAAAAACAATGGTCGTGTTATGATTAGCTGTTGGTGATTCTTTTCACCTTGAGTCTTTAATTCAGAAAAAGCCCATAGCATAGAAAGGAAAGAGTGAAATGGACTCATTGAGCCACAAACAGTTCAGATTTCTAAGGTCGTTTTCACACCTAATAGTCCGCTAGACTCCGCATGATTGGGGACTTCGATTGGGGGGTGCCCGCTTCATTGAACCTTTTGAATAATGTATTCCCTTCCTCGCCTGAGGTGGCGCTGCATCAAGGATAACTGAAGAAGAAGACAAACGATGAACAACGCTCATCTATTAGTTAATGCAGGGCAACTTCTGTTTCCTCACTCCATGTCTGACCATGAGCCATTTCTCCCGGCTATTGTTCTACATGCTCGTATGTGTTGGTTGTGTTCACCCACAATGCCCTGCGTTGTAGTCCACTTGCTACATTTGGTTCACTTGAAGCAAACCATTTACACTTCCCCAAACAAAGAGGAACTTCCAAGCAAAAGGAACTAGGGTTCGATTATGTAATGGCAAATTCAATTTCTTTATCTCAGAGCTCCAGCTGCCAAACACCCCTTTCCAAACACATGATACCAGGTCCTTTTGTCTATTCAAATTAGGCTGTCTAGCCTCAACTTTGGATCTAAATACAACATCCTGTAGGATACCTCCGGGGGAGGTCGGCTCTGATGCCTGCAATAAATAAAAGGGTGTGAAAGCACGGCCTGGAGGAGCAGACCCCTGCAGACAAAGGGATGTGAGAGGGGTGTTCCTTAGGTAGGGCTGCCACGATTCGTCGACCAATCACGATTATGTCGACTATTCAAATCTTCTAACTGGCTAGTTAGCTGCTAACATTAGCGTAAACAGAGCGCTAACTCTAGCTTGTGGCCCTGTGATGGACTGGCGAACTGTCCAGGGTGTACCCCGCCTTTCGCCCTATGTCAGCTGAGTTAGGCACAGCACCCCACGTGACCCTCCGGTGGAGGATAAAGCGGTAGATAATGGAGACCGCTAACTAACTTAACTACTTACTCATATTGATAGCTGTAAACGTTAACATTAGCGATGACGATTTGATTCATTAGCCTTAGCACACATATTTAATGTGTTTCAAGTAACGTTATAACAGTGCCTGATCCATTTACTCAGCTGTTTGTTGCTACAAGCATATTTCATTAGAGGTTTAAAGAGCTATCATCTTAATTGTCTTCATTTTTAGTTAGCATATACATTAAAACACTTAAACCTGAACGCTAATGATTGTTATATAAGAGCAGCTGTATGCAGGTGCGATAAACTGTATGTTAGACATTCAAAAAAAAAATAGTCTGTGATTAGTCCACTATCAAAATAATCGTTGTTGCAGCCCTATCCTTAGCCTTATAGCTCTTGCCATGCTCTGGGTCTTTATTTGATCTTCGACCACTTGTGTGTTGATTGACCTTTTCTTTGCAAAGAAAATAAAACCTTGTCGGCCGGCAGAAGTCTCTATTACATTCTTCACCAGCAGCAGCAGAGAATTTCCACAACAATTAAGAATGAGCTGGTGTGAATGGACCCAAAGTGAAAAACAGGCTTCGTAAAACTGTTACTGAGCAAGTATAAGTCAAGAGGCCTTTGCACAATGAGAAATAACTCAACGAAATAAGAGAAATAAACGGCACAAAACTGTTAATACTTTGGAGGTGAATGTCACTATTTTCATTAAACAAGATACAGGTGAAGTTAGTTGGAGAAAGGAGAGTTTGCTAGATTCAGGAGTTAAAACTTCTCTACTTCTGTGATTTAGTATGTACTTTAGGCTGTCTGTTACTAAGGTTTAAGAAATATCCCAATTGTACCATTTTTTTTGAAAAACTTTCTCAACTATAGTATGCCTTAACACAACTCTGACTTGTTAAATGTGTCCTGTGGGAAGCTTTGAAAAACATGAAAAAAGGCCTTGGTCTTCATCGCTCAATGAACATTTGTCACCGATGTGGAATCTGACATTGACTGTATACAGGTTAAAAATGAAAAATATGCGCATGAAAAATAAGTTATTCCAACAAAACCCAGTACAAAGGCCTGAAGCCTGACCATGACTGAGGTTTCGGGGGAGAAACTTGGCAGTGAGATATACATAAGAGATAATACTTTTTTTACCCTTCTGTAAAAAGTACAAATGTCACAACAGCCATATGTTTGGCTCGAGGACGAGGATAATGTGTTTGCTGAAGGATAAGCAGTATTGATGATTCCATCCATTACTAATCATGTCGGTGTCATCTATTTTTGTCAGCGCGTGTGAACGCTCGTCCTCTACCCAAGCATCCATCAAGCAAACGCAACACAAGCTAAATCGCGACGTTGCCCACCGTTTTCCAAGCAGGGCCAATCACATATCAATCTTTGTCCGGGGGATTTATCTCATGGAGTGATGTTCAACTAAGAGCACAGGGACCATAACACACACACACCACAGTTTAGTATTACAAACTTCCAGGTTCTGGCAGGACTCGCGGGACACTTTCATTTATATTTTATTTTAGTATCTGTCATATTATTCATGATTCTAGCTGTTGGAGGTCTAACCAGAGTGTGGACGATGTTCGGGAATTTTTACAGCGAATAATGCAACGGATGGCGAGGAGTCATGTGGAAACGATGATTGTACACGGCTGCACGGTGACATTTTCTGCCCAAGTCTTCAATTTATTATTTGAAAGTGTGACAGGGATCTGTGGCGATGATTCATAGCAGAAAGAATAATGGCTTTCTGCGGTGACAGGAGGGATGTGATCAGAAAGGGGGGAGACAATGAAAACAAAACGTTTGGCCCCGTTTGAGGAATGGCTGACAACGGAGGACCAGTCATCTTGACAAGCGCGTTGATGTCGCCTCCATGTTAATGCGGCGCGACACGGAACGCGTTTCCACAAGCTTGCTTTTCCACCTGTGTTTGGAGTATTCTTTAAGTATCGTGCCATTTGTCATTTTAATTGAGCGACGAGCCCCGCGAGTCTGTTTAACCGCGGCTTAAGAACAGCTGAGGTAGAATTAAGCGGAGGAAAAAAAAACAACCCTTGCAGCAGCAACTAAATGACACTTTTCAGCTCTCGTGTTGTCTGTCAAAATAAACGGTAGTTGCTGCACGCTCATGAGCTATTTTGCCTCTTTAAAATTAGACTCATTCGATAACTGTGCACAAAGTGTCCGATTAACGGAGGCGTTTCACACAAATCAACCACAAATTTTCCCCAAAATTTAGCTGAATTTAAAACAAATTTACACACACATACAAAATGGTACATTGTTCCTATATTATTCTGGATGTTTTGAGGTCATTCTAAAAGGTAATTGGTAGGGATGTGAATCTTTGGGTGGCTCACGATTCGATTCGATTCCGATTCTTAGGGTAACAAATCGATTCAAAATCGATTCTAGATTCTATAGATTCTAGATTCACCCGATTCGATTCATACGAATCTCGATTCAAATATTGATACAATGCATAGTGTGTTAAGGCAAATTATGGCATCAAAACAATACAGTTTGTATAAGATAATAGAGGCAAACTTAAGACAAAGGTTAATATTGATTATTAAAATATATATATATTTTTTTTTTTTAAGTTTCTATTTTGAAAAACCACACAAAACATTTGATTTTTTAAGTTTGATCGCGAATCGATTTTTTTCTATAAAGTTGTTTTTTTAATATACAAGCAAAGCAATTATACTGTACATTATGAACTAGTAGAAAACTATAATCATATCCAGTTAACTATAGTTATTGAAAATAATTTTACTTTTTGTTGTTGTTTTGTTTCACCAATTTTTAAGATATTTCATACTGAAAATCATACTTTATGAATTAATTCCCAGTAGCTTATATATTTGTTATTACATCTTTTAGCCAGAAAAATGTCCCAAAAAAAAGTTTGCTTTTTCCCAGCCCTAGATTCTAAACAGCCCCAAGTTGGCAGTGTTCATTACCAGCCTGTGATGGCCCAGGATATATGATTTCAGGAAATAATAGTTAAAAAAAAGCAAGAAAAAAAAGCAGAAAACATCCCGAGGGCTAGAACCTGGTTCGCTGCCAATTACAACTTTTTAATTTTCATTTCAGGTTATAAAACTAAACCTACAGTCAGTGGGTTTTTTTCCTGCAGCGTGGACATGTGAACTTTGCATGGCACTGCACCACTCAGCCACTGTTGTTGTTCAGAGTTTAGGCTTGACCGAGTGCATACTTAGTGTAATGATCCATTGGCTGTGTGTCTAATGAAGAAATAGATTATATGTGGACGCTTGCCCGCTTGGTTGGCCTGTTAATGAGCGCGATTGTTTGCATGTATGTGGGGGGGGGGGGGATCTGCATCTGCAGCAAAGCCGAGGCCTGAGGTGGACTGGTGTTAGCGAGCCAATCACAGTCCACCGGGGAGGGAGGCTGCTATAAAGTTATCAACCATTCCTCTGGTCAGTCACCCTCACTCACCTTTTTACCGCTTCCCTAAAGCCTCTTTCACTCTTTCACCACACCTCCCTTCTTTTCCTCTCTGTCTCTCCAGTAACCTCCCTCCTTTGCACCGTCTTTCACGCTCCCGACAGATTAGCGAGGATATTAGCCATGGCAGTAAACACACTACCCTCCTCGGATCCAATTGGCAGTAACAAGGTGAAGGGAGGATGGTATCTGTTATTTTGCTCTCCTGTCTACCGTTTCCTAAACGTGTATGTGTGTGTGAGTATGAAAAGCTGGAATAGAGGAAAGCAGGTTTCAGCAACAGGGGTCGGATCACTCTGGCACCAGTTCACACTCGAAGGTCATGTAATTTCAGCCATCTGACTGGAGGAGGGGGAACACGTTTCATCAAGACAAGCTAAAAAAACAGGAAAAAGTCACTCCGTAGCTATTTCTTTCCAGGCAACTTTAGTACTTGTGCTTCTTTTTCTGTGCCCCACAGACGTGAACGCGATCATGTTGTTGTTTATTTATGAGCTTTTACTGTGTTTCGGCGAGGGGAGGAATCAAACATTTCCGTCGGCAGCGAGCTATAAATTTCTCCCATGAGTGCAAGAGTGGTTTAACAGGTGCCTCGGGTTCACCTTTGCACTCATTGGCAAACACACACACATACACACACGCACACACACACACACACTCGGTGCACTCGTACAACAGAAGCACCCGTGGGGAGGTTTCTTTAATAGCTAGGTTTATGTCACTCCCAATGGGGCCAGAGCTGTGCTCACAAAACAGCCACAAATCAATACCACACACACACACACACACGCATGTGTGCATATGTGATTTAAGCCTCACAATCGACTGACATCGCCTACAAACATATAACGAATGTACACTTTAGTGGCGACTATTAATGCAACCATACAATAAACTGTACGTCGATAAATATGTGATATGAGGCGAGGTGTATGTACTGCTTGCATATAATGTAACATTAACTCCACTTTTAGAGGGAGCATATTTAATATTCTATACCAGCTTTGAAAAACAGAAGCTTTTCCTGCTACTATGGCAGAGCAAACAAGCGCTATGTTCGGGTTAGAACTGCATCACATTAGCAGAGTGCACTTAGCTCTTTCCCGAATCTAATTTTGAACCAGCCCACGGGTTAAAAACCAAAAAGTAACACTGGTTCTGCACCTGAAAAGTTGATTCTCAGGCGGAACAAAAAAAAATAGTTGGTTCTTCCTTGCAAACCAAGAATTTGCGTATCATGTTCTGGGTTGGAGTAGAGGAAGTACGAAGATTCGGAGAGGTTCTGAGACTCCGGAACAGCATCTGTCTGAAGGCACTATTCGAGGTTGGCCTTAAATCCACTTTGAATCCATCCATCCATTATCTACCGCTTTATCCTGAAAGAAAGTCACGGGGGGTACTGTGCCTTTCTCAGCTGACATAGGGTGATAGGCAGGGTACACCCTGGACAGGTTGCCAGTCCATCACAGGGCCACACATGGAGACTAACAACCATTCACTCTCACACCTATTGTCAATTTAGAGTGACCAATTTACCTAGTCCCCATATTGCATGTTTTTGGACTGTGGGAGGAAGCCGGAGAACCCAGAGAAATCCATGCACAAACATGAAAACTCCATGCAGAAAGGCCCTTGTTCCAACCTTGTTCCAAAAAGGCAAGAGCGCTAACCACTCCACCAACAGTGTGGCCCCATTTTGAATCCATCAGGGAAAATAAGAGAGTCATGCTCAGGTTGTTTTGTTGAGAAAATGGAAAACCACAAGCAGGCTTAACCTTCCTCCACAAGACCAAAGCATCTGAAAAGTTGCATGTGAAAGTATTATGGTTTTCTGCACCACAGATGGAACCACCTGTTAGCTTAGCTGTTGACTACATGCGAGTGAAGTAGCAGAGGAGGCATCAGAGACGAACAGAGCAACCTCATGCAACTTGGGGAGTATCCAAATATCTTTCAAGGAGTGGTGCGTCACATAATATTCATTTAAATATTGTATATAATAAAAGTGATAAACCTAGTACTCTCCTAGTTCTTTCTCTCTCACTCTGTACTCTTTGCACTTGGCAGAGGCAGAAGAAAAACAAGAAATTCAAGGAAGTTCAAGGCCTGAGAAAAGGTTACTATGACGTGTTAAGTTTGCCCAAAGGTAGAAAACAACAAACTCAGATGGAAACATAAACTTACAGGGCTGCTTTTTAAAATTGTATTCAAATACTATGGTGCAGGGTTTCAAGTGACACACTGACACTTGGCCAGTGCGGGCGCCGACGTCGCCTCAGGGCCTGTGCTATCCGACTACAATTTTAAGGCTGTGGCCATCACATACAGACAAGGACTGACCTAAATAGATGAATGTGAGCACTGCTCCTTTTTGGTCACAATGGTGGTCTGCGGCAAGCTGAGGAACCTAAGGCCAAAGAGGGAAGAAATTCATCAAAAAGCAATCATCAGTGCTAGGTGGTGACTGATGCAGCGTGGCATCCATTCATTATGTAAATCTTGCAACCTAGCTCTCTCTTTATCATCAAAGACCCTCATTCTGAAAAATTAGCCACTCTTGGTCTGTGGAAAAACAAAAGAACACTAAAAGTGGACTGTTGCTATGGAAACTATGTGGGAGAAACCATTTTAGGGTAGAGTGGGTGCGTGTGTGCAGTCAGTAATGCGGGTGCATGAGGACAGCAGTGTTGGAAATCAACAGGTGTAGTGGCAACAGCAATATTCCAGGCCCCAAATGGAACGGTAAATTAGATTTAGGATGCTGTGGCATTGAGCAGTGGATTAGTCGAGCAATATGATGCCTCCTGTGTCAAGCAAGATTGAGTATTAAAGTGAAGGTGCTGTACTTATTGTCATTGCCACAGATGGACCTCATAATTAGTCCATGGTTGCACACAAAAAAATAAATCAGATTTGGGAGGCGGGCACCAGCTCCGACTGTCATTTAAAGCAAATAAAGCAGAGATGTAAGTGAAAAAAAGCTATAGGAATTCTCCAGGATATAACCATCAGCCGTCAGCATCGCGCCGACTGCAGCTAATACTGATTTGATAAAAGATTCAAAGGAGAGGCAGCGAGAGACTTCAAGGGCACATCATACCCTGAACGATCATTGACATTCATGAATCAATAATCCTCGTCGGATGAGAGTGGGAGATAAAGGGTTGTCTCACGTTTGGGGTCATTTCAGCGCTGAGGGACCTCATTTTCATTACTCTGAATGAATGAATGAAACGCACAAAAAAAAAAAAGCGCCACTCGGGGCCAAGAATCGTCCATCTTTAATGGCGACCTACCTTTTCATTCTGGAATTTATTGGGGGCTTTTTATTGTCCCCGCTCCCCCCCCCCCTCCATCAGCGATAACTTAGCGAGGTCTGACAGCAAAACAATGTTCCTCATGTCGACAGCTGGGATACAAACTGGGATCTGCAGCTTTGGCCTCTGTTTTCATTATCTGATAAGAAGGCGTTAAATATGTCAAATTGTTTCAAAGCCCCGGGGCCGAGCAGTTTGTCTCTCTTTGTACTTGTTGGTTAATTTAGGTTCAGGTCGGAGCCAAGTTTATCCATGGCCGTAAAGAATTATCATCACCGAAGTTATAATAAGATAAGATCACATCAATGAAAAGATGCACATTGAAGTGCAGACAGGTTTAGAAGAACTAGAAGTATAAATGCAAGAGGAATGTGGCGCACCACTAAATATCACCTCATAAGGAGTTATTTTAGTTTATATTGTGATTTAGTTATCGTTCCATATCAAAACAAACTTATGTGGAAATATCATCATAAAGATCATTATTTCGATGTCAGGTTCCATTTGAGTTTGAGAATATACATATATATATATATTTTTGTTGTATTAAGCCACATGTACGAGTCTGAGTATGCTAAAAGCTTCTACTTTGAGAGAATATGTCAATATACTGCCAAGCTGACAGTTTAATAAGGTAAATAAGAAAATTTCAGGCATGTCAGTCAGTCAGAAACTAAAGAAAATGAATCAATTTCTAGCTGCATACAAGAATATCAATGTTCTCATCGTCTCACTCAGAAAGCAAATAAGCATATTTCACATATCGCTCGTTAGCAATATGGCTACACCATTAAGCAAATAGATAAACTGTGGTACCCATGGAGCATCACCGTCATGAGACATTTATCCACACTTAACACTTGTGTGACTTTGTGCAAATGTGACTCAGCAGATTAAACCAGTTTATGTTGGATTGTGTGTGTGTATGTATGTGTGTGTGTGTGTGTGTTAGTGTTGGGTCAATCATCTATGACTTGGCTCAGATTCGTATCACTGGGAGGCGCCGCGCAAACATCTGCTGTGGCTGCTGCGCACCAAAGTATTTAGAGACACTTGCCATAACAAATGTAAAATAGATGACTCTCTTGGTTAATGAAGATGGAACACACAGAAGTCGTGGACTAAACATAAACCTATGGTGTTGTTGAATTCCCCCCCGAGGCTCTGCCAGCGCAGATAGGATGGAAAAACATGAATCTCTCTATTTTAAGAAATCTTTCAAATGCTAATTCAAAGTTAGGCAGCACACTTCTGGGACAAGTGCTTCTTCTCCCTTCTGCTACTATATTTATATACAGCTTGTATACGCTTCAAACCTCCAGGTTTCTGTATATGCCCATGTATCAATCCACTGCAGCGTTATAAATCATCCTGATGTGAAATTACTTACAAGCGTCTACAGGTTCCATTGTAATATTCTTCTTGATTTATGTGCCATAAAACAGCATCATGAGCCTAATCCAGCTGCCTCATGGATTATGAGGGTATAACAAGTGGAGGAGGAGGAGGAGGAGACACTATTTTGAGGGGAAAATATCTCCAAGCATGAAGAACCACAGATGAACATGACGTGTCTTGATGTGAGGTTCAGTTTCATTGTTAGGGGAGAAATTTATTGCATTAAGTCATAAAACATGAGCGTGATGTGTCATCAGAGACTAAGGAAACATCAAAATGAAATACGGGCTTCACTGATAACAATGGCGCATGCCAAGTTATTCACAATGTAAATTTAAATTTACGACCCAGAAACTATGCCTGTGTATTGCTTTGATGTTGTGGCAATAACACAGCTCGTCGAGTAGAGTCACTCAAAACAACACTGTAGTCTGATACTGGAAATCTTTGCAGAAGAAGACGGGGAGGTGAGGTTAACGGGGGTTTATTTTGATTTTATGGCTGTAGAATTGTCAACAAAATGTAAATGAGTGAGTGCTTCTGACCCTTTTTCCAAGACAACTTTCACTTTCCATATCTGACCCGTTATTCAACCGTTTAGGAATTACAGTACTGAGAAGCTGACTCCACAAACTAGTGAATCTTGTCTGTGATTGGACGGTCATTCAGTGGAAGTCCTGAGGGCTACCGTAATGACAAGTATAAGGGCGCAAAGTTCTTCTACCACTTTATCCTCCACATGAGGGTCGCTGTGCCAATCTCAGCTAACATAGGGCTAAAAGGCGGGGTCTCACCCTGGACCAGTCTATAGATCGGCAGTCCATAGTTTTTGAATTTTCTCGATATCACAAACGATTACAAAGAGAGAAGTACGCATGCTAAATCCCGTCGGCAGAATGGTAACAGAAGGGTTAATACCAGGTGTAAATGCATGTGTTAAAGTGCTTTCCAATCGCAGAAAACGCATTCTAATGTCAGGTGTAAAAGGGGGTCACAGGGTAACTCCTTGTACACATGTTTCAGTCACCTCTGGTCATCCAGTGCTCTCCAGTGTTATGAATCAGGATTGCTGCACCTGTTTTCAATGCTAAAGCCTGCGGTTTTACGTATAGCCTCTTTTGGGGCAGTAAAGGTTAAAGTAGCCAGTAATATCACATTACAGATGCTAACTTGCTGCAATACACCAAAGAAGATGAAAAAAAAAAAAAAAAGAGGCAGCATGCACCTGAGCGCCTGTCAAACAGGATAGATGGAAAGCAGCCAAATGGAAATACCTGTGTGAATACTTAAGAAGGGAACATTGCAGCCTTTCAATTCTTGATAAGTGTGGGAGCTCACTCCCACCTTTCACTGCTGCAGCTGCAGCCTCTCCCTTTCTCAGCCTCCTCCACAGAGATAGAGTGACAACGCGGTGAACTCATACCTGTATGTCGAGGGACTATTATTACCCTGAATAAAGCAGGAACTCTCCATTGGAAGTACGGGGCAGTTTTTTTTTTTGCGATAAAGTATATGAAGGTTTTGTACTTAAACGAACACTTCATGAGGAAGCGTTTTTAAATATTAATCCAAAAAGCAGCAACATTTTCTAGTTGGTTCAAAAAAAGTAGAGCAACAACATTTTACTGATCAATAATTCCAGAATCACCTCTCAGCGTAATGTAAATTAAGTGATCCGAGAAAGAACAAGTAGACTTCTGCACCTCCGCTACTCTCTGTTTAGAGCCTCTGGGAAGTCTTTAGCTGTTTATGACCATTGACAGGCCTGTTATGGAAAAAAAGGATTACTTCTATGAAAAACAACTGCCGATGCTGCAAAGCAACATCAAAAAAGTAAGGGTTAGGCTTAACCACACCTTGCACGCGTGTTGCACATCCATGACGCCTCCTTCACTGCCTGAATCGGTGGAGCTAACAGCTCAGCTAAGGGATGAGTCAGCAGATTTTTAATTGAACAAATTACCAGTCATAATAAATTAATTTGAACTTAATCTTTTGGAAAAATTGACAGTCCTAATAGATTTATAAAGTGTATAGTAAACGTATTCTTCTTTCTATTCGACTGAAAATTGGGGATTTTGTTTAGAAAAGACGTTAACCCTATATGTTTTTTTTAAAGTTTAGATTAAATAAATAAGAGTTTCCTTTAATATAATATATAATAAATATATAAAATGGTCAAAATGAAAATCTATATTATTTATTGCCAATATCGCCTACCCCGACTCACAGCGCCCTCTGCTGGACCGTGCACCAATGTCCTCAGACTGTCTTCTGAGTTTCTAGACTGTATATTTCTGTATATTTAAAATAAACACACATTAATCGGCTAGAGTTCCTCTCATGATTCCGTTGAGATGTTTGCACACGAACGAGACAAAGCGCCTTCCACGTTTTCACTGTGTCGTTTTCTCGCCGTGCAGGTGACAAATAATAATAAAAAAAACATCCTTGAATCCACAAAAGAGTGTTTTGTATTTACTTGACTCAAACACTGTGTGTGTAGAAGTTTTGAGTGTTGTGACATGCAGCCAAAGCTTTTTGTGTATTCATGGTCGAGAGACAACAGCATCAACTCGTACATTTTTAATTGCTTTAACTTTAATTTAAGAAGTGCATACTTGAAACTGCAAGTTGCACAGCATCACATCTTAATTTTCTCTCGGTCAATATTATTTGTCGGAAGTTCTGTTTAGTGAAAGAGTCTCTTTCCCTTGTGGTCTATTCTTAGACCGAGTCTCTTGACAGCACAGTGATCAGTGTGATCTCATGGAGAATATAACGGCCCTGGGTCTGAGCATATGAGCTCCTGGCTGCAGATCCTGCTGAGCCAGCAGACACCGTAAATGTTTCGTTGGGAATCTGTTGCAAAAAAAAAAAAAGAACCCTCCATATTTCAGCCTTCACAACTCACTGTTAACACCACGCTGAAAAAAAACAACTGTTTCCCGGTCGCACCAAGTCTCACAACTCTACTAACTGTTAGAGAAGTGATAAACTGTAAAATTATAAACATAACAAATGAAAGGAGAGCAAATCAGCATCTCGACTGAGGAGTATAAATCTTAGACCACATATAGAAAGTGGACGTCTAGTTTCTCAGTTAGCAAGATGAGGCCTGAAGTAAAAATAATATTATACTGAATTGCCACCAGGGGGCCACTCTGCTGCTTGCAGAAATAACTGTTTAAAAGGAACTCTACGGGAAACTTAATTTAAATCAGTCTGAATCTCTCGTTTTAGGTCATGATATCACTTTTGAAAATGAAGTTTCCATTTAACCCTTGAACACAGAGTGAACATTTGCTCTTATGAACGTTACATCGCTGTAATTACACAATGGTTTGTGCGATGGCACAAATTCCAACAGTTTCGAGGCTTAGACTTAAAATTCAATATGTCAAATCACAAATCTCTACAGGTTAGCGCTTGATACATCCCTGTTGTTCTTGATCTGTATACATACCAACGCATTTTGCAATACACATTTAAGCTCTTTTTTGTACAAAAGCATATACTTTACACTGTTGCAGCTACAGAGGCAGTCTATATATATATATATATTAAAAAAATATGGATGAGAAAAGTCTGCGAGGCGGCGTGTTTACGAGGAATTATATCCTGGAGGAGACTTGAATCTCTTCCTGTGAGTTTCAGGTGAGTGACAGAAGAAGGAGCGCGTGGCAATGCGCACCCTGACAGAAATACAGTACATTCTGCTTGATTGCAGAAAACACAGGCAAAGTACAATGAAAGCCTCACTGTTTGATTTGACTCGTCTCACCTCGAGTCTTGTTTTCCCATTCTGTACAAAAAAAAGTTGGGGGAAGCCTTGCGTTAGTGTTATGTCATTTGAGTCAGTTTATTTGCAAAGCTCTTTACATCAACAATAATCTGAAAGGGGTGGGGAAATGCAGAGGGAAAAGACTGCAGCACTCAGTGAGTGTCAACACTTCTCCTCAATCACTTTTAGCAAATGCATGCATTTTAACTTGGCCACGAGTCCCTGCTAATGTGGCAGTACGAGTCCACACGGGGGCCAGATACAGAGCTTCCTCTGAGCTCACCCCAACACAGCTCAGCACAGCTCCACGACCGTTAAATGATATCTAGTCATATTAAATAGATAGAAGTGCTGAATTCACATTTATCTAAATCCTTGTACAGGAAGCGGGGTTAATGAGGTGGAAGGATTTAAACTGCAGCGGCTCAGGCAGAAATAATGCAGTGTTGATTTGTGAGGGTGTGAGCAGGAGGAGGGGGGGAAAAAAACCACGACAAAAGAATCAAATGTATTGTCGAGGATCACTTTGCTGATTGAGACCGGTCACAGTTTGGGTTTTTTTTTGCGACTCCCAACACGGGATAATTGCGTAAACACACAGTTCAGGCAACTAAGGGCAGCAGTGTTCACACTTAAACAAGGGTCTGCATCAGTCGAACGTTCAATTTTCGGCCCGATTTGTGTTTCCCTGTCTTCTTTGAGTGCTGCTTCACTCACTCACTCACACACACACACACACACACACTCGTGTGGGTGGTACCAGTCCACTTCTCCTCACATAACCTCGGGCACGTTTCCACAGTGACCGTCTCCTCTGTTGTCGTCTCCTTTGACCAAACAACACCACATGCACAGACAAAAATGGGCATCTTTTTTTTAAAAAGCGAGTTTATATTGGACACAGCTGTATAAAAAGTGTATTATTATTAATATTACATCACACAGACCTCTACACACCACTTCTGGACACAGAAAGTAGGACCCGGCCTTAAAAAGAATGATTTAATTCATTTTTATTGACATATTTGTGGCGTTTTCTCCCTAGTAATAGCTATAGGGTGGGCTGTGGGTGTAGTAAAAGGACAGGGAAAAAGCTTTACTGTTACTCGGAGAATACTTTAATGTCCATCTCAAAACATGGGGCGACTTAATCCTCTAACGGTGATACATTGCATCATTACGCTTTCATTTCATCACCATGTCTATATTAACCGATGGATTACAGAGCAAGGTGCGCCGTATAGAATGCAATATTCATATACGAATGAAGTCCATGAACGAAATCAATAGAAATTTTTCATATTTTCTATTCAAGGGACTGGACGACCATTCATTTTTAATGACATCATTCGTTTCCTGCACTGTGCTATAACTTCAAAGCAAAACTCCCATGTGCAACATCGGATCCGAGCGAGGAGAGAAATAATTCCATACGACCTGTAGTGAGTCAGTGTTGTTGTCTCCTGTGTTTTTGTCGCTAATGGATCAACGGCTACACTCTTGGCCATTTTGCTGCGTCTTCTGCTGCCATTTACTTTTGTTCTCCGAGAGACGTCGACAGACCACAGCGAGAGAAAGAAAACGACTCTCCCATTAGCAACGGTGCTCTTTTGGCAGAAATCACACACTGTGCATTTAACCTGGGAAGTAAAATCTGCCAAACGAGTCTCAACTTACACCATTTTAGAACATTTAAATGCCTTTCCCGATGTTTACGGGAACACATCGAGCCAAAACCGCACATCCCACATTTGATGGCACAGCGTTTTCTCGGCGATCCCCTCGACCTGACCTCAACCTGACATTATTTGTGTGTGTGTGTGTGTTTTTAAAGATATTTTGAGTGTGTTTGACAGGACAGATGAAGCGTAAAAGGCGGTGACAGACAGGGAGGAGTGGGTTGCGGGATGTAGTCGACACGCAGAATAAGAATAAAATATAACCTGCAGCAGGGTGCTGAGGCATAGGCCACTAACATCATTATTGAATTTATTCCCCCTTGCTCTTCATTCACCGGTCTTGCTCTGCTTGTTCCACACAACAAATTTAACCACGGCCATTATATTTGCCAAAACCGTCAGACACACGGTGAGATGATCAAGAATCTCTGCCTGCAGCAAAGCCCTCATTTATCATTGTTGCTGTAAAAACCTGAGGGACTTCAAACGCCCTCCCCTCTCAGCTGTATCTTATTCCAACCACTCTTCGCCGGTTACCTTGGTCACCATCTAATGCACATGCTCTAACAATGCTGCCGTCACTGCAGACAAAAACTCCCCGACAGCCTACCAGCAGTCCATCTCTTACTTCATCTTCTGCAGTGACACCAACTTCCCAAGAGCTTAATTGCTCTGAGAGGAGTGAACTTTTCATCAGGCTCCTGCACCATGTCTGACAGGTCCCACTCATCAGCTGTTGTCAGACGCCATTAAAGGGGAGACAGAGGAGCCTGGCTCTAAAACACTCCGCCATGCGCCAAGCCAGAACCATGACGTTGTCGTTTTTTTTTCCATCCATACACGGCGAGCGATCCATACACAACATTTGTACACAATGTCAGAACAAAGCTTCAATGATTGATCAAGAAATCACTATGGAGGCACTACAGTATGTACCTGGGTTTTTTTTATGTGCATTTTCAGTTTGCACATAAAAAACAACCCTAAATGAACACGATAGACGATAAAAAAAAAGAATTACATAAATGTTTAAATGCTGCAAGGAGATGAATAAGGCGGGATATTGATTTAGCATAAATGTGAATAAGTGCAATGGGAATATCGTTTATATTATCTTTATATAACACTCCAAAGGCCAAAACCTGCACTAACTGCACCATTCTCATTTAACCTTTCTGTAGAATTTGTTTAATTTTGTCGTCCTGTTCCTATGCCTTCTCTTACTGTGGCACGGTGGCACAGTGGTTAGCACTGTTGCCTCACAGCATGAAGGTGCAGGGTTCTGGGACCTTTCCATTTCCTCCCACCATCAAAACAACCTTTCCAACGACCCTTTCCTTTTCCTAAATACACAGATTTAGGGCTAATTCCAATTCTGACTCAGCAAAGTATGGATGATGTTTACAAATCATGTTTCTTAGACCTTATATCTTGTGTAAAAGTGTGGATAAAATGCTGTTATGTTATGTTGTTATTGTACCTAAGGTCGGTAGGTTATTGGCTAATTTGGAGACGAGTCACCTCTATGTAAATACTAGTTTTCATAGACCAATATTAGCTGATGAACATCAGGCGACTGGTGATTGATTTCTGGCGTGTAGAGCCTTTTACAAAAAGTGACATAATGTCTCAATGCCACCTACTCTCCTTGGTTTTGACTTTTTAAAAAAAGGCACGAACAAAAGAGACGTGATTATCTTCAGTTTTCATAGGTGTCAGAGTTGCCAGCGAGGGCTCGTCTGTGGATTAAAGTTGCTCTCTGCTTTGTACTTGGCTTATCTTTCCGTGAGATATGGTCAGGGAAAAAGTCAAACACTTTCACTACGCAGAAGAGAAATCTGCGAGAAAAACATTTTTTTTTTTTACAGCCTGAGCAGTAAAACGCCAACGATTTAGTTAGAGGAAGACACATGAAACGAGGAAGATTAAAGCAGCGGCGAGATGATGTGTTGCATACGAGCATCTGCGGATTTGACACAATATTTCATATTCTGGAAAAGAACTTATCATTAAATGTTTCATATCCGCCAGCGTTTTTCAAATTAATATGCGACTGTGTGTGGGAGCCCTGTCAACAGGCAGATATCTGGTAATTCCATAAGCGGCACAGTAACCTTCAAGATGATCTGTGACACATGCAGCCTTGATATGTCATAGCACCTTTTCCCAGCTATACCGTGAATGTCATCTGTGACGCCTTTAAGAGATGCGGGCCTTTAAAAAGTAATTATGTGTAGTCGCCAATTACTGCGTGTAACCCATACTGCGTTCAGGTGAGGATTTCAGCTTCATATCATAAGTAATCTGTGTCCTACTGTGATTTCAGCTCTGAATTGATCAAAAACAGACGACCGACTGCTCGCATCATCCTGGAGGGGAAGGGGACAACGCCGCACACATCCGGAGTAATTCCTGAGCAAACTTAAAAACTGATCATACTTTAAGCAGAGATTTTGTGGTTTTGATGCATTGACTTTTTAATAAAAACAGAATAACATGAAACAGGGTTAATGGACCCATGCTTAATCTACTAACACAACGGAAAACGTAAAGAATTTGACCATTCAGGTGCACTGAGAACACGCTTGCCACAGTAAACAGGAAGGTAATTTTCCCCCTCTGTGGTTTTTAGTTCCAACTAAAACAATGAGGCGAAACTGATACTGAAAAGAAGTTCACCAACTTCACTTTTTTGTCCACAGCTCATCGTCAAGTCATGGCAGATAGGATTCACTCTGCAAGTGAATGATAGTAAATGCATCATCAATATTAAAAGATCCCCGTTTCTGCCCATCCAGACTTCAGAATTCAGTCAGCAGTGTTTTCAAACGTCTCCATATTTGGTGCTCAAAATGCCAAGGTCCTGTCGACGTCAGTCATACGCACAATAGAATTAACATGTATACAAAGACAACTGAGTGGTATTGAACGAACCATCTAACGTTCAACTGTCTCCACAACAAATAAAGGGTAGTGGTCCTTATTTCACAAAAACAACCTCACTCTGAAGGTCTCTCAAACTAATTAAGTGCTAACAACTCTCAAGTATGCAGGATTTAAATATTTATAGAGGTTATATATACATATGTGGACACAAACACAGACCTTCACCTTTGTAAAGAACACGGCGCTGACCTACATTGATTTCCTCGAGGACTTCATTAACGCTCGAAACATAAACTCCACGTCTCAAACCTCAACTACACTTGAGTCTTATAACCTCTACAATTTAATGTGCCTTCATAAATGCACAGCAAATAGGTCACACAACAGTGCATTTATGAACTGATCCATACATCCACTTAAAAAGTTATTACATAGGGAACGCTTTTCTGTTCTGCTTCCTTTAATGTGGTCAAGTTTTGGTGGTGGAAACATTTTAGACAACATGTTTCGATGGTGCATGGCAACAGTCAGTACGTTGACATGCACAGTTTAATCAAGCAAAGACCGTAGTCCGACTAAGACAACTTGCAGGGTCCGGGTATACACGCGGAGGAGAATATCATTTATTGGCATCCATGTACGTGTGACTCCGCATCCATAGGTGGCGCTGTATTTCTCTATAACCTAGTGTATATTGAATCAGTCACAAAAAAACAAATTGTAAGTATATTTTTTACTGCAGGAGTAATGAATCGCATTATCCATGTATGTTAGTCCGACTAAGACTATAGTCGGAATAATGTTTTTACATGACATTAAGAAAACCAAATAGTCCAACTAAAATCAGACTATAAGGAGTCCTAGTCCGACAAAAAACAGACGAGTGTAAGCACACAAACTGACAACCACCACCTCTCGCTAAGTCTATAGTCGGACTAACGTGTTTACATGACATCAAGAAAACCAAATTATTGTCTTAGTCTGACTAAAATCAGACTATTAACATGCATTTAAACATACCAACTGATAACCACCACCTCTCGTACGTTAGTCCCACTAAGACTAGTAGTCGGACTAACGTGTTTACATGACATTAAGAAAACCAAATTATTGTCTTAGTCTGACTAAAATCAGACTATTAACATGCATGTAAACACTGACTGATAACTACCACCTCTCGCCTGCCATTTCCCAACATTTTTACTACATCAAAATGTGGAAAACGGTGGGTCTTGTGATTTATAAACTTTTCATAAAATCTGTTTACATTGCACCAAATTGGCATTTACCTTTTAATCAAAAGCAACTTTTCCACCTCCCTTGAGTGAAAAACTCCAACTAGTAAAACAACCACAGCACATCGAGAGTCCTGTAAATATGAGGCCAGTTTTGGTCCTCACAAGAGAGCCGAGGCCCCCCCCGTATATTCAACTGCGTTTTCTGCTCTCATGTCCCCAGAATGCAGTTCATACAAGATGCCACTCACTGGTGCGCACACACACCTCCGGGCCATGCCCCGAGCAGACGGACTTCCCCATGTCCCCGGGCCTGACGATCCAGCAGACTACAGCGTCTGTGAAGTCAGCACTTCAGCATCAGATCAAATAAATGGATTCCCATTCATCAGCAGAATACACGTGTACACCCACACACTCAGCAGATTCCTGTCAGGAGGGGGTGGTGGTGAGGGTGGAGTGAGAGCTTTTTTGAAAGACTTTCAAAAAAAAAAAAAGAGAAGACATTCAGGAAATTTCTTGAGACTCTGACACTAGTCAGCCATTAGAGGCAGCAGTTAAAACCCTCGGTGCAATAAATCATTATTTTACATTCTGCCTGAGTGACGAAAATCCAATAATGAAAATCCGAAAATCTAAATGAGTCAGTGACTGCTAAAGGCTAGAGTCGTCAGCGAGGTGATAGAGATTCTGTCAGGACGGAGCCAGGACTTGACACGGGAGGAAACCGTGAATACCTACGCACTAAAAAGGTAACAGTTTGATTAGACATGATCACATTGTTCATGGTAACTCGATCTCGGTAATAAGCCCGGGTTTATGTGATGCGTTCGGTAATCATGTTTGTCATGTCGGCTCACGGCAATCGTCTCTGCGCTTCAAAAATGAGGAAGGAATAGGAGGGAAAATCTGATGATGTTTATTGGTTTTCATGTCGCTGAATTTATCTCAATTTCCCCATCAACTCTGGGCGAATGTGCCAATTAAAATATCAGATTAGCTGTTGATCTTGTAAATATGACAGACAATTAGTGTATACTTGAATATTTCCTATGCATTCATATCACTACGAGTTCAAATAAATGCACTTTTAGCATAATATGGAATGGAATTCTTAGCAAATTCTCATTAACATCAAATATTACCAGTGGCACTGTGTAGCTTTCCGTTTCCTTTTCTTTCCTCTGGTGACCTTTCTTCAGACACACTGTGGCGGCCATTATAAGAGGTGGCTTAATGCATTTCTGCATCAGCACTCTGCGGTGCTTTAAACACTGGGCCAAAGTCAATTTGCTCTCTGACCTAGTTTGTCAAAGTGTCATCAGTCGCCTCACAAAGAGAAACACAAGCAGAGAGGATGCCCCCCCGTCGTCCATTTATCTTCCTCTGAACGCGTTACACATTAGGGCAGTCACTTTCCAATCAGACTTGGGCAGAGAGGTCAAAGACAAACGTTTAAATCACCCACGCTCAAGTTCAAAATATACAGCCTAGAAGCCCATCACGTCTTCTGAAGTGATAAAAGTGTGAGTGCAGACCTTACATCCACTTAGAATCTCTCAGAGAATGAAGATAGGGATGTTAAGTTGGTCAAGAAACTGGAGTTAACTTCTAACCCCGGATTTCCACCGGACACTTCCACCTGTGTGTATAAAGAAAACAACAACAACAACAACAACAACACAGCTTCTTTCATTCTCCGACGTGGAAGAAATGTTGATCTGGTGTCGTAATTAATTATTCTATGTTTCTCCACTTCAACAATCAGCCTCTCATAGTACATTATGACTCTCCGAGACCCTCCGATCAATTGACTGTTGACAATTGTTTGTTGTGTTTTATTTTGAAAGGGGGCGGAAGTCTTTTACTTTGATTCTGTGTCGGACTTGCTGTCTGGTGCGATCTGCTCTGTTGAGCTGACGTTCCGCTGCTGTAACGCGCCGGGTGGAAATCCGGGGTTAGCCGAAAGTCTAAAGGGGCGACGAGGTAGCTTAGTGGTAGAGCGAGTCGTCTTTCAACTTGAAGGCTGTGGGTTCGACTCCCAGCTCCATCTACATGCCACTGTGTGAAGAAAACTGTAGTGTTTGAGTGGTCATTAAGGCTAGAAAAGAGCTATATAAATGCAAACCACTTTTTAAAAAATGCAGCAAATCTGTGGAGTGACCTTTTGTGGAATAATAAATGTTGTTTGTGTGTGGGCGAGGGGCGGGGATTGTCCTAATTCTGTTTGATAGAAGAGAGAAATTGCTATGATAATATCATTAATCCCGTATAAAGTTTGCGGTCGTCCTCTCAGAGAATGGGGCTAAAGAAGACGGTTAAGGAAAACCAACAGGTTTCTAAGGAAACTTTGTTGTAGATGCATTACCTTTTGAAAAAATGAAAAGGTCGTCTGTCAACCAGAAAAATCTAGAAGCCGATGTGTCCCTGGGAAAAGACAGTTCACCCCAAGTTTACTGTAGTGTAATGTAGACGTTTCTTTACATATTGTATGGAGCCTGATCTTTAGATTTTTGAGAGTCAATTAAATAACAAAACGTCTAATTTGTCGATTATAGCGTCCTTAAACCACAAAGATAGTTATCCAATATAAAAACAAAACAAACCCCAGGACAAAGACATGACCTTGGTAACATAACACTGCTTTAATTAATGCAGATCCACATTTAAAGGACACAGTTTTAGTCCACGGTAAACGATCTCAGACAGGACGGAATATTTAAAAAATTGGACAAAGATGTTTTAAAATTCCTTACAGGTAAACGTGCATCTGCGACTGATAACACTGGCAAGCTGTCTGTGCGTGAGATATCCCATAAAAATGTCCAATACACAGGAGGTGACTTGTCTGCCGGTAATGACTTATTTCTTAAAAGTTGACACATTTTTATGCTCAGAAACATGACAAATACAGTGCTAAATTACTAAACCTTTCCACTAAAAGTCCATTTTACAAAGTTTAGTTTCTTATATCCTGTTGTACTGTTTTGTTTAATTTATTATCATTTAAAAACAGAAGTGTACGACCATTTAAGTGTTGTTCAATAAAGTTAATCAATGTTGTGTATATCCATTTGTAATTATTAAAGCGTTCTTTATCTTTTTAAACTCTGAACTTGTTAATACAGCGTTTTTTCTCCGGTGTGTAATGAGCAGTGTAGCCTCGTGTCGTCATTATTTCTCCTACTACTTTACTTTAAAACGCTATATTTTATGCTCGGGCACTGTGGGCTTGTGGCTGATGGCTGGAGGTAGTGATTCGATCAGTGTTTGACACAATTAAAGATGTGGATTTCAAACCTCTCATCACTTCCCCTGCGTATCTCTCAGGGCCTTTTTGTCTGCTGTAATGCAGACGTGCAAATAAAAACCAAAAGCAAACACAGTCTCAGTGCAGAGCAACTACCGCAGAGTTCAAACACTAAACTGTATCATTAGAATCATATTTGAATTATCTTTTTTTCATGCAGACTGAGAAGAGAAAGAAAATATGGACACTTTAATTGCACATGCAATAAAATGCAAATTGGCTATGTAACAGAATTTACTAGAAAAATCATTTGTGTTTATAGACATTGTCCTTTTTCATTTTGAAGCATTAAGTTATTCATTAAAAACAGGAAAACCATAAACATGCATAAAAAAGAGCTTAGGATTGTACTTGTAATACTTTTGTGATTTATTTGATCAGTATGTCAGCATGAACCAAATCCCTATAAAGCAGCTTCTTGAGACACAAGGAAAAATGGAAATTAAAAGTTTTTTTGTTTTTTTTTTAAACATAAATCCCCATAAACCTTGGGAAGAAATATGATTCTGTTAGTCACTAATGGCAGCGAGGCGCAGAGCGGCAGAGGCGAGCAGAAGCCCATTCACTTTAGATTATGTGGAAGAAATGAGAATGGATGCCACTGGATTCCTAGCACCGCAGGTGAAATTTATAATAAAGGGATGATAATCCATCAGATTGCCAGGATTTCGACTGCAAATTCAGATTTTTGGCGTAAGAGACATCCTCGAAGCAGTTTGAGCACAAACACACTTCAGTGCTGTCCCGTCACTTCAGCAGCTGTACAACGCAGAACTGCAAGAACTTTTCTGACCAGAGGCTGAAGGAGACAATCTCTGGCTTTGAGGATGGTGATGTTTTCTAAAGTAAAGTTCTAAAAGTTTTCTCCAAACCACAACAACAACAACAACAACAAGATTTCTTCTTTTCTTATCTCCTGCCATTTACATTGAGTTTTAGTTCAATAGAGCAACTTTGGTGCCAACAAAAAAGTGGATTTTTAGGACTCGAGCACTCACAGCGGATTAGATTTGTCAGGCACTGAACAGTGAAAATGGACACAAATTGGCATGCACATCAGAACTGGGGAATACACAATGAAAGTGGTGAAAAATGGCTCAGTAGCGCCCTCAAAGGTGAACGAAATCACACCAAATTTCATGAAACTTGGTGGAATTGTGTCGCAGCCGAAAAAGAAGAACTATTCAAGTCTATTGAGACCATGGTCTCAACTCAACAGGAAGTCGGCCATTTTGGCATTTCCTAAATGAGCAAAATTGTCACCAACATACAAACAAACAAACAACACATCAATTTGTACTAAACACATCAAAGACGAGAAGTTCAAAAGGTCTCGCGGATTCAAAAGTGTGTGGCCACGACAACCATCGGAATTCTGGCGAACTTTGACCAATTGCCACGAAACAGGAAGTGGGCTGTAAATTCGCCATACATTAACCAATCTGTTCGAAACTTCATACGTGAGACACAAGAGACCAACCCTGAACGCTTTTACAAACAAGAACTTGACCCAACAGGTATATTGTCAATATTGTAGATATTTTCCCAGATTTTTTTTTTACATCAGAACAGCTTTCTTCTTCCAACCAGTGTCCTTGTTCCTTTATAGTACATCTTATATTTATATTTATTATCTATCCATCAGAATTGTGTTAATGTTGACATGTTGACCTAGTCCTTTTTCATTACATTATTTTTAGGGATGCGCAATGTTATCGGCCCAATACAGGTCTCGGCTAAAATGTATTATTGGATATTGGCGATCTACAGTTACTTCAAACAAAAGGATAAACAATGACCCAGCAAAAGTGTAAGACTCTAAATCATGTGAATAATTTATGTAAATGTGCAGTGAATTCAAGGACACCGTGCTTCCTTTAGTGGTGAGACATGAGAGATATTAAAGAGTGTTAACAAATCACTCAACATTTAGAACCACAATGCTTCAGTTTGACATGTTAAACAGGATTTTACTGGATTTAAAAAAAAAAAGAAAAAAGAAATGTCTCCAAAGGTCAAATTAATTTCTCACTCGATCGGCAGCAACAAATCCAAGCAAAGCCATTTTTGTCTTTAAGGCTCAAAAGGTCACAACCCGTGGTTAGAAATTCATGAGGCTATCAGGATTGTTGTTGGTCAAGACAACCTATTTACACCGAGCCAATATGTGTTGAGTGAACTGCAGCTGCCTAAGGGTTTCCTTTAAACCTTGAGTGCACTCGATATCTATATTATACAGTGTAAAAAAAAGAGAAGAAAAAGCCCATTTTTCTCAAAGCCTGAAAATCTGTGGAGTGAATCCTCGCTGGTGTTAAGTTCACATAAAGTTTAAACAGATATGAAAATATGCATACAATATCTAGTCTCAATTATTCAAAAAAAATGGAACCACAACGTATTGTCTTATTAGATTATTTATATCATGTTGTGATGTTATCATATTTCTGCGCTCTGTGCTTCAAATAAAAAGCATTAAAACTGTATACATACAAATTTAATACAGAATATGGGTTTATATTTGTCACTACTCTCTGCTTATTGTATTCATCCTGCATTTGATGAAAAACAGCATAAGTTATCATACATATGCATAAATAATAACCAAGTTTAGTTCTCAAAGAACTGTTTTTAGAATTAAAATAATCCAAAGTCAATGCAGGGCCTTTAGAGTGAATGTAATGGATGCTCATGTATGTATGAAAACTAATTCCATGATAAATAAAATATAAATGTTCCATTAACAAGCGACACATGCATTTATACCAGAGGCAGCCAAGATAAAGGGTAAGACCTGCAGAGTCCCGTCTCCGTCTCCTACTTTGTCTCCTTCGTCTCCTGGGATCCGAGGGAGCTCATCTATCCACGAGGAGCAAGAACTTTTTGGTTCGTATTAAATATTCAAAGTGCATCTTGTTACATTTATCCTCAATGGAACCCAGCTGTTCAATCGGTGTCAAACTCCCCCTCTCGCCGACTAATTCTTACTTTTATCTGTCTTTATTCCTACTTTTTCTAGCTTACACACAAACACCCTCGGATAAACACACACACACAGTAGATAAGATCTGTCCTAACTTCATCTCACCAGGGACTTGGTTGGCAGGCACTCAGGAATATTGATCATGGCACCCTTGTGTGGCAGGCCTTCACTCAAGCCGTGACACGCAGCAGATAGAGCAGCAGCTCTTTTGGGTCAAATGGGATTTTAGAACCATGTTGTGGATTTTAGCGCCACGTTAGTCGGCAGGCACAGGCACGGGCACGGTTTCTGTCTGGCTCCTATCTCAGCAAACCAGGCTGCTTTCACATCAGGTAAAGATATAATCTGCTAAAATATCGATAAAAAAACAACGCTAATGTCTAGTGCATTTTACATTATCCAAGAATAACATGCAGTAGTCTTGCTTAGAAGCACCTGAGCAGCAGTTAGTGCAGTGAGGGTAGAGTCTTGTCTTTACTATGCTGCCTTCAAAATAAATCACTTCAGTGTATTTTTGGATTGCAGAAGTCAGAATACTTTGGGCTTTTTCTTTGTTTTCACCATCAACCATGGCTAATATCAGCCCACACACAGAAATGATAAGTTCTGTCCGCCGGCAAGTACGTGACGTCATCGAGAGAATCTCAAACCCTGATCGGTCATCGCCATTCTTCGCCAATATTTTCTAGCGTGGGAGCGATTGTCCCGGCTTTGACTTTGTTATGGAAGCTCGCCAAGGCTCGTCTTATTTCAAAATAAAAACCTTGTTGAAAATCATGAAAGGAACAGTAGAGTGGTTTTACTTTGAAACACGTGTGACAAATGTTGTGTGAAACCAAGAATCCAAAGAAAATCAATCAATCAATCAATCGATGTATTTGAAAAAGAGGATCAGTCACTTCACCAAGAAAATGAGCCAAAGCTCATGAACCCACACTGCACCCTGACCAGAGGTGGGAATCACAGGTTACTTCAAAAAGCAAAATACGCGAGACCAATAATATCACGATACAACGACTACATGATAATCCACGTATTGCAAGACAATCTTATCACGATAACTAACTGAAGAAAACAAAATGTCAAGATTAGCGCTGGGCACTAGGTTAACACACATTAGCACAAAAGGCGTGCGTGACGTCATGTTTACGTGCCGCGACACCAGAGTCCACGCACTAAGTTTACCAGTTAGAACCGTCAGCTGAATTAGCTCGTTTAGCTTCGTTAGCGCGCCTCCAGTCAAACTGGAGCGGTCTGTTTATTAAACGAAAAGAGCAGCGCTACAAATAACCAGTGTGCCTCTGTTTTTAAAGTTTAGCGTTACCTTAGAGACTCATTTTAACAATCGGGAGTCACGTAAACATGACGTCACGAGTGTCTTTTTCCGGTCAGTCGTCATGGAAACGGGTCATGAGTTAACGTGCGTTAATGTTGACACCGTTAACTGCCGTTGGCGTGCCCATCACTAGTCAAGATAAAGTTAAAAGTGCAGGATTTCTCTATTAATTCACAACATGGAGGACAAAGTGCATAACACTAAGTGAAAGCAGTGCTACTGCCTTTTTCCACCAGAATGTTCTTCCTCTTTCTCCTACTATCTATAGCCCATGTTCTATTATACATATATATTCCTTAGATCCTGCTGGAAGTCAACTCTTCAGATTCCATAACCAATTTATTTTTCAATATCAACGTGCTGCCCGGTTCCAAAATGTGTTTAAGAAAACCAAATCCAGCGCCAGAGCTCACAAGGTGGCTCACACAAGGCCCAGCAGGAGAAGCCTTTACATGGGGCTACATACACCACTGCGAGTGCTCTCAGGGGCTTGGATTAGCCGGGGAGACTGAATAGTGTCACTGCATTATTAATCTAGAAGAAGGCTGAGGCTTACTCTCTGTCTTGTTCTACCCCACGGGCAAGACAAACCATTCTTGGCTTCTTTAGACCAGCTGGGGGGGAAAAACTTGTCGGAGAAGGAACAAGGCTCTACCTGCACTAACTGCTGCTGAGGTGCTTTTAAGCAACACATTTGACATTGATTTGCCAAAGTGAAGCTAACGGACAGTGGAGAACGGTGCCTGCGCTGGACATCTCCCACGCGGGTAATCGAACCGTACTGCGAGGCAGAGCCGAGATAGGAAGGGAAAAAAAAAAAGTAGTATGCAAATGAACATGCCTGCTCAGCATTCCAGGGATGAAAAAAAAAAGCCTCAAGTTCATCCTGTGACAACCAGAAGACACAGTCCTGTACAGTAACGCTCTGCCTGCATCTCATTATTGAAGCCGAACTGTTGAATGCATTATGTATGATTGCAGTCTACAGCCGAGCTACGCTTTACGTCTGCTGTTCTGCAGAATATAACATGAATAAAGCCATTAAAAAAAACGGGGGTCCTGCTTTGAAAACTGCATGTCACAAGCAAGAGAAGTGAACACAAACACTCATTAGTGTTTTCCCTCGTTAAACCTGCAGGTCAGGGGAGTCATTACGCGCTCATGAAACATTCATCACGTCCACAGAAACAGTGGATGTCGCAGCGTTTACAGACGCATTAGACGGGTCGGCTTGAATATCGTAAAAATGTGTTTACGATGAAAACAGTATTTAGTTCAACCCTTTACACAATATACAGCACTTAATAAACATATTAGACCTCCTGTCATCAAAACAAGGAAACAGACAGTTTAGAAATCTTTCAAAAACATGTCCAAAACTAATTTGGCAAAATTAATTGAGCTAAAACTAATTTTTCTGTTCAGGAATGCAAGTAAATAACTATAATTTGACATCTTCATCAAGACAGAATAATGTTCTTTTACTATTTTTTCAGTTTTTTTGTAAAACAGTTCATCTGAAAATTCAACAATAATAACCATATTTTAGCATTAAAAATATCATTTCAGTTAAAGAGCTTCTACAAACTGGTGTAAAAAATGATTTTGGTCTAATAGACTTGTTAAAGGTGCCATATGTAAGAATGTGGCCAAAAACGGTTACTACATTCGAATTCAAAATACAGAGGTCTTTTAGGTTTCGTTTTCTGACGTAACTGGCAACCCGTGGTTGCTCGGCAGCTGAGACTCTACTGACTGCAATGATTGATAGACGGCGGTAGGTGGCGCCACATGCAAAAAACATGATTTCAAAACATAAACATGATTTGCAGTCTGCAAAATATTTTTTTTAATGCAAATATTTTGTCTGTACTGTTGTTGTTGGTGAGTTTAGTTTGATATATGAACATTATTCCTGAGTCTCTGTGACATATTAGGAGGATTTTATGACCAGTTGCTTTAGATTTATTACATAACGCACCTTTAAGCACTGTACTGTATATGCTGGGCAAGTGCATATGCATGGTTTGAGCATTATAATTTCATAAAGCATGATGTAAATCAAGGTCTGATTAAGAACTAGACTCCTTCTCGGTTTCCCGCCATGGGGAAAATCAGGCGTGTGATCAATCATCACAGAGAGAGAAAGGGCTCCCATTGGCTGTTATACGAAGCCGCTGCGCTCATACAACCGTATGGTCGGAGGGATTGTTAACACGTGTCGATACCAGCGTGTCAGAGATGGAGAGGTTTAGGTCGTCTGGTGGGAGGGGCTAAGCACAGATGACCCCAATCCCAACACATCAATAATAAAGGACATGAGGATAATGACTGAACAAACAGTGGTGATCTGGACGACCTCATCAAACAGAAACCATTAGTGGTAGAGAACCAAACCATGGACCATTTTCCACAATTATACGTTAAATATTAAGTGTTCTCCAACTTAATAAACCACTTTATTAGCTACAGTACACATAATTATGTGGTCTTCTGGTGCTGGAGCAACAAGGAACATTTCAAAATAGTGTGGCCATGCTCCTCTGAACTCTGACGTCAATAAGGGCATTTTTGCCAAGCGAAACACCACTAACTGAATATTTTCCTTCTTGTTTTTCTCTGAAAAAGCCTGGATATAGTTGTTCTTGAAAAACCCAGTCGATCTACAGTCTTTTTAAGTAGTCAGACCAGCCCGTCTGGCAACCAAAAATCGAACCACGTTTGAATTTCAGAAGGTCGTCTTCATCCACAAGCATGTTAGCAGGTGTACCTAATAAAGTGGTCTGTTTGGGTACACATTACAGGGACATTATGGTTCATACAAGAACAGGTTTCTGATTTTATTAAAGCACCATTTGTGAGATTATGTCATTACCATAGTGAACAACTCCTAACTAATACACAGATTTACTTCTTCTTTTTTCAAAATTGAGGACAAGTTTAATTAACTATAATGTCACCACACAAAAAAAAAAAACTTCCTGAAGTGTTTGCATCTGTAATCAGCAGACGGAGGGGAAAAAAAAAACACGAGACAAATTTAGCAGCACTGTCGCCTGTGTTATTTCGGGACCAAAAGAAGGGCAACAGTCAGTGAAGTCGTCAAAGCCGTGTCAATAAAACAGGTCTGTACAGCGACGGGAATAAAGAAGGAACAGGAGCAGCGTGACATTTTAGTTGGATTTCAAAGCCGTCTCCACTGACGTGAGAGCGATTCTTAACATCGTCAGTTCTCGGGTTTGTGAGAATTTTGCCAACCGGCAGTGAATAAAATGTAGCCGTCACTGCGACATATTCATGCTATACAAGGCAGAAAGCAGCCAATTCACCATGGAAAAGAGAATTTACTCATTTTATATAGTACTTATATAGTAGTTGTTTCAGAATGTAAATACATAGAATTTCTATTGGTTTATTATTCTTGTCTTTATACATTTGTTTGTCTTATTTTACACTTATTTACACAATTTTTGTTCTAATATATTCTTTTTTTGTTCCATTTCTATTTGACTGTATCACGTTTTTATTCTCTGTCCAACAAGAAAACGGGAGTCACAATGATTGTGCAGAAGTCACAAATACGACATTTTTATTTTATTTTTGTTGCTAAAAACAGGCCAAATTTCACAAAAGTGATGTGAATCAAAGATGTGAATCTTTGGGTGGCTCAAGATACGATTCGATTCCGATTCTTAGGGTCATGATTCGATTCAAAATCGATTCTCGATTCAACCGATTTGATTCATACGATTCTCGATTCAAAAATTAATACAATGCATAGTGTGTTTAGGCAAATTATGGCATCAAAACAATACAGTTTGTATAAGATAATGTGATAATGTGATCACACAAAGGCAAACTTAAGACAAAAGTTAACATTTATTCATTCAAAACAAATGAAAACTTACTTACTGTACAAAAAAATAACTTGCATAAATAAAATAACTGCCTTTTTCTCCCAGAAGTTACAAAAAGAAACTGTGCATAAATAACACAAACAGGTGTTTTGTGTGATTTTTCAAAATAGAAACTTTTTTCAAAAATAAATTTTTAAAGTTAATGAATCGATTCGTGGATGATTAGAATCGCGATTCCGATGTGAATCGATTCCCCCACCCCTAGGTTATATAGTTGGTGAAAGTTAAATAAATAAAAACATTTTTAATCAGATTGCCTACAGGTTGTACTGGGAAAAAAAGGATATAAAGACACTTATGACTCATAGTCATGGAAAAAAGCAGCCGTTACAGCATTAAAAGTGTTATTTTCAGAATAAAAGCACCCCCATTTTGTAATATTAATCGATTTGTTTCGATTATTTTGTTTTTGTAATTGTTTGGGGCCATAATCAAGTTCCGAATAATTGCACAGCCCTACGTTATATAAATATATCATTATGCATGAAAGTGACAGCATTAGAATCAGCCTCTTCACGAGCAGACAGTGATTAGTCAGGGAGCTTGTTTGCATGGGGGGGGGGGGGAGACTGCAGATATGTTAAGTAAATTGGCAAACAGCTGGGATGATACGAATAACCTGAATTTTCCACTAAAGTTGTGAAGTGAAATCCCCCCCGCTGTGTGTCTGATGAACAGTGTGCTCAGGCATCGTAATAAATACTTGCTCATAATTTCACCCCCCACTCCCATGCTGAGAGAGGGCGACAGCGGCGGCTGCAGAGGTCTCACTGATTTCAACGAGGGCAAGAAAAGGAAGAAAAAAGAAGATAAACACCACGAGCATCACATGAGAGAAGCTAATTTAGTGTCTTTGCTCGAAATTCAACAGGCACAAATGTTACATGAATCAATAGAACATTTTGGGTTAAACCTTTTGATTTACGGGGGGGGAACCACTCCGGCTGAAATGTGGATTGATCCCGACTGTAATGTGTGTCAGGAGTGAAATTATAGCACAGCGAGAACATAACGGCAACGTTATATACTGTATGCCCTTTCAACGGCGTTCACAAAAGGCGAGCAAAAAGCAGCCATCGATCTCCGAAACACTGTCACACAGAGGCCGGCGTGAAATACGAGCTAATGTTCCGCGAGGCTAACAATAGCCGACTCGGAGGGATCGAGGGACGAGATGAAAGGCAGTGATAAGAAAAAGAAAAAGAAGAGGCATTGTGACATTTTACCAAGTCATAAAAGAGGGAAAAACACAAGTGTGTAAAGTCAACCATGTGATACCGTGGGTCTGCTTCACGTCACATGTCCCGTGTAATGCATTTGAGCAGGAAATGTACAAATACAGCGATTTTGAGTATAAAAATGATCAAAATGATTGGAATTACACACAAAACAAACGTATTGTACAGACAAGTGGATTAATTCAAGTTATCATTGCTGTGATTTCGCAGTATAAATACTTTAATTTACTGTAACTTCACAGTAATTATGTCACGGTAGAAATGCCATATTACTGTGATTTGGCAGTACTTCGCTGTATAAAAACTGTATTTATTATAGGTTTACAGTAGTTATGCTTTATCTTACAGAGATTCATAAGTATTTTGCTGTAAAAATCTGTATGTTATAATAAGTTCACTGTAGTTTGCGTTATATTACAGAGATAAATTAGTATTTTACTGTATAAAAACTGTATTTTATTATAGGTTTACAGAGATTCACAAGTGTAAAACTGTATTTTCTTCACAACAGTTGTGCCATTAAGGATATAAATATTGTGATTTAACAATTATTTCCCCAGTAGGAGTGCCATTTTTAACTGTCAAAGTTCACTTTAGAGGTATTTCCTGTAGCCACACCTATGGTCATTTCAAAATAAAAGCTGCAATAGAGCAATTATGCAACAGAGCACTTAAGATTTTCTATACTGGCAACGTGTGCAATGATTGACCGGTCTTTCAAAAATTAATTTGGCTCGTACCTGGAAGGTCACTGGTTCAATCCCTGGGCTGGGGTACCTCTGAGCAAGGCATCCAATCCTCCATTGCTTTCCCGGGTGCAGATTAAGTGCTGTCCACTGCTCCCCGTCCTGCATCTTCCTTGTGTGTGTGTTCACTACTGGAGGTTAAATGCAGAGGACAAATTCATCATCACTAATTGGTGTGTGTGTGCAAAAAGGACCCATTCTAATCCTAATTAAGCACTTTACGATCATGCGATGACACTGGCACTTTATTATCAGTTGTCTTTTGTTTGTTTGTTTTTATATATCTACTTCAGAATAATAATAAGCCCCAAACTTTATGTCACCGTTGTATTTTTGTGATCTCGTACATCCCCGCGCTCCTGCTCGTCTGAATCTACTTTTGTTTTTATTCCTTGTAACATCAACCCGCCGAGGGACTACAGGTGGAAATTAGCCTCAGGCAACAACCTGGCATATTTACGATTTAATGTTTATTAATATGCATTGTCCCTTTCCTAAAATTAAAACAAAAAACAATATTTATATGGTGAATTATCACTCGTTAAAGCCCATGAAATGATAATGATGTACTTTATTTTGAAGCCTTTGAGTTTCTGGAAATAATTAATAGTGAAGCAGGTTAAGAAGCTGGGTCAAGGGAAAGGTCGTCATCACAGGGAGACTGGAGCTTGTCGGCAATAATCAAAAAGAATGTCTAATCTAATCCATGACAACACCTAGTGTATCTGCGTGGGGGAATTACAGGTGAGGACTTTAGACACTAGGTTAATCGCAAAAACAATGAAGGAGATGTTCGATAATAGGCAGAATATTCTGCTTTTTCACACTTTGATATCAGGTTTCTAGTGAAATTCACCGATATAAATCTGTAATGGGTTATAAAGTAATGGAGACAGAAATATCTATATGTGGAACCACTTTTGCAACAAATCCATGAACACTAAATCACTCGGCTGATTAAATCGTTCCATAATAAAAAAATACAATAAAAAAATAGCGTCTTCTCTAAATTGTTGCCCATGTGTCTAGAGACGGACGACTGCAGACTCTGAAGCTCTTTTACCCGAGCAGCGTTTTGATCTACTGCAGATCTTTGTCAGGCCAAATCATCATCATCAAAGCAGGAACAAGGAAATAAATTATTGACACGGACACGTTCTCAACGCAGGTGTTTGTGATCAATGAGACTGTAAGTTGTCGCTGAGCGAGCCTGACGCTGAAAACGACCCGAGCGACGGTCCATCTTACTCGTCCCGGTTTTAATGGAAAGACGTTTTCTTCTTCATCTCAAAAACGTCCCCGCTGTAACATTTGATTTTTTTGCTTTGCTGCATTATTCATCTGAGGCAGAGACAAATGCACAGGACATGTTGAATAATGTCAGAGTACAGTACAGGATTACGGCGACTGGAGCTGTCGTCTTTTTAACCACAGTGTAGGCAAAGAGAGACATCGCTTTGCAGACAGAAATGTCAACTGGACACTTGTTCCATTTGTCCATGAAATATTACAACACTGCTCGATGGGCTCAGAATATAACTACAGACATTTGGAGTCCTCGCTCCTTTATGTCTCTGGTGCTACAACGAGTTTAGCATTCTTGACAGTGTTTAAATATCATACAGAAAATATTGGATGAGTTGCTGACTGTAAAATAATGCTGTGCGGGTATTAACAAACATCTATACTTGGTGGTCTTGTACAAAATGCAGCAACGATTATTCAATGAGTGATTATTGATAGATTTGAGCTTCTTAAATCTGAATATTTTCTGGGTTATTTGGGACATATTATTAACAAATCGTTAATACAGAATCATTTTGGTTTGAGGACAAAACTAGACTTTTGAGAACATCATCATTTCCATGTTTTGGCAACATGATCTACATTTTTCCAACATTTTCAAATGTTTTAAGGACCAAAAAAGAGAAAATAAATAGACAGATTAGTTGAGCTAATGTAAAATAATCGTTAGATGGGAGCAAGTTAATATAGAATATAGAATTCTCCACATATTCCACATTTAAATGCTAAACAAAAGGTTATTTTGAACAGCTAGAGTTTTATCTGCAACAGAAACACTGTATTACTCATACAGTGTAAGGACTTGTTTCATGGTCCCATTTGTTTAGTTTTATTAACAATTCAGTTGTTGAAAATAAAAAAAGCTAGAGGGTCTTGAAATGTAAATAATACTGACATTAAGCCTACCCAATTAATTTCAAATATTAAGCTAAAAAACGGCATGTTTCATGCACTTATAACCAGCTTTTGACCCATCAAGACGTTAACTAGCAGTAGCATGTATCAGTGTTGTTGGTGTCACTCGGTTGCCAGGTTTGTACGAGGCCACAAAAGCAGACAATGTTTTCCGTGTTTTAAAAAAACCAAAAATGGTAACGTTAACGCCTGAATATTTGGAAAATGTAAATAATCCTATAAATCAAGTAATTTCGAGCCATTTTACTGAAGTCTAAGTCAAGCTGAGTCTTTTAACAACGTTAGCTAAGCAAGTCTCAAAGTGCCCCACCAATGCACTGCTGAGGTTTTTGTTTTGCTATCCTGACTTGTTCTACTACAACTACACTATTCTCAGTTTCTTTCAGCACTTTTAGCTCTAAAATAACAAACAAATCATTAAAATTGAATTGTTTTGCTTTGTGGACAACACAAAACGCAGACTTACCTCTTTAATGTGATGTGTGCTTCAACTGCTCCTCTTCAGAGATGAAGATAAGGTCTGATGTCAGAAGGTAGACGGATGATAATAATGATGATAATGACGATGATGATGATCACAGGTAACTGGACAGTATTGTTCCCACGCACAAAATGGCTGCTTTGCTACTTTGGTCCACTTTGACTTTGTCTGCTTCCATTAGCTAAACAGCAGCAGCAACAACAATAGTCTCCCTTTTCTATCAAAACACTCTTCAAACACTCGCCTGTGTAACTCTGTGTAACTCTGTGTTTTCTCAGCAACAACAGGAACGAACTTCGTTCTTTCAACAACAACAAAAAAAAGTGCGCGTAGCATTTAAAAAAAAACTCGTGACTTTGTCGCTAGTGACACCTGCGAGTGATGACGCAATACAGCTGCGCGTGAGTTTCCTTTACCCTGGCATTTGCCTGACAGGCACGTGACCTGAGCTGAGTGGGACACCTGCAGGGGGCGTGGTCGGCCTCATTCAGACTGTGTTCAGACCTTTTTTTTTTTTTTTTACCACATTCAGTCAGTTATATTGAAGTTATCTTTTTTTATGTCCCTATAGGAATATATGGAAGCGTATTGCATTCACTTGAAAAAAAAATAAAACATTTCGGTTTTCTTTTTTTTCTTTTTCGGTTTTTCAGACTATTATAACCAGAAAAAAAATTATTGCGAAAAATAGGAAAATAATTACTCAGAAAATCAGGAAAAAAATTTGACAGAAAAACATGAACAATAAAAAATTTTGTCAGAAAAACAGCAAAAATGCTTCAAAAAAATAGTTTTTTGTTTTGTTTTGTTGTTGCAATACAATAAATATTTATTTATTTATTTATTTATTTTTTGGACTGTGTTTTTCTGAATTTAGAAGAATTTTCTTCTGGAATTTTTTGTTTGGCTGAATTAATGATTTCCAGATATCAGATTATTATGAATTTATTCTTCGGCTCTGAATTTACAAGATTTTTTATCCTGTCTGAATTTATGATTTTTTTTTTTAAGGGTGGGGTCTGAATTTACAAGGTTTCTATATTATTTTTTTACAATGCAATGTCCAGCAGATCTGAGTTTTCTTTTTTTCGTAAAAGATCCTCTAAGTCCTGAGGAGCCGGCGTAAAAGTCGACAAACTGATTTCAAAACCATCAATTTCACTTAAAGACAGGAGAATCCGTCAATGTCTCAAACCCAAAGCAAAAAGATTAAAACTGGATTAAACTGAACAACTGGGACGTCTTCAGTTGAGCTGTCAAGATTGTAATCTCAGTCATTCAGGAAAAACAGATTCCGGAAAAAAAAATCTCGTAAATTCAGCCTTGAAAAAGAAAGAAATCTCATTAAAAAAAAACAGAGCCAGAAAAAAGAAATCAGGGCAAATTATCTCATTAATTCAGGAAGACAAGTGAATGATATGCGTCGGTAAAAACACAAACTAAAAACAGATGAAATCTGATTTGTATTTGTTGTTTTCCCTCAAAAATCTAATTCGCAGCACGTTTAGAGGTGGGAGCTCTTCCTCTGGTGTGATGGACGAGTTGCTCGCTGCGGCTTGACAGCGCAATTGTTTGGAGGGCGAGATGATGCACCTCCGGTTTTCCTCGCATCCCAGTTTGAAAGCTACGACACAAACCTAGATATATATAAATATATATATATATATGCATGGATCATTACCAAAGCAACCCATGTAATCAGATTAGCTGGTTTAGACGCACAAAACCGTAGATTGTGTTTGAAAATGGACGTAGTTCCGCAGTTTCAGCAGCACCAGGTCAGTGTCAGAACGCAGAAATTCACAGACTGACCAACTGTCAATCAAACTGTTGTTGGTGCTTTATCGTATATTTTCAAAATTGACGAAAACCTCAACTATCGATGGAGACGATTAACGCGTAAGGAAAATGTTGATGCTGAAAATGGGAGACTCGTTTTCCCACGGACTTCCACTCAAACGCTGTTGTTTTGGCAAACTAGCAGAGTCGCCCCCTGGTGGCTACATGCTACCTACTTAGCGTTATAAACTTTTGAGAAAAATTGCGACAATCTCCAGATGATGTCACGTTTTACTTTCCAACGTCCGGACACAACGTAGCAAGTTTCCCCGTTAGCTTCGGGAGCTCCGTGGACGGAGCACGCTGATTGGCCATCGCGTCGTCGTAATCGGTGTTTGCGAATAACGCGTCTGTGCATTGACATTGTACGTAAACTTGTCACGTGGCAAATTTTCGATGCGTCCCGTATCAACGTATCAATTAGGTTTCACTTTTCAAACCACGAGGTTACATCCATATATAAATATATATATATATATACGTACATATATATATTCAGTCTATGCTGACAGTTAAGCGTGTCCTTCTTTAATTGTAGTAAACGTCCTGTCATCAGAGTCTTTTTGTGTCTCTCGGCTTCTCTTTTAATCGTTATTTATTCCATTTTTCATTCACAGCCTTCAGCCCCAGGGCCTCAGATTCCCCTGACCCCGGTCTAGACGACATTTCTTTTCCCTCGACTGTTGAACGCATCGCAATTAAAACAGTTGTTTATTTATTTATCTATTTATTTTCTGCTCAGGCGTTGGTGCATTGCTCAGAATGAATTATGAAAAAAAAAAGTTTTGCTGAAGCTTTTATGAAGGCTCATCATCAGTGCTAGGATTGCATATTACATATTAACGAGACAAAGGGGAGCTGTTTGGTGACTCTGCACTTCTGCTGTGTTGCGATGAGTCGAAGGTGATTTTGAATACGGAATATTTCTGTGTCGTTAGTCAATTAGCAGATTTGACTCTAACTCCCACTGAATTAGAGAATAACAGTGAAAGGACGGGACGCAACACAATCATGGACAATGCTATTCTTCTTCTAAGTTTTAAACTTCATCATGATGACACACGTTTGCAACTTTAAACTGAGATGATGAATAACAGTGTCATGTTATTGTCGTTGCCGCTCTGCCTTATTGCCGTCATTAATCCTAATTGCAACCTGATTACATGATATTTGATTGATTCAAATTACATTTGGAGGTGGTTGCTGTTGTTTTTCTTGTGAGACAGTCAGTCCAGGCCCCACTCAGTTTATTTGTCCTCCACCTGTCGCTAGATTAGAGACAGAATATAACACTAAATATGACAGTTAGCTATTGTTTTTATCATAATAATACTTAAAGATGAGCATGTTTAGTGTTATTGTATGTTATTATTTCATTTTTTATTTCAATTTGCGCCATAAATATGTTTTGTTTGTTTGTTTGTTTACGATGGCCTGGAAGTGCAAACCATTATTACAAAATGTCAATTTTAAATTTTTGAAAGCAAAGGAACAAACGCCACAATTCTTAAGGTAAGGGATTGTACCAAAACACAAATATTAAGGTAAGGGACTGTACCAAAACACAATTCTCAAGGTAAGGGACTGTACCAAAACACAATTCTTAAGGTAAGGGATTGTAACAAAACACAATTATTCTGGTAAGGGACTGTATCAAAACACAATAATTAAGTAAAGGGATTGTACCAAAACACAGTTCTTTCAACTTTTGTTAATCAAAATTAATGAATAAGTGTTTTGTAATAATGGTTTGCACTTCCAGGCCACCGTATTTTCTTTAATCATAAATTGTGCATCGTTCCATATCATGACAAACACTTTAACTTGTGTTATATCATCATGAAAACAACATTATGGTCTTATCCTGATTGAATGAACACTCATTGCGCCTCCACTTTTCACACATAAAAAAGCAGATTGTTATTGTTAATATTCGGTTAAAACGACCGCTGTGCTTTCTTTAAACCAGTATCGTGTCTTCAGATGAGTCACTGGATGGATTTTCCCCCCACGATCACTGAGCCTAATTGGTCTTAAGATGAGAACAGAACCTTTTAAAGAAATGATAACATTATTCCTCAGCGCTGACATGTGACCGTGATTTGCCATTAGCGAGAACATGTTAATCGCTGTAAACGCGAGCATTCTCACTTTCTCCTGTGCTCGGTCATCAGGTTTTGAGGGGGGGGGGGGGGCCAAAGGTTAAAAGGTGAGCTTGGACGACTGATGACGACAAACGTGGAGCGAAAGCGAAGAAGAGGAATCTCTTTCCTCTGTCGCTTAACGTCCAGACGTCAGCAAACGCGAGGCAATTACACAAAGCTGCTCCGCATTTCTATCTTTACATCCATCCTACTCCACATCTTCACTGAGCTTTGTTTAAAATAAATGGATGGAGTGGGTGTGGGTGGGGGGGGGGGGGGGGGGGTTTGGTTTTTTTCATGCCCTAAAGATGGGGAATACTTCCTGGTCTCCCAAAAGAGACGCAATAATCTGGCGTTTCCTGCTCGAGGCTTCCCAATATGTTCAGGCATTAACATTTAATCACCAGTCTATAGACACACCAAAGCCTTCTGAGCAATCAGCGGCAATGATATTCCTGTCATTGTCGCTGCCACTGCTCAGGGCCACAAAACCCTCGCCGTCAAATAAAGCCACCCCCCACCACCACCATCACCACCGAATAATGATAACATCTCCAGAGCTTTTTATTGGTGCACCTGCTGTGATTAGTGTTTTGGCACTGTGCATGAACGGTTGATGCAGTGCCGCCCCGGGCGATTATTATCCCCGGCACATTCGTCTCACCGAGACCATTGATTTGCAATTAGTCCAGAGGTGATGTACGCGCTCGGGCTCTTCCCGCTTACGTCCAACGTTACAGTGCTGCTGCTGCTGCTGCTCAGCGCCGCGTCGCCCCGGTCCCACTGTGTCGCCCCCCCAGGCTCTGAGTGGCTGGATAAAGTATTCATAAAGCCACCGGCTGCAGTGCTGTTGATCCTCTGATTCGCTGTGTATATGTATGCAGGTGGAGTGGCGATGTGTGTGTGTGTGTGTGTGTGTCCTCAGTCTCCTGCTATACGTACGTGAGGTATGCAGGTAGGTTTTATCAAACCCTGACTGGGAAGACAGATGGTTGTGAATAGGAGAGCCTAATGTAAAAGTGTGTGGAGGATGGCGGAGGGGGAGATAAGCAGCAGCCGGACCATTTCTCTCTGGCTGTGTTGGGGTAGAGGGCCTTAAATCACCTGTTATCTCCTGCAGCCTCAGCCAGACGCTAATGGTCATCACAGCTGCAGGGGGAGGTGGTGCAAGAATAGGGGCTGAGGACTCTCTTCTCTACCACCACCACCACCACCAACACCGCCGCTGCTGCTGTTTCTGCTGCTGTTTCTGCAGCGAGCTCCACACACACACACACACACACACACACACACACACACACACACACACACACACACACACACACACACACACACACACACACACACACAGACACATGCAGAGTGATGGGGGGGGGGGGGTGCTGTTTCAAAGGGGAACATCAGTCTTTGTTCTGTACAGTAGAGCAGACGCTCTGTCGACACATATACAACCCTTTGAGGTTACTGTAGAGTGTGATGTCACCGTCCAGGCATCAGTTAACAGTGACTTTTAAAGCTGTAGTACGCAACTTTTAAACAGGTTCGCACACAGGTGGTCAAAACTATCAGCTCCACATGACTGTTTTTTTTAGTTTTGTTGTGATGGTAGTTATATGGCTCCTCTGTCTTTGCCATTTTCTCCCCCCCCCCCCCGCCATTTTTCCTTTCACCGCAATCGGTCTAGGCACGTTTGAGTCTTGTTCTGTTCTGAGATTTCTTCTACTGATGCCTATTGCTTGCTCATTGTTGGGTTTCCTCTGCTCTCGATAATGTTGTCTATTATTGTCTAATATCTTCAGCTATTTGTTAAGATAAATGCTTTTGGAATTTCCTGAAGGGGGCGACAGAGCTTTGACGTAATATCCTGTTTCTTACATGTTTATCCTGTTTCTTGCCCGTAGGAAGTATGTATTCCTATAGTGGGAGCTGAAGAAGATTTTTAAGTTATGGTAATGCATGATAAGGAACATAATGGCATGCTACTACTTTGCGGCTAACTTGGCGAACCTGTTTCCAAAGTTAAGCTAACGAGGCCACGTTTAGCATTAGCGTAGGGCTAACATAATACAAACACTGTGCAAACTCATTAGGCACAACGCAAATTGGCTTGGCTGACAGTCACAACAGCTAGCTACGCTAATGCTAATCGAAAATTTAAAACCATTTTGTTGTGCCTGATGAGGTTGTACAGGGTTTGTATTATGTTAGCCCTACGCTAATGCTAAACGCGGCCTCGTTAGCTTACCATTAGAAACAGGTTTGCCAAGTTAGCAGCAAAGTAGTAGCATGCTAATGCAAAATAAATACGTGCTCGCACGAGTTAACTATAATAACATTCATCACGCTGCTTTAAGTGTATACAGTATATCTGCTTTTTTCTTGGTTTAACGTGAAAGGGTGTAATGACTGAAACTACAGGTTGGAAATAATAAACTGCAATTATCCCTTGAAACGTTAGCGTTGCGCCATCACAACATTACCTCCGCCGCGCGCGCCCTTCACCGCTGCGCTTAACCGCGCCATTGTTGTGACACCAGAGTTACTGTGGCGAACACGCTCGTCTTCATCTCGATGCTAACACAAAGCGCTTTGTCTGCGCCGCAACAAAGGGACGCTTCAGTGTCGAGTGACTGCAGCTCCATTATCTGCGCGATGTCACTGAGCTTTCAGACCAGCTGTGGTCTTCATGAAGCTCCATTGTTCGCTCACCAACACTGTGGTGAGCAGAGCGCTCTGCTCGTGTTTCAAACACACACAGAAAAAACAATCGTGAAGGTACTTGAATTCTCTTTCTACCTTTCATCGCCTGTCGTTACACCTGCAGCGCGGCGACCTTGATGTAAACTGTGTGATGAATATCATGACAATCAATGGAATAGACTCATATTTGTGCTCTGAAAGAAAATAATCTAAGAGTGATACATCACTTAGTATAAGTAAAACACACTAAGTGGTGCAGTTTATCCATGAAAAACAAGTGGTTTGATAGCAGATCTCTGCTTTAAGGGACCTGGGTTGATAACGTTCCTCTAATGTCCCCTTAACATTCCTCTATAACGTTCCTTTAACATTGCCCTAATACGTTCCCCTCTAACGTTCCCCTAATGTTCCTCTATAACGCTCCCTTAACATTCCCCTATAACTTTCCCTTAACATTCCCCTCTAACGTTCCCCTAATGTTCCTCTATAACCTTCCCCCAATCTTCCCCTATAACGCTCCCTTAACATTCCCCTATAACATTCCCTTAACATTCCCCTATAAAGTTCTTTAAATGTTCCCCTATAACATTCCTTTAATGTTCCCCTATACCTTTCCTTTAACGTTCCCTTAACATTCTCCTATAATGTTACTTAAACGTTCCCCTATAACATTCCCCTATAACTTTCCCTTAACATTCACCTATAACTTTCCCCTATAACGTTCCTTAAACGTTCGCCTATAACTTTCCTGTATAACGTTCCCCTATAACGTTCCTTAAACGTTCGCCTATAACTTTCCTGTATAACGTTCCCCTATAACGTTCCTTAAACGTTCGCCTATAACTTTCCTGTATAACGTTCCCCTATAACGTTCCCTATAACTTTTCTGTATAACGTTCCTGTAAGGTTCCTCTATAACGTTCCCCTAATGTTCCTCTAACGTTGATGAACGTTCCACATCATTACAAACACTTTTACTTTGAAATCCTGTGAAAAATCATCATAAATACGTTAATTCATTATAATGCTTTTATGATTTTAAGCTAATTTCCCACATAGTTGACGTTATTTTTTTAAGAGTTTTTGACCGCAGCCTTAAAACAAAAAGGTTCTCTGTCATCGTTGTCAAGTGTCTGTGTTTCCTCCAGAGTTGACTGAGCTCAGGTTTATTGAAGCCTCTACATGAGTGTGACCCTGTAATAGACTGATGATGTAAACCACGGTGTAAACCACCTCTCACCTAACGTCAGCTTGGCTCGTCTCCAGTTCCCTCTGCGACGCTCCAAACATCAGTGATGGAGATAATGTATGTAGAGATGATTGTTTTTGTTTGGTGTTTCACAAACAACGGTGCGTTCCTGTGTGTGTGCGTCAGCTCTCTATTAGAAAAGCTGATTTAGTGAAGTGATGGCAGAGATCACTTTCCAGGAGAGAGTGTGCGTGCCAAAGAAATAACTATGTTCTTCTGAGAGATCGTTCTGTTCTGTGCCAAAGACTCGGGTTTCAGTGAGTCAACATCACGACAGGTGGGATTAAAACAATCTCTGATGAATTTGGCTAAAGCAAAGAGGAGGAGGAGGAGGTTTGAGAGCTCACAATCTAAACCACTCTGTGTTTTTTGGTTCCTCCTCTCAGCTTTGATGTGGACTCGCAGTTCTTACTGCCGCGCCAAGAAACTACAAGAATAATTTCCTTTTCCACTCTGTTTTTTTTTTTCCATGAGTCAGTCAGAATTAATTCAGCTGCCCTTTACCAGATTAGAATTCCACGAGGCGACGGCGCGCCCACTTATCTCCACATAATATGAGTTCCAGCACAGTTCCGCGTCTGTGTTCTCAAAGTGTTAACAGTGAAGTTCACTTATACGGACGGGAAAAAATGCCAACGAAATCCAAAGTCGTGCGTCCACCCTAACAACAAAACTTCAGAAATCGTACTTTTAGTCAAAATCCCAGGAATTATTGTCTTTGTAGCAACACAAGCGGCTCAGATCAACACTGCTGTTGAGTGTATAGCATAGCATGAACTGCAATGAAACTCTTGTGTTCAAGCACCTTTTTCAAGGTCAAACACAAGCACCGCAGACTCAATATTAGCGTTTCCTTCATTTTTTTGTTACACAACAAGGGACGATATGATGTTACGAACACCCAGAGAGAGAGAGAGAGCAAGTGAGGCTAAAGTGAAGCAGACTTCGTTTATTTCTCCATCTAAGAAGCAAACTCTTTCAAGCACTTTTCAAAACCTTGAAAAACACAAAATGAAAGGTGATAACCATGTGTCACTGAAAAAAAACACAACCTATTTCATGAAGTAAATTAGAATTAAATTAAAGACATTCTCATTTGTGGGCCTCAGATTGTGTTTATGTTTTGGTTCGGTTTGGGATGCCAGCGAAGCGGGCAGAGAGCAGATAAATGCAATGTCTCTGGAATACTAATGAGGCTTTTTCTATTATACAGTTCTAGCACGAATTTCCCATTCGGGCTAGTAGATTATTTTAGTACCTGCTCTGGTGAGGTTCCACACGAGCTTAGATTGACATATTATCTTCAAAAACTAACCAAACCCGCCATCTCAATCCACGCTAAAGGCCCTGGTATACTACCGCGCACATGCCGCCAGTCGTCAGGGTCCTGTAGTATCTTACTTCACCATCAGGTGGCGGTACAAGTCTGGACGCAGGGAATAGGACGAATTCCTACCAACGAAGAAGAGAACGATTCTACTACTTCTTCTGTTGTCGAAATGTTTTTTTTCCACTTGGTGAGCGGGGCTTAATACTACGCCTACCGGTGTGGCGGAAGTTCAGATTGCGCATGTGATATCCAGGCGTTGTGCGCAGTTACGAGATCTGGCGTGCACGCGCAGACGTATACCAGGTCCTTAAGTTCCAAACTTGAGAACCCTGTTCAAGAGGTAAGAGGGAAACGACGTGTCGGATGTCCAAACTGAGTCGAGTAGAGCCATGCTGTAAAAACCCTAAAAAGCCTCAGTACACCTCTCAAAAATGTCTCAACCAGAGACGAAAAACAAAAGTCTGTCTGAATTGTCATCATGGTGTCTTGACTGACTTTTCACCTGCTGCTAAAATTTTAAAATACAGTTACGGATGTGGTTTTGTGCGTTTTTTTTTCCTTTTCAAACGGGATTACAGTAAACATTTTTAACACCATAAAGGTCACTGTCTCACATACCTCACCTTTAAAATTCTAGCCCTTCCTCGTGCCTGCGTGACGACGATCCTCTGGCGTTCTTCAAATTCTCACTTTGCACCTGCTTCATGAAGACACTTCCTGCTAAACAAGATGTTCACACACACACACACACACACACATTCATGAAAAGGTGTCAGTGACGGCGTGAGCCTGCTGATGTTTGAATTTAGCTCAAAGCGGCGCTGTGCCCGTGTTTGTACAAAAACTCCCTCCGCTCTCGCTATCTCCTCCGTGCAGCTCCACGAGGAAACGCTGCAGAAACAAAAAGACAAAAAAAAAAAGTTTCATTCCTCGTTCATTTTTCAAGTGTCAATATTCAGGAGGGAAAACGTCTTCACGATCGCAGTCTGGACAGAAAGTGACGCAGAAGTGTTCTCGCGAAAGGCCATCGGAGGGCGATAACATTGGTTGTAAAAAAGAAATAAAGGAAGTCCATTTGTATGTATCCTTCTTTTCACTAGATTTATGGCATCAGTTAACATTTTCCTTGAGAGTTTACGGCCTCAATCTCAAGTTTCAAGTCTTCTTCAATACAGCATGACACTCCGTTTTATAAATGATGGTCGCATTCACCGGAAAATAGATGATAAAGCACTTTCAGTGGAGATCCATCGCTCACACTCCGCCGCTCGCTCCACCCTCTCATCCCAACGCGAGGTGCTTCTCCGATGGAAAAGGAACGCTCCGACGGCTGAATCTCAATAATGTTAAATCACTGGAATCTGCTGAGAGAATGTTCCACTGCGTCCGATCCTCAGTGTTTGAGTATATTCTCGTTTCCCAAGGTGAGCAACAGTCGAGCTGCCGGAGCGACGACTAATTTAAAATGCATTTAAACGCTGCATATTTTCCCCGTCCGACATAAATTTGTCAAAACTGTAAACGCATGCGGCGCCAAAATAAAGCAGAAAAAAACGCACACGCAGGCGTCGGTCGACGTTAATATTCAGAGGGAAATCACAAATTTAAAACCGCAAACGGCCGTTTGCGAGGTAACATTTATGACAGTGAGTATAAATGACAGCTAATATACGCCAGAAGTTACACGTATAAACCCTCATGAATTAAACATGAAAGGGGTTCATACACTTCTATGGCTTCTCCTCTAAACCCAGCTGACATTTCTAGAGCAAGTGGACTCCACGGCAACAACTGCCGGCCTCTTCCATTTATGCATTCACAGGAGTCTTTGAAACATTTTCTCTGTATATGAACGGATAAATGACGAGGAAGAATCCACTTTGAGACGAACCACCGTGTTTTCTGACCGAAGCACAAAAACTGAAAAAAAAACAACAGAATTCACCGCTTCATGATTAGCACGGTACGGAAGAGTATTAGTGCCACAGCATGAATTCTGAGAAAACATTTTTTTTTTCTTTAATCTCAGAATTTTGACTTTTTCTTTCATCACAGAATCAGATTTTTTTTTTGGATTCAAATTTTTTTTTCATCTCAGAATTGTTACTTTCTTCAATTTCAGAATTCTGATTTTTTTTTTAGAATTCTATTTTTTTATTCATCTCAGAATTTTGACTTTTTCTGTAATCTCAGTATCTGACTTTTCTCAGAATTCAGATTTTTTTTCATTCATCCCAGAATTTATTTTTCAATCTCCGAATTTTAACTTTTTCTTTAATCTCATAATTGTACTTTTCTTAGAATTCTGACTTTTCTTAATCTCCAAATGTTGACTTTTTCTTTAATCTCAGAATCTGACTATTTTTAGAATTCTACATTTTTTTAAATCTCGGAATTTTAATTTCGTGAATCTCGGAATTTTGACCTTCTTAATCTCAGAATTCTGACTTTTTCTTTAATCCAAGAATTCAGATTTTTCATCTTTCTCAAATTCCGGCATTTTCTTTAATCTCAGAATTCTGACTTTAATCTCAGAATTCATGTTGTTTTATTCTTCACATGTGGCCCTAATCCTCTTCCGTAGCAGCAGATAATGATACCTCTCTTTTAATTGACGCTCATTTTTACCCAGCAACACATCGTTGCTAATGCATGAACTCATGTTCAAACACCGCTAACATAAGTGAAACGACCTCAGCGAGCTCCAAACAACGAAGACCACAAACGCAGAGCGAGAGACAAAGAGAGAGAGAGAGAGAAACGAAGCTGCTGCAGCAAAACCTATACTCTCTCCATCAGACGCGGCGGCCAATTAACGAAACAATTAACCGAGCTAACGTCTCTCTTAAGCGACTGTTACAGGCCAGCGTGACGGCAACAAGTGCATTTTAATTAAAAGTGCCCTCCAGTTAGTGTGTGTGTTTATGAAGCCCGCCAGGGGGAAAAAAAAGAGATGTATAATGAACTGCTGAATCTGGATCTCGTACAACGTTGTGAACACTTTTGTTGTCAGGCCATAAAATTATCATTCTCACACAAACACACACACACACACACACACACACACACACACACACACACACACACACACACACACATTCTTGTACTTGCTGCATACTGAGGACCAGCATTTCCACTTTATAAATCAACACAATTACAAATATCTACTTCATGAATGACATCTACAAATAACTATTGGTTGCAGTACCATAAAATGTCTGCAGGTGGAGCCCCAGAGCAAAAAGGGCTGGAAAACTTTATTTTTTTAATTTTTGGTCCAACATTTTACAGAAACGTCATACTATACTATGTCTTCCAAAATTTGAAAAAAAAAATCTGACCCAAAATTTTGAAAAAAATGTTGACCCAAATTTTGAAAAAAATGTTGACCCAAATTTTGAAAAAAATGTTGACCCAAATTTTGAAAAAAATTTGACCCAAATTTTGAAAAAAATTTGACCCAAAATTTGAAAAAAATAATTGACACAAAATGTTTGGTCCAAAATTTGAAAAAAAAAATTTGGTCCAAAATTTGAAAAAAAAGTTGGTCCAACATTTGAAAAAAAAAATTTGGTCCAAAATTTGAAAAAAAAATTTGGTCCAAAATTTGAAAAAAAAATTATGGTCCAAAATTTGAGAAAAAGTCGTCCAAAATTATAATTTTTTGACAAATTGAGTATAGCATGTTATAGCAACCTAAGGAAGGGATTTCAATGAAAACAAAGTGAGGACCGGCCAAAATGTCCTCACTCCGTAAAAATTACCTCACTTTGTTGGTTTAAAACCCTCAGTATGCTGCAAGTACAAGAACACACACACACACACACACACACACCCACACACCAAAAAAAAGAGCTCATCTCTACTTATGGGCGTCCAATGAAGCACGCAGATCAAAAAATAAAAGAGAGCAATCTGTAATGAAACTCCCCGAGTGATGAAAGAAACAAGACCGCAACATAAATAAGACACAGGAGAACACTTTGGACGCACAGGAAGTGGGACACCGGGACAGGAAGTCGTGTCTTGTGAGGAAACGTTTGGCATTTGGGGCAGAAGTGTCGTGTAGCTGTCGCATTTAAATAAAAGATAGCAATGTCTGCCTTGAAGGTGCTGATCTCCGCTCTCAGTTTTGAAATGTAAATCCCTTTTTTTTTTTTAACGGGATTCGGTGAATGATTTATAAAACAAACTGGTGTTGGGCTCTTGAAGGCGGGAGGTTTCCTCTAAACTCCACAGAGGCCGGGGTCTTCTTCTCCTTCTTCAAACGAGTCGACTTCCAAAGTAATGACTTCTCAAAAATAGATGGATACCCTTCAGGAAATGAGCTCTTCAAATATGGGGGGGGAGGGGGGGGGGGGGATGAAGGAGCAGATGGTGAACAGAATCAGACCCAAGGAGGAAGAAGGGGAGGAGGAGGAGGAGGAGGAGGTGAGGAGAAAGAATTCTGTGTTGGTTTCTCAAGTTTATTCGATCTGTGGTTATCAAAGACAATGCCCAAAAACATAAGTTATAAAAAAACAAACAAAAAATAAGCCTTCATGGTGGAGGTGGTGGAGGGTGAGGAGGGGGGGGGGGCGGAGTGTGAAATGACATAGAATCATCATCATCATCATCATCATCATCGTAGACATTTTCTTTAAAAAAGAAAAGAGAAAAACAGCAACTAAAAGAAACCACGAGAAACAAACAAAGTGATGGACGGAGGAGGAAAGGGAGTGCTTTTCAGGACGGACAGCTCCTGTGTCTGAATCTCATCGTTATTTGTCCACTAGGGGGCGGGGCAGGGGTCACCAGTGCAGCGACTGGAGATCACCGTTGTTCTAAGTGCTGGAGGGCGGAGTCATCCCCAACCCCCACTCCATTGACACCGCCAGTCTCTCACTGGACACACACACACACACACACACACACACAACCAGGCACCAGGTGGTAACGTGGCCTCACACACACACACACACACACACACACTGTACAGTACACGATGCACAAAGCCCCACGCAGAAAAATTAAGACCGTTTCTTATTTAAAAAAAACACACTCGATAAAAGCACAATATGGTATTTTTAAAATTAATTGCACATGTAGAGACAAGATGGAGGACGCGTGGTGGGTGAGGATGTGGGGGGGTGAGAATGGCAAGAAGAGGATACAGTACATTCAGTAAACAATAAAACCGGAGACAAATAAAATCAGATAAAATAAAAAAAAAAGAGGCAAAGATTAGAATCATTGAAAAGTAATTAAATAAAAATCAAAACACTTTTTTTTCACCTCCTCTTCTTCTTCTCCAGTTTGTCATTTTTTTTTCTCTCTATTCTTTTCTTTTCAGTCATCGATTTTGTTTTGAAAGCTCACTCTCGAGGAGGGAGGGGAGTGCCAGTCTCACAGAAAGTCCCAGTCCTGGTTCGGTGTGTGTTTTTGGGGGGGGGCGGGTGTGTAGAGAGTGAGCTCAGCTCGGTCAGTTGTGTAGATTTGTAATTGTTTTTTTTTTTCAAATATTTTTTTTTTTTTTTAAACGTAAAATCAATGTTTTCTCACGTCTACGTCTCTACAAGGCCCGGCGTCAGGTGGTTTTGGGGTTAGGGGGTTAGGAGTAGTGGTGGTAGGGGGTGCAAAGTCTTCCATGACCTGACATATGCACAGGCATTTTACACAAGTGCACACACACACATATTCACTCACACACACACACACACACTCTCTGTCGCACATAAACACACAGAGTGCATTCTCGCTCCTCTCAGCCCTTGGTACAGGCTTTTCCTTCTCTTCTCAGCTTAGCTGCACTAAGTACGTCTCTCTTTCTCTCTTCTGTACAAAAGCAGACTCCTTCCCTGGAAACGGAGTCTGCGTATTTATTCCTCCTCGCTAACTTTCTCTTGCTTTATATTTTTTTCTCTTCTTCGTCGTCGTCTTCATCTTCGTTATTTTTTTTTGTTTACTTCTTCTTCTGAGAGTTGAGCAGCTTGTCGGCCTCGGGGTACATCGGGTACTTCACCGTCTCGATCTTCTCCCTCACCTTGTAGGACGGGTAGAGGCCGGTGCGCCCCAGCTTGCGGTTGATGCCTTTGGAGTATCCGTCCCAGTGGTTGCCGGCCACGCCGATCACGTCGCCGGGCTCCAGCGGGATGTCCTCGCTGTTGCGCGGCTGGTGGGGGTAGACGGCGATCTGGTTGTGGGCGTTCTGGCCGCCGAAGTAGTAGATGTCGTCCAGGGAGTAGAAGAAGGAGGAGGCGTCCGGATGCAGCGTCTGCATGATCTCGTAGGCCACGCGGCAGACCTTAAACAGACACACAAACAGGGATTATTCTCACTTTAGCCATGTTAGCATCACGGTATAGTTTGGGTTTTGAGAATGGTGCGGTTTGGAACTTTCAGGCTTGTGTTTGGACTGACAACAGTACCTTTACCTGGTAGGTGGGTAGGCTGTACTCGATGGCAGAGTCTGCGAGATACGTAGCGTGACGTTGGACACAAAGGAGGACGTCCAGCAGCTCAGTTTGTAACCGTTTATCTCAATAAGACGTCAAGCTTTCTATGAGAATAGATTGCGGTCCCAAGGTAATGACGCTGCTGCGGGTCGAGCTCCACCCGTACTATACCGTCCCAATGCTCTGGTACCCCAATGGAAAGGTACCGAACAACAGAGCAGTTGGCACCGGTTATTTTGGTGCTATTCCTAATGGAAACGGGCAAAAAAATATGTACCGTATGGAACCGCTCAACACCACGGAATTGGTCAGCGTTCTAGCTTGCGCAAGGTAGCGTACCTGCCCGCTAGGCTATGATTTGCAGCCGACATGCAAAATGATTATTATTTAGGCTGTGTAGCGTGAGGTTGTACACAACAGACAACAAAGGAGGACGTCCAGCAGCTCAGTTTGAAACCGTTTATCTCAATAAGACGTCAAGCTTTCTATGAGAATAGATTGCGGTCCCAAGGTAATGACGCTGCTGCGGGTCGAGCTCCACCCGTACTATACCGTACTAAACTCTGGTACCCCAATGGAAAGGTACCGAAAAACGGAACAGTTGGAACCGGTTATTTTGGTACTAGAAACGGCCAAAAAATATGTACCGTATCAAACCGCTCAATGCCATTTTAGCTCTATAATTACAACGGAATTGGTCAGCATTCTAGCTAGCGCAAGGTAGTGCATCGGCCTGCTAGGCTATAATTTTGCAGCCGACATGCAAAATTATTATTATTTAGGCTGTGCTCGATGGCCCTGTCTGCGAGATAAGTAGCTTGACGTTGTACACAACAGGCAACAAAGGAGGACATCCAGCAGCTCAGTTTGTCTCAACAAGACGTCAAGTTTTCTTTGAGAATAGACTAAGGGCGTTGAACAAACACCGGTCATGGGTCAAGCTCCACCCGTACTATACCATACCCCAATTGGTAGCCCAATGGACAGATACCGAAAAACAGTTGAAAGCGGTTATTTTGGTGCTATTCCTAATGGAAACGGACAGAAAATATGTACTGTATTGAACCGCTCAACGCCATTTTATATCTATAAAATCTATAATTATAAGCTAACTGTTCTTGACGGACAACGTTGTAGCTAGACGTTAGCATACAATCGCTCCGTAGATGTAGTTTTTTCCACTTCAAAATCACTTGGTTTCATCTTCACTTGGCTAATATTTGGCAGATTATACCCTCAACTATTACTTTTTACTTGTTTGAATAAATTTAAATATGTCAGTACAACCCATGAAATAACGTTATAATTTAAAAATAAGTTTTTAACCGCTACACCAACCGCGTGTTAGCATTGAGCTAAAATAAAATCCTGATGTTAATACTGTACTCACAGAGACCAAAGACTCCTCACTGTAAGAACATAGACCTTTATTTTCCGTCGGAGGGATAATGCTGTGCTAAGCGACTCATTTAGAGTTAGATCCTTGAAGTGCGCTAATCAGCCTCGGCGAGCGTGAATAGGAATTATGTGGCTAACACGTTTATGTTAGTGTTGGCAAGAAGCCCAATTACTGCTTGTTACAACTCAGTATAAAACAGCCCCGAGAAGCTGAGCCCGAGTCTGAATAATGCATCACCAAACACAACTTTAATGTCAAAACTGTCATAGACGGCGGCGCCGCTTCGCCTCCTTTACACAAAACCTATGACCCCAAAATCAGTTTCTTCAACACTTCTGTTTATAATTCACGATCAAAGAGGTTTTTTTTTTTTCTTCTCTCTCTTATTCTAGTTAGTCGTTTAATGCCTTTAAAGTGTGCTATTAAAGTCCGGGGTGTGACATTTAGGAGGGTGTATTAGCAAAAAATTGAATCCAAGTATGTTTGTAGGAGTTTATAATGAAAATAAAAAGCCTCATAATAAGCCTTTTTTTATACGATAACAGAGGCTGATGTTTCTACAGGAGCCCAAACATCCAATTGTTCGTCTCGCCACTAGATGTCACTAATGTGTACACAATAGACCTTAAAGAAAAGTCTCATAATGGTGAGATTTGATTCAGATGATGATGGATGAGCAGCCTCACGTGTTTGTGACGCATCGTCTTTGTTCGTTCCAGAACAGCGCAGCTGTGTTGCTCTACTTTTTTTGGGGGTAAGAAAAGTGCTACAATTAGATAATTATTTTTATCTTTTGTCTCCTCTACTGAGCGCAGATCTGCTTTTCTCTTACTAGCTTGCAAAAAAAAAAAGAAAGCACCTGGCATGTGACGGGACGAGCAGATGCTTCTCCTCCACTGCTTTTATTGTATATTGCACCAAAAATAAGGCTATAAATAATGAAGATATAAAGTGCAACACTCTTGAACCGCGTGCCAGCGCTGAAACCTTTTCGTCTCAGTACTTTAGACCATGTGCTAGACTGTTGACACACGCTGTTTTTATTTTTGGTCTTGGGAAATATGATTTAACCCCAAAATCCTTGGGACTTTGTCTTAAAGGGACACGATATACAGTTTTTCTTTACTTCTACTTTGAAAAAAGTTAAATAAAATAATATAAAATTGACTATTACTCGACGTCAAAGTCACTTCCTTCAATAATAAATAAGGGTAACATTTAATATTAAGGAACACATATCCACTGTTAACTAGGTGCTTACTAGCATGCATATAAGTAGCATACTAGCCCTTTATTAGTCAACATATTAACACCTTACTTAGGAAAAATCTTAACTCATGACGTAATAGAGGTAGAATAAGGTGACGCAGAGTAAGGTGTTCTCTTAATAATGACTAATAAAGGGCTAGTATGTGACTTATATATGTTAGTAAGCACCTAGTTAAAGGTGCATTATGTAATAAATCTAAAGCAACTGGCTGTAAATCCTCCTAATATGTCACAGAGACTCGGGAATAATGTTCATATAACAAACTGAACTCACCAACAACAACAGTACAGACAAAAATATATTTCGCAGACTGTAAATCACGTTTATTGTTTTGAAATCATGTTTTTGGCATGCGGCGCCACCTACCGCCGTCTACCAATCATTGCGGTCAGTAGCGTCTCAGCTGCCGAGCAACCACGGGTTGCCAGTTACGTCAGAAAACGAAACCTAAAAGACCTTGGTATTTTGAATTTGAATGTAGTAACTGTTTTTGACCACATTCTTACATATGGCGCCTTTAATGGTGAATATGTGTTAGAGTAGAAGTAGTAGTAGAAGACCATGAGATGTCATAAAAGTCTAGTTACTTCAATACTTTCATAAATATAAGAATATTTACATGAAACAAAAACCTAGTTGGTAATATTTCTAGGGCCCTATGAAATCCGTTTTATTTTTTTCCAAATTCCGTTTTATTTTTTTCCAAATTCCGTTTTAATTTTTTAGAATTCCGTTTTTTCCGTTTTATTTTTTTTATTCTGTTTTTTTTTACCTTTTATACTTACTTTACCACCATAGAAGGTGTGCTTTTTGTGTCAGTGAATAAAATGTCCACTGAAATGCAACTTTCTTCTTGAATCCACTGACTTCTCAATTGTTCAATTGTTTTGACTTAAGTTAAATCCTAATTAAGTAAATGCCAGTGAATCTTAAAACAAGCCATGCAATGCTGGTCACATTAAAAAGTAAAATAGTTAACATAAATAAATATGTGGTAGTGCCCCCTGGTGCAGACGGATTTCTGCGCACCGCCCCTGCTCTATACTGTTCTCCCTCTCCTGCGCCGTGCGCTTCTCCGTATCCGACTGGATCATTTCTCTACACGCAATATTACACCTACAACTCTGCAATTAAGGGAATAACAGATGCATCAGATGAGCCGATGTCTTTAGTTAACTGTTCAAAGAGAGAGAATGTTCTCCGGTGTGAAGTGAAAGTCGCGGTGAGTTCATAAGTTTCACTTTTGCGCCGAGACTTTCCAGCATTTAACAGGCGATGTTCCACAATTTACTCGCCGTGTTTCGGCCGCCGAATTATCGGCGTATTCCTAAATATAACATCTTTATTGACAATAAAAATATAACCGTAATAATCGCGTATTTGATGGTGTGACTTGAGTTTCAATCGGCACCTGGACAAGGTGACGCTCGCCGGTTACATGCGAGCGCGTCGCGCTTGTTCCGCGGTTTAGAAAAAAAAAGTGTATATAAAGTAAATAAACAAGCAACACGCACTGGGGGAGACCCTGACCGGGTGAGTGTTTGTGAGGAGATGCACGGGTGGTGCCACGAATGAGCGTTCCCCGGAACATTTCTCCAGACAAACGTTCCTTCTCCTCACGATGACAGCATTTCAGTCAAATTATGTCAATTTCCGCGATATTCCGCGTTTAACATTAGATTCCGTTTTTATTGGCCAATTCCGCGATTCCGTCCGCGATTCCGTTAACACGGAAATCATAGGGCCCTATATTTCCCCAAATCCCCAACTCTTTGAAATTATATTGGTCTGTTGTGCGTGGACTGACCTGTGAGGAGAAAGTGCACACCAGGAAGTCGGTCTGCGACAGGAAGTGGATGTCCAGGATGACTCCTCTCAGCGAGTTCTCCGTGTAGCGGTTGTGAAGACCGGCCGACCACGAGATGGAGTTATCGCTGATGAACTCGTAGTCTGGATACCTGCAGGAGGGGACGGTTAGATATGGAGGTTATCCTCATTTTGTTCTTTTCCAAGTTCATCTGTAGAATCTTTGCTGAACTCCTTATACACACACACACACCTGACTACTCCCTGATATCATGTCACGCATATAAGCCTCAATAAAGCTGTAAGTGTTTCCTCAGCAAAGCATTTTGTTAAAATGTCAAGTCTTCACCTGAGCAAAACGCACACAGGTTTTCACGAGAAGCAGAAAGTGTATCACGTTGCCATGGATACAATGAGTCAGACTGCAGCTGAGCTGAGATTAGGAAGGCGCTGCACACACACACATCACACACACACACACACACACTCTCGTGGACACTGACTTCGTCTTAGCTTCCTGCAGCAGCGAGGGGTCGTCTGTGGCCAGGTAAACTCGTTTCTTGTCGATGTGAGCGCTTCGAGCCAGGTGCTGGAACTGCTCCTCCACGTGCAGCATGTACTCCTCGATGGGATGGAACGCCGCCTCCGTCCCCACCTTGTCCGTCCTCCTCACGTGGACGCTGCACACACACACACACACACACGACGGGGTTAGAAATTAGTCCGACCGTGTCCAACAACGAGAGATTTAAAAAAAAATAATCTTTGGATGGTGAAAGGAACAAAGATGCATTATTGGTGTTAATGAACTCATCTAGAACATGAATAAGCAACAAATTGGATTCTCAATAATGATTTAAGTAACGTTGTTAAGCAAGAAATGGAAAGTCTTCTCTAATGGGGATCATTTGCTTATTCATCTCTCAAAGTGAATGAAGACATTTGATTGGACAGTTTTTATAGACCATAATGAATATAACCTCTATTTGAGAACCTTAAAATCCAATAAAAATGTCTTAGTTGCTAACATTTGGTTGATTTATTTCCATTGTGGTGAGGTGACATCTTTTCATCTTGATTGAAATTGACTTTATACATCATTATGTGTCCTTTTTCTTTATTTTTAGTCATGTATTTTCTCTTCCCTCATGTCCAAAAACACACAGAGGTTTATTGGACACTCTGAATTGCCTGTAGGTGAGTGGACGTTGTCCCTGTGTAACTTTTCACCATATTTCAGCTGAAATTTGCACCTGCTACTGTTAATACGGAAGAGAATTAGGGCCACAGAAAACAAAAATATTTGAGTTCTGACTTTAAAACTCCAAATTCTGACTTTATAATTCATAATTCTGACTTTAAAACTCAGAATTTCAACTTTAAACTCAGAATTCTGACTATTCTCAGAATTTAAACTCAGAATTTCTAAATTTAAAAACTCAGAATTCTGACTATTCTCAGAATTTAAACTCAGAATTTCTAAATTTAAAAACTAATAATTCTGACTTTAAAGCTCAGAATTCTGACTTTATTTTCAGAATTCTGACTTTAAAACTCAGAATGTGTGAATTGATCAATGAAAGTCGCTATGGATAAAAGTGTTAGCTAAATGACATGTAATGTAATATAATTCTGACCTTAATGTCAGAATTTCTGACTTAAAACTTAGAATTCTCACTTTAAAACTCAGAATTCTCACTTTAAACTCACAGTTTACTCTCAGAATTCTGAGAGTAAACTCAAATATGTTTCCCTGTGTGGCACTAATCCTCTTCCATACATTAAGGGTAAAGCAGTAGACGATGAATGAACGGATGAAGGAAACAACATGAGGGGAAAATCGTTGACTGCTGAATCAAAAAACAGCGAAGTGAAGTGACGTCGACGTTTGTTTATTGTTTTCCTTCTGACTGACAGAATGTGACAACGACGGCTAAATCCATGTCTCGCTTCGGTTTGTAACGCACGTTCTCGACAGTATTTTATTTTTCACAGAGAGCGGCGATCGACGAGAGGAACAACAAACAAACGTCGGTACAAAGAAGCACAAAGAGGGAAAGGGAAATCGAAGTAAAACAAACTGTGACGGAGATGAGGAGTAAAAGAAATAAAGTAGAAAATGGACAGAAAGAACAATGTCTAAGAGAAGCCTGTGTGTGTGTTTGTGTCTTTGTCAGTGTATTTAGTAAACAATGACACACACAGAGAGAGAGAGAGAGAGAGAGAGCTGCCACAGGCTGAACATGGAAGACAAACAGCAGAGATTAAAGGACCAACGAACGAGGGAGAAACATTTCCTCTTTGGACACAGGAGGAGCTTCTCTCTCGTATCGATGGACGCTAGAAAAAAAAAAAATCTTTCTATTCCACGCACAACTGTTCAATTACTTAACGACACAGACACATCTGCATATTGGCTTCTGGCCCCGAGCAGCAAATTAAATTTCAAACCCTCGTGTGAGAAGGCTTTTATTGTTTTTTTGTTTTTTTGGTTTTCTGAATGAGCAGCGTGTACACGTGGAGGTAAAAAAATCCTCCTCTTACTCTACATTCATACGAGTCTGAATAAGATCTATACACAGACTGAGGAGAACTGCTGTGCACTGGGCTAACATACGCTAACGCGCGTTAGCACATGGTGCGTTTCCATGACGACTAACCGGAAAAAGACACGCGTGACGTCATGTTTACGTGCCGCGACACCGGAAGTCCAGGCACCGCTTACCAGTTAGCTCCGTTAGCTGCATTAGCTCCTTTAGCGCCGGGTAGCGCGCCTACAGTCGAACTGGAGCGGTCTGTTTATGAAACGAAAAGAGCAGCGCTACAAATAACCAGCGTACCTGTGTTTAGCGTTACTTTAGAGACTCATTTTTGACAATCGGGAGTCAAAAAAACATGATGTCACGCATGTCTTTTTCCGGTCAGTCGTCATGGAAACGTGCCGTGCGCTAACGTGCCCAGCACTAACAAATATCATACATCGCAATTCCTGTGAAAATAATCGCAATTCGCTATTTATTCAAAACAGTTCAGCCCTACAAGCAACTGAAAAAAAGATGCTTCTATCCAGACTGTAATTGTAGACGACAACAAAAACCAAACACGAAATCAACCGCTAATTGATTAAATTAAATTAAAACTGTTTTAGATTAAATCCAAACATCTGAATCTAATAAAAAATGTCCGACAACAGTGTCCTGGTAAAGTGAGAGGACTGCAAACGACGAAAAGAAGAAAATAAGCAGCCACAAAAGGTTTCAAAAGTGAGAACTACTACTCAAAAAAAACTTTATATGCTTCTATTTCTGCCTGGGGTATACCCTCAAAAGCTCCCTCGGTCAAATCTGATAGTATTGGTTGACAGAACCTTTTTTCAGATGATGCCACACTCAAATATTCTTACATCATTTCTGTTCACCCAGACTAAGTAAAAACAGAATAAAAACAACAAAAAAATCACCAAAAAACTGTTACGCACTGCATGTTGAAATCAGTTTTCTACACGTGTGCCTCAGTCTGAGCGATATGGTGTTGTTCAGACTGCAGCCCAAATCTGATTTTTATGCATAATCCAGATTGTATCCAGCTTGGATCAGCTAAAAAACACATGAAAAACATTTGGGTTTTTTTCCTGAATCAAACCACATACGGAGGTGGATTCAAATGTTATTCCAAATTGATTTTTACAGATCCTTTTCAATCTGAACATCTGCATAGAATTTCTCGATTGTCAAGAGTCTTCTGTGTCACTCGCGGTCGTGACTCCGACGACAACGACGTAGATCCGGCGAGACGGAAGTTAAACCATCAACACAGATTCCTGTCTTTTTTTAGACTACTTTGTTTTTACGAGGCGTGGTGGAAGACTAGACCTGACCATGTCAACATGGACACATGCAGATCAGATCTGATCTGATGCAACATACAATGTAAACACTGAGTCAGGAAGAATGTTTGAACAAGGCCAAAGACTCACTGCGACACACATGAAACCACCAGTCTCCTTCCCTTCAAAGCCGTTTCTTATGCAACCGAGGAACTCTGCGTTCCGACATGAGAGGACCACTGTTTTGGAGATTGAAATGATGCAACGCCATTTTTTTTTATTTTTTTTTTACAAACCCTGCTCCTGAATTTAAAAGCAGCATCCACACACAAATCCAATTTCATCACTTGCAGCGAAACAACGCCCGTTTGAAAGATCTGACTGCGTCTGCTGCGTTGATCATCGTCTCACTCTGTCCGCTCAGGATTTCTCCTGCTGCTTTTGGGGACTGAGAAAAGTTTCTCCGACACCGAATGCGCCTCCAAGTCTTTTGTGGGAAAGAAAAGAAAATAAGGAGAGAGCCAACGGTTCACAGGAGGAGCATCAACGCTGGATCTAATTCCCCCCAAATGGCCAGAGATCAATCAATGACGACTGGGGGAGGCTCGGCCTCAGAAATAGACCCCTTTCTTTCTGTGGCAGATAAAAAACCCCGAGACTGAAGGCAAGAGCAGGAGGAGGAGACGGTGCCGAGGTTTGTTGCAGTCTTTCATTTAGTCCGTGTCTCTGTGATCGGACAGAAGTCTTGACTCCGGGGCTTTTCTCTCCTTTGTCAGGGGCTTTCTCTCCTGCTTCCTCCTTTCTTTCATGTTTGGATTCTTTGTCGCGTCGCCTTTCTCCCTCCATCAGAGCAGCAGAGGCCACGCTGAGACACCGCTTCGCTTTTAGCAATCACCTCCCTCCCCTCCCCTCCCCTCCCCTCTCCTCTCCTCTCCTCCGTAGGCTTCCACCACTCCTACACTACCACCACCATAATTCAATTCATTTCACTGTGCTCGTACAGTTCTGGTGAGGCGACGCATGATCCTGATGGTGGGCGTCACCTAAAAGCATACACTAGCGTTCAAAAATGTGGGGTCACTTTCAATCATTCAATCCATTCCCAGTGGTCCAGTTAAAACAGGTTTTTTCCACTAGTGGGAACGTATTTAATTTGCATTCACTCCCAGGTGAAGTTACTAGTGCGATGCATGTGTGTTCTTAATCAACTTTGGCAACAACGAGTGGGAACTTAAGGCCAAATTCCTTCTTCTTCACCTGCACCATCTCTAGTGCAGCGCTACGAGGTGCATTCATCGTCAGGCCGTTATCAATTCACATTGACGTTTGTAGCAATCTGTACTCATCGAAAACTTGGAAAAGCAAAACAAAAAGACAGCACAGGACAGGACAAGACTGACGATATATACACTACCGTTCAAAAGTTTGGGGTCACTTAGAAATGTCCTTATTTGTGAAGGAAAATGTGGTAAACGACTATTCAAGATGCAAACGTCTGGTTTTTAATGGAATATGTACATAGGTGTATAGAGGCCTATTTTCAGTGTTCTAATGGTACATTGTGTTTGCTAATCACGTTAGAAGGCTATTGGATGATTAGAAAACCCTCGTGCAATGATGTTAGCACAGCTGAAAACAGTTTTGCTAGTTCTTTGACGAAAGAGCAAAATTTATATTTGGAATAAAAATCATTATTTCTAATCTTGTCAATGTCTTGACTATATTTTCTATCCATTTTGCAACTCTTTTGATGAATAAAAGTGTGACTTTTAATGGAAAACACAACAAAATTGTAGAGGTGACCCCAAACTTTTGAAAGGCAGTGTATGTATGTATTAATATTTACCGTTTACAGAGTGAAGAAGCAATGAATCATTCTCAAATTGAAACCTGAAACGGTGCAATTAGCAAAACTGCAATAGCTGAAGTGTATTATTATTATTATAATGCATTAATATTTGATCTGAATGTGTATTTATTGTGCACAGTAGGAGCCTTTGTGTTGCTCCACTGTGTTTACCGTAAATTCATCCAAAGCGAATCCCATGTTTTCCTCATGGCGACTCTGCAATAAAACTGATTACGACATGTTTAACCGAAGCGAGACGTTCAAATGTCGTGCGCGCTGGAACAAAACGTGACTAACTCGCTGAGTTTCATGCAAACAACGCATTAAACGACTGCGAGCGCGTGACGCGGTGGCTTGTAAGGATGAGTTATCGTCGCCTCTAAAAATCCGCCTCTCAGCTCAATGATGCTTTTTAGCATCTTTCAGCTCGTGATTTTTTTTTTTTTTTTACTGTATTTTACGGCGTCGCTCACTTGTTTTAAGCAACAAAAAGCTCACAAAAATAGACCGGCAGACAATGAAGTATGGCACTGTTCCGTGAGGAGTCGGAATAAAAAGTAATGTCAATAAATACCTGCAGTTAAAAGAGATCGTCGTCTTATATTCAAATCATCGTGTAGTGACAGATGATTACTTTTCCTGTCCCTGCAATAATGTGTTGTTTCTGGAATCAGCTATTTTAGTCTAAATTATCTAACTCTTGCCTTTGCAGGAAGAAGACGACGGGTTTGTGACCCGGTCGGAAAACAAGGTTCTTTTCTGCATGGAATTTGCATGTTCTACCTGTGAGTACGTAGGTTTTCTCCAGGTTATCCATCTTCAATAACGTTTAAATATGTCGATTAGCTAAATTAGAACCTCTAAATTGACCTTGACCGTGGGTTCTGCGATAGACTGGCGACCCCAACTGATGCCCCATGTCACCGCTTTACCCTCATGTGCAGGATAAAGCGCTAAAAGATGGACGATTTCTGTACGTGTTATTGTTTCTTGAAAGAAAAATAGTGGTTTAGAGATTTTTACTTTCACAAAGAATAAAACTGACAAGGGATTTTAATAATACAAAAATACCACATTGCCATGGTGACAATGCTACTATAGTATCAGCAGAAGAAGAAGAACAAGAAGACAGAAACAGCAGCAGCAGGAGCTGGAAAAAGCAGGAAAAGCAGCGGTGGCCTACTTTCTTTTTTCCCCCTCTCTCTACTACGACTATCTTTGCTACCATTAGGCAGCTTTAAATAGTGGGAGGATGGAGCGCTGCTGATACGGGGCTTTTAGGCCGTGACTTCTTCCAGCCTTTTTTGCAGCTCATGTCCTGAGAGAACGACTCGGGGGTCGGCTGTGGGTTGTTGGGGTCAAACTGCTCTTGGTGAGCTCTCCATCGACCACCACACCGACTCTATGGATACCTTTCAATCCCACTTTACCCCACAACCCCCCACTCTTCTTCATGTTGCCAAGAGGGGATAGAAACTGTGTTCATTTCAATAACCCTTTCCCTTGTGATAGGAAGTTAGTAAAGTGGTTTATGGGAGAGGTGGAACAGTTCCTAAAAGAGAATTCTGGGTGGGAATCTGCCCTCCGGGGGACGTGAGAGAGGGGCGAGTGTGAACAAATGAAGACACAGAGGATGATCAAAAATCAGAGGATGTGAGGACGACGACGACGACGACGGTGGTGATTGAAAAAGTTTGGGAAGCGGAGATCCAACGAGGACGGGGAGCAGGATATGACAGGTGCTCGGGCGGTGATGATGAAAGCATGAGAGGTGAAAAACCAAAGAGAGGAGCATCTGAGAGAGAGAGAGGGAGTAAAAAGATAGAGAGCATAACAAGAGAGAGCAGGGACAGAAGAAGGAGGAGAGGATGAGTGTAATGAAGCCTGTGAGTTATAAAAACTTATGAAGTGGATGGCGGCAGCAGTGGCGGCGGCGGTGCTTCACCAGGTGGTCGTCGCCCAACTATTAGAAAAATAATTCCGAATCGTTTGTTTTATACTCACTCCCCTGCCAGGCGGGTGGAGTCAGCGGCAGAGGTTTTAGAGTCGGTTCACTTACTTTTCCCCGAGCAGTCTCTACCTCTCTCTCTCTATCTCCTAATGTCCTAATATGGCAAATCCCCTTTCATCTGCTCCATCACACAGGTTAAAACAACTGCACAGCATTATCTGCAGAGGTTTGTTTGATCCAGGACTGAAGTGCTGCTCAAAGACGGGCACAGACTTATATTTATATATGTATGTACACACACACATATATATGTATATATATACACATACATACATACATGTATGTATACATACGTACATATATACATAAATACATACATAAATATGTATACACATATAAACATACAATGTATGTTTATGTGTATATATGTATGTATGTCATAGATACATATATACAGACAGATTTATATATATACATACATACATACATACATGCATACATATACACATGCATACATATACACATACATACATACATATATACACATACATACATATATATTTACTCATACATACATATATATATATTTCCATGTGAGTATTTGTGGGGAGGGGTTTTTGGAGTGCCAGTCAGGTTTCTCTCCTGTATGTATATATATATGTATGTATGTATATATGTATGTATGTATATATATATATATATGTACATATATATATATATATACAAATATATATATATATATATATATATATAAATATATATACATACATACATATATATACACACATACATATATATACATACATATATATATATATATACACAAATATATATATTTACAAATATATATATTTACAAATATATATATATACATATATATACATACAGAAGAGAAACCTGACTGGCACCCCAAAAACCCCTCCCCACAAATACTCACATGGAAACTGTCACAATACATATACATACATATACATATACATGTATATATACATACATATACATGTATATATACATACATATACATGTATATATACACATATATGTGTGATTCGAGAAGAGAGAATGTGGCAGACGGCACGTGAATGTGGCTGCGATACAGAGAAGCGTAAACACGTACGACAGCATAAACATCTTATTTTGGAGAAGCCTGGTCCTCGTGGGAACCACAGTTCCTCACACACAGAGGAGCTGTGGTTCTGGACGTGGGGAAATGGAAATTATGTCCCAAGACAGTTTCAAACCGCGAGAGTCTGATCTCTGGAGACAGAGCGTCTCTGAGCAGTCACATCAAACGCTCAGGTGATATTATACTTTACTTTGTGTTTTAAGTGTTTAAGAGGTGCAGCTGCTCGAGCATGGAACGTTGAGACCATGCTGCCATAAAATGGAGCTTATTAAAGGTCCAGTATGTAACATTTAGAAGGGGTTTATTGGCAGAAATGAAATATATACTACCCATAAATATTTGTACAGGTGTATATAATGGCCTTAAAATACAATTTGTGGTCATAGATTGAGCGTTTTACTAGTACTTAAGGTTTAGGTAAGAGATCCTCGCTTTACTGATGCCGTCATCCTGAGCCAAGGTTTTGCAGAGGAAAGATAAAACAGCAGAGTGAAGAGAGAGAGAGAGAGTTGTGAGAGTGTTTACATCCTTTCCAGGATATAGAAGGCAGCTCTAGTTTCCTAAAACAGAAGAGTGAGCAGAGATGTCCTGCTTTTGTAGAACTCTATTGTGTCATTTAGATCTCACGCCTTTAAAACACAATGCTAGCAACAGTTGTGTTGTATCTTGATTGGTGATATTGGTCAGTGATCGAGTCTCGAGAGAATTTTTAGATTGAGATGTTGTCCCCAGGGGATGGATAAGAGGTTCTCTAGTTATCTAGATCAGTGTTGCAAAAACACCTGATTCAAATTAATCATCAGCTCATCATCAAGCTCAACTTTCAACTTTTTTCAAAAAAAAATTTCAAAAATGTTTATATTTCAAAATGTTTTCAAAAAAAAATTTCAACATTTTTTATATTTCAAAATTTTTTCAATTTTTTTTTTCAAAAATGTTTATATTTCAAAATTTTTTCAAAATTTTTTTTCAAAAATTTTTATATTTCAACTTTTGTCAATTTTTTTTCCAAAAATATAATGTTTCAACTTTTGTCTTTAAAAAAAAAAAAAAAAAATATTAATAAAACATATTTAAATTTATTTTCAAAAATGCAATGTTTCAACTTTTGTCTTTAAAAAAAAAAAAAAATATATTAATAAAAAATTATATTTAAATTTATTTTCAAAAATGTAATGTTTCAACTTTTGTAAAAATAAAAAAATAAAAATAAAAATCTTAAGTTAATGTTTCATCTGAATCAGGTGTTTTTTGGAGCAGGGCCACATCTAAAACATGGCATGGCTGGCGTTCCCCGCGGACCAGGGTTGGGAAACACTGATCTAGATCCACCATAATGTGACATTCATACTGTAGATGAACTACTTCCAATTGAACCTGCAAAGAACCACATCTGGGAGCTTCTGCAGAACATCTAAAACCACCCGATCTTAGACTTTAGAAACACCCAGACAATCAGCAGAGATCCAGCTACTTCAGTGCAGTTCTGGAAGGCAAAAAGTACGCTTGTGCGGCTCGGTTTTCTCCTGCATCTACGGTAATAATCTCAGAAACTAAAAAAACTGAAGACTAATGAGAGCGTTGAGGTGTGTTGGAGCAGGGAAACATCTAAAACATGGAGGACAGAGTTCCCCGAGGACCAGGATTGGGAAACATTGATCTACGATGGGTTAAATAATGTTAAAAAACAATGTTCCTTTCAATTGAACCATATATAGTACCTTCATGGACCTTGATTTTCCTCCATTGTAAAAATGTAAAAAAAGGAAAATAACTTGTTATATCCTCCAATAACTCTCTAGGGTTGGATTTTTTATAAATTTCCAACTATTTCAATGAAAGCCCTTAGAACAGTTTTACTTTTAAAGAAAAAAGGGAATCATCATGACTTATTTGTGAGATCCAAACACACTAAACGACCCATGTTCCTCATAATGAAGGAATATGTCAGTGAGAGCCAGACTGAGGCTAAACTGAAACAAGAGTCATTTGAAAAGAGTGGAGCTACATCAGGCTCCAGTGACACAAACAGTAATTGCTTGTAGGGGAAAAAAAAAATCATTGTTGTTTTTGTTCTTTTCAGGGAATTAGTCGACAATAAGCAACGACGAGTGCAGTCGTCTTAATCCTTTGTCCTCTGACAGAGACTCTGAGGATGGAGTTGCCGGGCGATTCTCCGTTAAAGAGGTTATAAATGTACACTTGTCTGCTTTAAATTTACAGATTCTGTGATTCTTTGGCACATTAAGAAAACAGGACATCGGTATCCTCAGTTTTTATGCGTATAAACTTCACTAAAAACAAACCCTAATGGGCACATTCGTTTGTGAAGCGAGGCAGAATCAAACATATCACGGCGCCGCTGTTCGTCAAAGACACAAAGACCGTGAGGAAGTTTCTCTCAACAAGTTGATTAGCATGAAAATGAGCCGCGTGTAAAGCCGTGCGGCAATGAAAAGGCATATTCCTCCCAAGCACAAACAAGAGTAAAGAAAAAAAAATAAATTGCCACCATCAAATTAAGCTTCTTTTAATACTATTATATTAGCCTGGTATTAACCTCACCCTCAGCTGTGCTCGTACTCACACACGGCTCCGTCTTTGTTTTCCTCTTCCTGTGCATTTCTGTTTACTTTGATGGTGAAACGACATAAACGCAGAGAAATGCTATAGAAACGAGGCCGTTACCAACCACTCGAGCGCTTTAAGTGATTCTAAGAAGAAAGCAGAAAAACACACACACACACAGTGAAATGTAAGTCTTACCCGATGATGGGATGTTTGAAGCCCAGCTTGGCAGTGGTTTGCTGGATCTCCTTCTCCAGCCAAGCCTGAGGGCGCACCAGGTACTTGACGAACTGGGACACCCACCACACGGACGGGTCGCCGTGGAGACGCTGCAGACGCGGGGCCAGGTCCTCGGGGATGGCCAGCGGCAGGTACGGAGGCCGAGGGTGGAGGCTGTCCACGATCGGCAACTCCACCACCTGCACGTCCTTATCGTGGGCTTCTCCTAAAAGTGTCACAAAAAAGAGCAAGAACTAAATCAGAATACTTTGACCAGCAGTTTTCCACAATTGATTAGTTTCTATAAAGATAAATGCTCATCACTGTTTGCCAGAGCCAAAAATGACCATTTCTTATTTAGCTTCAACAGGAGTTCAAAGTTCAAAAGCCCAGAGCAGCAAATGGTGAAGCTGAAAACAAGAAACCATTTGAATGGTGGCTTCTTTCTTTCATCAGAGATTTACATGATTAATGTACTAAATGCACGGCTAGGCTAACGTTAAACAACATACAATACTCTCTATATATTGTGAAAGTTTTAGTGCTGGGCAAGTTAACGTTAACGCACGTTAGCATTAACGCACGATAGCATTTGCATGACATGACGCCATGTTTTACGTGGACTCCAGGCACCGTTTACTAGTTACCAGTAAGCTCCGTTAGCTCCTTTAGCGCTTAAGATTTATGATGCTAACCAGAGAGGAGGAAAAAGAAGAAAACATAAGGTCATAGATATATAAATAAATTAAAGTTGGGCGTCAACGTTAACGCACATTAACGCATGACACGCGGCACCGGAGTCCAGGCACCGTTTACCAGTTAGCTCCGTTAGCTGCATTAGCTCCAATAGCTCACGCCATTTACCAGTTAGCGCCGTTAGCTGCATTACCTCAGTTAGCGCGCACCGTTTACCGGTTATCTCCGTTAGCTGCATTAGCTCTGTTAGCGCGCACGTTTACCAATTAGCTCCTTTAGCACGCCCACAGTCAAACCGGAGCGGTCTGTTTATTACAAATAACCAGCGTACTTGTGTACTGCGTATGTGTGCCTCTGGTTTAATAGTTTAGCGTTACTTTAGAGACTCATTCAAACAATCGGGAGTCACGTAAAACATGACGTCACGCATGTCTTTTTCCGATCCGAAAAACAAACCAAAAAACTAAAACTAAACATTATTCTATATGCCATTTTTCTCTTCCTGGGTCCGTTGTGATCTCCCACTTTTAATCATCTATCTTCCTCTAAATGGGAACATAAATCAGGAAATCGACATAATATTGTATTGAAGAAGTCATAAAACTCAGGGAAATGTTAACGAAAAAGTAGACTTCCATTCAAGCGTAGTTCTTTTTGCACCCTGGTGGTTCCTTCAATCCAATCTTACTTCTAGATTGACTTCACCATGGAAACCGGAGGACTATATCCATATTTATTTATAGTCTATGGTATTCCCTGTTAAACCGACCTAAAGTGGATTTAAGGAAGTATTCATTATTATCCGGTATGAAGGCATCTTTGGCCGCCGTCAAATAACGTGGGGAGTGACGCACTGTGCCGTGAATGTTTATTGCAGCAGCGTAAAGAGAAAGCCCCCATAAGATCAGAGTGAGAGAGTCTGGCTTTTGTGGCTGACAGCTGTTCTTTGCATCATGTCCTTGATTAAAGGTCAAGGTAAGCTGCTTTCACAACAGGAGCTGCAGGAGAAAAAGGCCAAAGAAGAGAAAGAAGGAGGCGAGGCAGTAACCTGGTGGTGTGGTTTGGAAATGGGCAGGGTTAAAGGGGGGGGCTAAATGTCCTGCCTGGGCAGAGGCCCTGGGCCAAGAGGACACAATGATGCTCCATGATTTATGACTTATTCTGACACAAAGACACATACATGTACACATTAACCTGCATGTATGAACACACACACACACACACACACACACAGAAAAGTAATCCCAATAAAAGAAACACAGCTAATCTCATTTCAGCAGGAGGAGAACGCCTGGCACACATACCACCTTTTTTCTTCATGCGTGTGTTTAAACCGCCGATTTGCGTAAAAAAACAAGTTCTGTCAGAGTGAAGTGGGCTCGCTTACTGCCACAAACTGGCACTTTCAAATAATTGGCGTAATGAGTCATTAAAAAATGTGCTTTTATCTTTTTACGGCGAGCACAAAAAAAAAACACATGTCAAAAAACAAGGACAAAAACAGAGGCTTCAGCTTGTGTGAGCGTATCCTTGAGCATGAACGGAATATCAATTTGGTCCAAGCATTAAATATTGAACAGTAAAGATATTCCCCGGCCTGTCTTTGCTTACATAACTTTATTGGCATGATTCACATATGAGTGGGAGAAGGGGGGGGGGGGGGCGGTGGGGCAAAATACGATATTTTGAGGCCTTCGCTTCTTCTCGGAACAAACGCGCAGACATGGACTACGTCTTCCTCCCACAGCGACTTAATTAGATCACGGAAGCTCGTCTAAATTTCATCTCCACTACCACGAGCCCTGCGCTCACACGCAATCCCCCGCGTTTTAAAGCCACGATGCACGCGGACGGAAGCCTGGTGCATTTTTTATTTATCGGTGTTGTCGGAGAACTCGGAGTGACACGGTGAAAAAAAAACAACATGCACAACAAAAACAATGGTGCATCTCTATCTCTATTCATGATACATTTGAGAGTGAGTTTATGAACTTAGAGGAAGTCTTAAAATGGCAGGGAACATTATGTTTCTCCCGCTGCTCTCAGAATCACTCATAAGGCAGTAATATCTCTACCCAGAACCTCAAAGGAATACTCGCTCTTTGGCAAATTAGCTCTTTGATCAACGAACCATTGTTCGCCGAGAAAGCTGCCCCCCCCCCATCCCCCCTCCCTTCCTCCTCTGTGCGTTCAGTATTTTGTCTTTTACCAGGGCCGGAGACGGCGCCGACTTCTCTCTCATGTCGTCCACTGAATATTGGAGTTGTAATATAAAGCGAGAGACATCCAAGTAAAAAGGAAGCCGTTACAGTCGTTTGATGGTGGCGAATTAAATCCAGCGTCTGTATAGCACTGAGAATCATAAACATGCATATCTGTTCAGATTCCCCTGTCCCTTTTTTTACTTTAAATTCACTACAGGTTCACATTTGAGAACATTAAAACACGTTTATATTCGTTAAAGTGAGGAACAATAGTATTATTATCCAGGTCCAGGTTGTAGCATAATATCAGTGTTTATATTCATTTCAGTGCTGGACGTCAACGTGAAGTCGCATTAACGCATGGCACGTTTCTACTGACCGCAAAAAGACGCACGTGAGGTCATGTTTACGTGACTCCCGATTGTTAAAATGAGTCTCTAAAGTAACGCTAAACTTTAAAAACAGAGGCACACATACGCAGTACACAGGTACGCTAGTTATTTGTAGCACTGCTTGTTTCGTTTAATAAACAGACCACTCCAGTTCGACTGTAGGCGCGCTAACAGAGCTAAAGGAGCTAACTGGTAAAGTGTGCGCACTACCGGAGCTAATGCAGCTAACGGAGCTAACTGGTAAATGGTGCGAGCTAACGGAGCTAATGCAGCTAACGGAGCTAACTGGTCAACGATGTGCGCTAACGCAGCTAATGGAGCTAATGGAGCTAACGGAGCTAACTGGTAAACAGTGCCTGGACTCCGGTTCCGCGGCTCGTAAACATGACGTCACGCTCGTCTTTTTCTGGTCAGTCGTCATGGAAACGCATCATGCGTTAACATTAACGCCTTTAAATTCATTTATACATCTATGATTTTATGTTTTCTTCTTCCTCCTCTCTGGTTAGCGTCGTAAATCTTTCAAGCACAAAACAACTCGATAACTCGGGGTGTGAATATTTCCTGGGTAATGTTTTGTATTTTTCATTTCCCATCGCACAATGAAAATCACTGGGCCCCATAATGGCTTTACAACTATCTTTGTAAAGATAGATATACATTTTCCCCCCCCGCAGACTGAAATTCCCTGCCACGGATGCAAATGCCATGAATCCTCTCTCTCCCTGTCTATAAAAGTCTCGCGCCCTTAGGGAAACATTTAACAGGAAGCAGGCTAACCATGTAATGATATAAAGTGGAATCTGGTCGCCGTAAATTACCAGCAAAGTCAATTTCCACGTGGACACAGAGGCGGGAAAACAATACAGGAGAACGCTGTCGCTATGGAAAATGCACACATCTGCGCGGTGGTGGTCCTGAAGGGGTGAAAATCCATCATCTGCACCGTATAGGTAACAAATACAAGTTTCAGTTATTCCCTATATTCATTGTTTTTGACTGAAAAACAAAATAAAACATGACCACAGGCTGAGCAAAAGAGTACCCACACGGCAAGACTGTAAAAAAGGACAAGACGCAGTGTTTTTAATGTGCGCCGTTAGCATCCAGATGGCATTATACGGATCTATAGGAGGCTGTTTGCGTGACACTGAAGGAAGACGTTAGATAGCGGCGAGAAAAAAAAAAAAAAAAAAAAGGACACATGAAAGGCAGCGGAATAACAGAGAAAGAGAGAAGGCGCTGCGAGAGCTCCAGAGATAAGAAAGAGAGAGCCCAGGAGAGCACGAGTCAAATGAACCGATATGAGGGAAAATGAAGAGCTGAAAGGACGCGGCGATGAGAGCAAAGACGCCAATGAGAAAGGAAGTGATAGAGGAACGAAGGGAGGGGCGGGGCGGGCGGACACGTTCCCACGGAAAGAAAAAAAATCGTCAAATCGTCACGATCTCCATTCACAAACGCTCCGGATTAGCACACACACGCGCAAATGGTGGGAACGAGACATTAATCATATTAAAATGACGATTTCAAAATCACACTTCTCCAGCAATCTTACTTCTACACGCTCGCATGTGCAGCGAGATCCATTCACCAATAAACAAGTGCATTAATCTCCGGGTCTAAAGTGCCCTGATAGCAGGTGTACATATGAACTACCTTGTACTTGAACATGGTGTTCATTATAGACAGCCCATGAGAGGCGCTGCATTCTAATTACAGCCATAAATAAGAAGGATTAAGAGTCTGCAGCCGTGCCCGGGGGGTGAGCCGAGTGAATGCTAACATGAACGCTCGTGTGTCCACGGGCGCAGCGTTTATCCTTAGCACTTAGCACACGACGGAGAACAGAACTTTCTGCGCTGGAACAAGGGCTTTTCTATGAGGAAGAACTAGACTTCTGCATGTCCTTAACTACGATTGGAGACCAACGGCAGGACAATTCAGCCAGGAAGAGAGAGAGAGAGAGGCCCATCCCAGCATCAAAAACCCTTTATTCCAGGAAGGGCTTTTAAAGGGTTCTCTGGATCAAAATGGTTTTAACTGGAACCATTGAAAAACAAATGGTTCCAGGTAGAACCTCAGCCCTTGCAGAACTTTTGGAGGCCTTATTTCTAAAAGTGTATGTGTTCTTGTCATCAGTGTTAACCCTCATACTCCATCCATAGACTTCCATCCAAACAAACTCCTGGTGGCTACTCAATAAATTGCTTGTTATATTACATCCGTTTGTTGTTTTTTTTTTGCCCTGGCCTTAGTTTCTAAGACCTGAGGATGAGACTTAACAACCAACTATTTTTCTCACTATCGTACCCTGACTTTAAGTAGTGGACCAATAGAGTGACTTATTGACCTCCACAGGGACCAAACACTGCCTCCCCTGGAGCACAGCGTGACTAAAAATAAATACTATTCCAGTTCCGGTCAGGTCAGTCACTCCCTCCAGGTTTTTTTTTTTCTTCCCTATCATTAACTCTGTGAGAATTAAAACCCCCCAAAGCAGAGCTATAAATTCTCCAAACCAATCCACTCACAGTGCCTCAAACGGACGATTGTTACAACAGGAGTAAACTTCACAGATCAAAGCAGTTCCACGAGTTACTGTACGACTCTTTTTCTGTGTGATTTCACAAAGCAAAAACCTATTTTCTAAACGATCAAACGATGCATCCGGCACATAACTTCACTCGGAGCAGTGGGTCCCAGGACCCCTCCTCCCTCAGGCTTTTCACAAAAATACTCAGTATCTATCTATAAAGCAAGTTCTGTGTGTGTGTGTGTGCGTGTCTGTGACGGGCATATCTCGCTGACCGTTAGTCAGATTGACCTAAGATTTTGGATAAGGGTTGAGCATGGCCCAGCGTGCATCCCTGATTTGTGTCAGGATTGTCAACAACGGGTAGCCAGCAGCTCATTTCACAAGGTTCAGCGCAGAATATGATGTTATACTGGTGTTAATCGACGAAGCCGGTGTCCATCTACCAATACGCCAGCACTACCATTTTGCGGCCAACTTGGCACACCTGTTTCCAAAGGTAAGCTAGCGAGGCTACGATTAGCATTAGGTGTTGCCAGCCGTTTTAGTTATACTGCAACGACAAAGCTGGTGTCCATCTACCAATACGCGAGCACTACTATTTTGCAGCTTACTTGGCAAACCCGTTTCCAAAGGTAAGCTGGCGAGGCTACGATTAGCATTAGCGTAGCCAGCCGTTTTCGTTCTACTGAAATGTTATACTGAAACTACGAAGCCGGTGTCCATCTACCAATACGCGAGCACTACGATTTTGCGGCTAACTTGGCGAACCTGTTCCCACAGGTAAGCTAGTGAGGCTACGATTAGCATTAGCACAGCCAGCCGTTTTGTGTCCGTCAGCCACGCTGGAATCTCTTTTACAAGGCGTATTTGATTTGTGTTGTGCCTAATGAGGTTGCATAGTGTATCGTGTTAGCCTTTACGTTCGTTATCGTGCATTACCATAACTGACATACATACTTCCTACGGACACTGCACTAGTTTGATAAACTTACTGTACATCAACAATGAATGAAGGCTAAGCTAGCATCCTGTTTTCGTGATGAATACAAAATGCTCTACAGAGGCTGTATTGTGTGGCGTTGTTTATTGAATTAAACAGTGAGAAATTTTTTTTTCTGCGGTTTAGCCGAAGCTAATTAATATAAACGCTATTGATAAGACGATAGAAACACACGAAAGCGAGATAATTCTCAATACTTTCAATTCCATTCATTAATGTAGTGTTTGAAATGGATCCATTGAACACCTGACACACTTTAAGATGCATATTTTCTATTAATTCATTCGTGGTTAGTCGGAGGAAAGAGTGAATGAATCACAGGTGAGCGCTGAGAGGCCCGGGATAACAAACAGGGCCTAAAACATATTCCCAATCATCTCGGTTGCCATTAGAGTCGGCGAAGTAGATTTACTGTAGGTCAGAGGAGTGGGTTGTTTACTGTTATAGTCACAAGCATTTGTTGGCAGTGAAACCTTTGAGCAGTCACCTGCTGCTGCTGCTGCTGCTGCTGCTACACTCGCTGCCAAAGTGCTTTAACAGAAATTGCAGCGTGCTGCTGCTTAGCCAGGGCTTCACGCTTCCTTTCTGCTGCAGCAGCACAAAGGGAAAAAAAAAAGCGTCTGGCCACTTCCACATTCTTTTTTTTCCTTGTAGCTCTGAAAACCAGTGTTATTAGATTATTACGTGATTAATCACCAGTGACGCACAGTGTGTGTGTGTGTGTGTGTGTGTGTGTGCGGACGTACCCGACCAGTGTCCGGTGGTGGCCCCGGCGCGGTCGGTGCAGGTGTTGCTGACGGGCAGGAAGACGGTCTCCCAGCCGCCGGGGGCGTAGCGCCAGTTGTGCGACTCGAGGATGAGCGTGCGCTGGGTGCCGTACGCGATCATGAAGCAGTAGACGACGTGGTGGAGCTGGCAGCCGTAACCGCAGCCCTTATTGATGTTGCACACCAGCTTCCTCGCCTTACTGCAGTCTGGGGGGTTCTGGAATGAAGGAGGAGGAGGAAGAATAAAAGCAATGTTTCAACAATTTTTTATTGCTTGACCTTCATCTTGTATCTCTCAAAGCCCCGGCTCGCCCGACTTGTAATAACACACGGCTGATATTGTTTCCTTTGGTTCCTGCCGTCTCCCTCGCACTCAACTTCACACTAATTTTATGTTGCCTGCTCTTTCTCCGTTTCCTCTACTGATCAATAATCTACGACGTCCTCACAAATTCTCCTTGAAGATGATATTGTTGGATTTTTCTTCTTGGATTGACAAATAAGCAACAATATGCCATTTCGAGGTATTCGCAGAGGCGATTCTAGAGTCTGTAGGGGCCCTAAGCAGAAATTCCCATGGGGCCCTTCCAACCAGTGTTCATGACCATTATGTTACAAATAATCTGACACCAACAAAAAATGTATAATAAAATAATATAAAATAATAATAAAAAATAATAAAAAAATTTTTTTTCCAAATGAATGAAATTACATGGAAAAACCTTGTAATTAAAAAGTATGTGAAAATATAAACGTAAAGAACAATAAAATACTGTAAATTACTTTTAAAAAACGATATAAACTTAGTCTATAAACTCACCCTGCACCCCGCACCCTGCACATTACGCAACGGCAAACAACGGTATTTCGGTACGCTTCAGTCCGTCAAAAATGTGTTAAAATACACAATGCTGCGTGATTAGATCCACTCAGGAGCAGAGACGTCACCGCGAGTGGACGAGACTCTGAAAAAAGGAAGTTTGAAGCGGCGCCGTCTTCGTATAGGATTCAGCGTGGACTACGATGAGAATGAGAAAACGAATGTCAACAAACAAACCAATCTGTTATGCAGCGCAGTGACGTTGGTTTGAAGTTGGGTATTCGACAGACACACTCGCTCTACAGCGCCACCTAGAGCAAGCGTCCTCAGCCGTCTCTTTCACTTGGAGCAGCATGGTGTATTTGTAGTTGTAGTTTCTGTGAGTTGGTTAAACTTGTGTTTATTTTTGTTGGATAGCATTAAACTTTATTTCTTTTCAATTTCATGTTTGCTGTTTCATTTGATCTGATAGTGCTCTAAGTTTGTGATGTGATTATATCTGTGCTTTTAATTATTTGTACAATGTAATATTGCCTTTGCTAGTCTGAGCAGTTTTATATTAAGATAAATGGAAACCGTACAGATACCGTGGCCCCAAAACCGTGCACCGTTGCATCCCTAGTCATTTCCAACCCACGTGTGACACTATTACCTCACACTTCTTTTTGTTATCTTTCTCCTTTTGCCGTCCGCCACTTCCAATATTCCCCCCATTTCATCCCTCAAATTAGTTTCAATATCTTACATCGTCTGAGGGAATGAACACCAACGAAAGGAAGAAAGCATTTTTTTTTGGGTGCTTGAAACCAGACGAGATTGGCATGTGTCACTCTGCTGGTTCCCACTACAGAGTTGACGACACGCTGCGTTCGCCGACGAGTTGCCGCGCTGGGTTTTTTTTTTTCACTCCCGCTCGCGATTCGCTCGGCAGCCAATCTGAGTGACTCCGCCGCGCTCCCCGTGCCAACCACCTTCTCCTAAACAGCAATTACCAGCTGATGGGAGTGTTTTCCTCATTAGGGGCTGCTGCTGCAGCTGTGGATGGTTCACAGTAATCAGGCCGCGCCGGCACCCACCGCTGAACGCTGCCTATCTCGTACTTGCAGGAGAGGAAGAGATGGGGGGGAGGAGGAGGAGGAGGAGGAGGAACGGCAGGGGAAGTGGAGAGGAAAAAAGGGAGGATATGAAAATAGAGTGGAAATGAGAAGATATAGGAGCGGAGAGAGGACAGAGGAGAGAGGAAAAGAGAGGTTTCTTCAGGTGCTGAGAAACTGATTAACACCGCCGCTGTTGCAATAACACGAACCGAGTACAGCAGCGAGCTGACAGAACAAGCCAAACACAGCCACACTATACTCGCCCCATAGGTGTAAAACCCACTGTAATAATAATCTACGGTGACGCTCCGACAAAAGAGGCCTGCTTAAACCTTGTTTTCTGTCAACAGAGTTTTTGGCACGTGCGCGCGGAGTGTGCCACCGCCGCTGCTGCTGCTGCTTTCAGGATCCCCGGGTTGATAATGACGACACCGGGGCGACTCCAGAGACTCGGTGCCGGGATAATGACGGCAGACGAATGCACAAAGGCAGCCTCCAAGTGCCGCTCTGCACCGCGGGTTAAGTGCCTGTTCAAAATGCGGCGTGAGAGACGGCACAGATATTATATTGTGAACAACTGGAAATGAATAAAAAAATATAGAGCACGTCAAGGCCCCGGGTAATTATCCGCCGTGATGGCCACACTCTCGACTCAGGTAAATGTCTGCTGTTTGCTGCCTCTGTGTTTCACATTCACAATGAATCCACACCATTAAAAGTTTTTGTCCATCAAAATAATGTTGGTAATGTTGGGCGTCACCACCGCTACTGCAATGTTTCACCAAAGCAAGGCATTTGAATGTGGTGCATCGCCGTCATTGCCTCCATTTGCAGTAGATTTCATTGTCACTGACACACCGGAGTCTTCAAACTGGAATCAAGCAGTGGGTATTCACAGAAAAAAATAATGCTGGTGTGCATCAAATGGGATGGAGAAAAAAAAAACAGGACAAAAGCCTATTAGTTCACACTACACTGAGCTGTAAGCGGTTTCCTCTCCATATGCTGCGTTTTTGTTCGGCTAAATGTCGTTTGCTGCCCCAAGTGGTCGACGAGTGACACTTTTAATGGAACAGAACTTTAATTATCCAGGGCATAGGGGTTTAGACAGACGTATCAGATTTCAAGCCACCCAATCGTCCTCACCGAAATAAATATATTATTATATGATATAATAAAATGGGACAGGTTTGACATACAAGGACTGAAACGACTGAAAAAGAAACGAGAAACCAAACGACTGAGGAAACATCTGTACAACTTACAGACATCACCCTATATATGTACATATATATATTTTGGTCTGGAGTTGCCAGGATTGTGAAAACAGGTTCCTGTGTTAACTGTTTTGAGAAGTACGAGTGAAACCACAACAGTAGAGTCGCAGCTGGCAAACAAAAACAATAAGGCTTTGTCCAGCTGAGGCAGAGTTGTCAGCGATCCTCTACGGGAAAAGTCCTGGGATGCCCCTGTGACCCAGCGGAGGTGTCTGCACTCGGGAGGGGGGAGAATAACAGCCAGGCTATTATCTCTGAAGGACAACTTGTCCCACCCCCCACACCCCCGTATGACACCATCACAACTGATAAATCCAAAATGTCTGCTGTGCAGCGCCTTCTCCCACATGAAACTTTACATATTCTAGTTGATCATCATCTATATTGCTATATGATATACTATTCTATTTTTTATTTATTCTATCTTAATATTTCATATTTTTCCTATATTAGTCTTTTCCTATCTGTCAAAATGCATGTTTATTATTTATTACCTTGTTACTTTGACTGTCTTTACTGCTATAACACGGGAGACTTACCATTCTGGGACTATTAAATATTCATATATATGCATATATACATACATATATATACACATATACGTATACATACACGTATACATAATAATAATGATGCATTATATTTGAAGGCACCTTTCAAGACACTCAAGGTCGTCGTACAACAATCACATATACGTATACATACGCGTATACGTATATGTATACGTATATGTATACGTACATGTATACATATACGTATACATACACGTATACATACACGTGTGTATATATATATATATATATATATATGTATGTATATATATATGTATACATATGTATATATACACATATATGCATTTATGTATACATACATATATATATATATATATATATATATATATATGTATACATATATATGTATACATATATATATACACATATATATATATACACATATATACATATACATATATACATATACATATACATACATACATATACATATATATATACATACATACATATATACATATATATATATATATACACACATATATAAATAAATATACATATACACGTATACACACACGATTGGATACTGGCAATCATTAAAATGACTGGATCTGATATCAGATAGATGAAAATGTAAAATTCACTCCGCGCAGACTGTAAAAATGTAAATTAAAATCAGCAAAAGCATTTCAGCTGAGTCATGTTTGGGCTGTTTAACTCCCACTTGGAGAATAATATTTGTCGCACAGTTGGAGGATTACGTCTTACAAACTACTCAGCACAAATGTCTTGTCTGGACACCAAAAAGTGGCATCGCCCCATTCCTACACTATCTCGCTCGTTCCTAATTAATACCGTCGTACGAAGGCTCGTTGTACAAATGTAGATGACTAAGCTGGAAATCACACGTGAAGACGGCCAAGCCACGTTCACTCGGTGCCGTAAGTAGACGACAGATGGAGCAGATGCGGAGACGGAGGGAGCTAAAACCAGGAGTGAAGGCAGAGAGCGGTGTGGGTGGCAGAGACAGCAGGACAGCAGGGAGGAGTCCACGTGTGTGTGTGTGTGTGTGTGTGTGTGTGTGTGTGAGACAGTGAGAGACACACACAGATCATTTCCCTTTGAGTACAAGCATGTACATCAATCTTGTGGTTGAGCATGAGTGTGTGTGTGTGTGTGTGTGTGTGTGCATTCATAGTTGCGAGTGAATCCATCTGTGTACGACTCTGTGTGTGTGTGTGTGTGATGAATTAGTGATGGCAGCTGGTGGAGCGGTGTGATCCCTCAGCAGTGGTGACAGCAGCTGTTAGTGGTGCTGTCTCCACCCAACCAGACTGACTTGGTCCTCTTCATCAAACACACCGGCTCATTAATGCTGCAGGGCCTGGTGCTGCGCCACAGCGGCGCACACAAGGGCCCCGCACCGGAGCTATGGGGTGGGGGGATGATGATGGTGATGCTGGAGGTGAGCGGATGTGTCCTGGGTCTCAGGTTGTGGACGTGTTTGAGAATGAACATCAGTGCTGTCACTTTTTTATCTGGAAATCTGGATATAGATTTGAACTTGAGAGGGAGAAAGTTCAAAAACAGCCTAGAAGCGCTTCAGAACATCCAATGGAATCAACGCATGACTCACCAGAGGGCGCTATGAGCACATTTAACCTGTTTTGGCCTGTCGAAAACAAAATAAAGTATGCTAAGGTGTTCTGAGAATCGGGGTTAATGTTCTTAAAATAGCATTTTTGCTATTCTGGGTTCTTACATCACAGATGACAAATCTGCTGTTAGACGAGTTTGTGTCATGGTCAATTCATTCAAACTTGTTTTTTAAGAAAGGGCAGCCACAGACGCTTCCACCCGCCCGTCTGCATATGTGTGAGTGCCGATCAGTGCACTTTTGTTTGCCCATAAAGCGCTGATAAGCAACAAGCTCGTCAGATCCGACAGCCTGCGATCGCACCCTTGATTAAGACATTTATAGATGGAAAGACGTGTGATGAAGGATGTCCTGAGAAAATGCAAACGTGCGCCTGTAGGTGTGAAAGAAACATTTAAGAGTCGGCACAGGCGCGTTAGTCTGACTAAAACTGGAATTTTTGAACACACGGACACACGTTAGTGAAGCTGAAGTCTAATTACAGTCGCAAATTCACATCTCCGAGCGTTGACCCATACATAATATAAGAAGACAGTGCACAGGAGATGAAGAACAGCACTGCAAAATCCAAACCAGTGCATTTCACTACTGAGGAGAGTGAATTTGTGCTCTGTCAGCTTAAAAAAATGACATATTTTAAAGTTAATGGACAGTAGAAAGACGTGCGACCAACGAGCCGCCAGCTAAAGGTAAAAAAAATAATAAAATACAAATAAAAAATGCCTTATACTAACAAGTTGAATGGGGCTATAACGCCACCTTGCATAACAGAGGCGGACACACTTCATTCAATAAATTGATTTCCCATTAGTGCTTGTGTACTCCAACAAGGACAATAGTCCAATTAAATAGTGAAGTTGAGCTACAACCATAGAGTGAACAGTACCTGTGCCAGTGTGTGTGTGTGTGTGTGTGAGAGTGTGTGTGGTAGAACACCAGGCCAGCTGGCTGATCAGCAGGTGCACGTGTAGTTACCTGTAGGTAGGTGATTCTGTTCTGGACCAGGTCCGACAGGTCCTTAGCCTCCTTCACTCGCCACTCGCCCACGCCGTCCGCCTGGCTGAGGTAGAACAAGTCTGTCATGATGGACCTGCAGAGACACACACACGCACACACATAAATAGAGGGTTCACAACCTGGTGTCAAACTCAAATGACCCAGGGGCCAATGAGAGCCAACTAGAGAAAAACAACTGTTCAGTAGTGGTTGGACAATAAAAAAAAAAAAGATATTCATGATGATATTTCACTGAATTTCAAAGTAAAAGTCCTTGTTCTGACATGGAAACGTTGTGTCGTTCACAATAATGATGCAAAAACAGAAATAAATCGAAAATCAACTAAATATAATTTTATGTCGATTGTAATACTTCACGCAGTCATGATAGGACCAAGGGTCAAGCGTGCCCATGCAAGTATAGAGCCCTTGAGCAACACACATGTCCAAAAACTATGCCATTACCGCATTTTTGCCAGACCTGACCTCCACGCAAAGTCTTTTTACACAAGTAAACCCCTTCAAAAATGACCACAAATCCATGGTTAATAATAAAGAAATCATCTTTATTGTCATTATATAACTGAAACTGCACAACGAGATTTCAAGGGGGTGACCGAATGGTGGTAAAATTCCAACATGTTTTTTGTAAATAAAAAAAAATAAAGCCACGAATTATATTCTGTCTATATTCTATATATCACCTCACTGCGTTTAAAGGAAGACGAGGTCACGTTTTCATTAGAACAAGATGCCAAGGGGGCCACCAGTTTTTACACCTCTGAACCTAAAATATGAAGAGCTAACACACACACACACCTCGAACAACACTTAAAACCGCTAATGTTAAAATAAGTGAAACACCATTTCTGGCAGCAGTCGTCTTCCAAAGGTAATGTCACACCCCCCTACACAACAAATTTAACAGAAGTCGCTTCAGTAGCTTCTGAATAATGCTGCTAAAAGGCAGAAATGCAGAGCTGCGCACACACACACACACACACACACACACACACACACACACACACACAGAGAAAAACATAAACCCCGAGGCAGAGGTAATTATATAATAATTATTATTTACACTATGTTCATTTTAAAATAAGCGGCTGAACATAAAAAAAAACTCAACGACACAACTTTTTCTGCGATGTAAAAAAAAAAAGCATTCCCTGTGAAATCTTTGGGACGTCGTTGGCTTCACGCGCTGCCAGGAGTCATATATTCAAACAGACCAACTCCATTTCAGACAGGTTGGCACTTAAAAGCTTTCGCATGGAAGCATTTTCACAGATTTTGTCAAACACACCGCCCTCCCCTCTTTACACTCCTCTTTTGCTCTGAATTAACAATGACAAAAAAAAAAATCCAGCATAAATACCAAAAAAAAAAACATCGGGGTAATACGTGATGAATAAAACCAATGCTTAATAAAAAAAGGTAAAAGCACATTTTGTTCACACGGGAGTCATTCACAGAGACACAAATGGCAAATGTACAAGTTCACGGTCAGTGTGAGAACGCCGACTTGGAGCAGAACCGTTAACTATTATTTTACACTTGTGTGAGGAGGTACTTATCAGATTCACGGATTAAACCGACAGACGGTTGAAACGTTCACACTTTTAAAATATGGTCGTCGGCTAAATTAAGTCAATTCATAGCTCGCAGTGAGAGGAAGATAACAGTGTCAATGTCAATACTTTTTTTTTTTTTTTAATACTTCCAAGGTGAGTCTTTGTTTAGTATAGATTCCTGGTTACAAAAACCCCAACCCAGTATTATTGCATGGTCACGTCGCTTTACACTACTGAATATAAGAATAATCAGGCCGTACCTAACCCAACAGGCTACCCAGCTCCTAGTACAGGCTTTGGTCATCTCCTGCCTAAACTACTGCAACGCCCTGCTAACAGAAAGACTTGTTGTCAAGACCGTCTAAACCGAGACCAAGACAATACCAAGACCAGAGGGTATCGTGACCAAGACAATACCAAATCAAGACAATAGCAAGACCAGAGGGTATCAAGACCAAGACAATACCAAGACCGGAGGGTATCAAGACCAAGACAATACCAAGACCAAGCCATATAAAGTCAAGACCAAGACAATACCAAGACCAGAGGGTATCGGGACCAAGACAATACCAAATCAAGACAATACCAAGACCAGAGGGTATCAAGACCAAGAAAATACCATGACCAAGCCATACCAAGTCAAGACCAAGACAATACCAAGACCAGAGGGTATCAAGACCAAGCCGTACCAAATAAAGACCAAGACAATAGCAAGACCAGAGGGTATCGAGACCAAGACATACCAAGTCAAGACCAATACAACACCAAGACCAGAGGGTATCGAGACCAAGACAATACCAAGACCAAGCCCACAGTTTACATTCAATAGACCGGTCTCCAGACAGCCAACTCTACTAACATATTCCCGACCTGTCCTGTGAAACTGCTACAGATGGTCCAGAATGGTCTTCAATCAGCCTCAAAAGACACCCATCTGTTCTTCGAGCTCCTCTGGCTAACATTAGCCGCTCGCTAGCCTACTAAGTGCTCCATGGGTCTGCTCCCACCTGCTTAAATGCTCTCCTAAAGGCTTATATTACCCGCTCGACGACCCCCGCACAAGACAATCCAGACTCCAGACTTCTCCTGTGTCATTCCGCTTCTACCGGTCCATCTTCAAAAAGCTCTTGAAGACCCAACTCTTCCAAGAGCATCTTCTGTCCTAGTACTTAGCATCTCTACCCTCGCCTTCTACAGTTGTTCCACCTCTGCACTCTGACTCTGTCAGACCACTGTTCCTATCTGGTAGATTTCTTTCCAAGACTACTTCTGTGCAGCTTAATCCTCTTTGGATAAAAGCGTCCGCTAAACGCTTAAATGTAAATGTGACATACTGTAGGTCAGAGGTCAATCTGCTGAGTGAATACACAATGACTAAGGTCTGCATATGTGGAATAACATAATCATCAAGTGTTTAAGTGGAAAAACACACGCACTGCTCCTGCTGCTTTGTTTGTTGTATTTTAAAAATGACATGATCTTCATTTTCCACAGGTCAGAAACTGAGTGCAAATGGAACGGAAAGAATCGCTCACGCCGGGCGTTTGATTGGCTGCGATCTGCAGTGTATGTGTATGTAAACACAACACCTGAGCGAGCGCTCTAATTGCTTTATTTTGGCAGTCCGACTCGCTGAGTCTGCACCTTTTCCGGCACGTTATAAAGGCGCGTCGCTCCAACAGGGACGTAAAAAAAAAAAACGTTTAGTCACTGCTGAAGAGTTTGCAAGAGGGACACATACAAGTGCAACCATTGTCGTTGCTCTTTTTCCTGCTGTTTGTTGCAGCTCCTGCTTCTGCACAGCAAACTTTAAACATGACTCATTGGAGGTGGAACAGAAACAGAAACAGAAACAGTGGAGTACAATACTGTACAGTCAAGTAAATCCTCTCCTGGAAAATAGGAAAATAAGTCAATCATTCTTTGAAACAACATATTTCTACACGTCTCGCATTTCAGCGCAGACATTTTCCCGACACTTCAACATCAGTTTCACAGACACACAGAAACCTTCGTGAAGTAAAAAAAACCTACTGTCATGTTTCGATCAACCTTTGAACCGCGTGTGATTTCACGCGCCCTCGTATCGTACGAAAGCCTTTGATGAGAAAAACCGAGCAGAACACGGCGACGCGTTCCCTCCAAGACGCTTTCAACGTTATTTATAGAAGCGTTGTTTTCCGTCACGCCGAGCGACGACGACCGTTTTCCTGCCGCCGCCCATGCCTTTGTGTGCTGCCAAATATTGTGACCCTCCACTTACAAACATGCCCGAGAGCGGCTGATAATGGCAGTCGCCGAAACGCATCAGCGCTTCGTTTATTACTCACTCCTTTTTGACCCAAATCAGTCACATCCTCTGTGACTCGAGTGTTTCCTGCGCATAATATTAAGCAGCGCGTGCAAAGACACTCAGACAAATGTCCCATTTCGGCGGTGCAGCAAAGGTGAACTGTGCCTTAGTTTTTTCCATCGACACCAGTATCATTCGTCATTGTCCCCCCCATTCGGAGGCGGGGCACACGTGTGTGATGGATGTCAACGCAACCTCCTTCTCCTCCAGCAGCAGCATATACTGGAGGGAAGCCATCACGACTCTAACTGGACGCAAAAAAAACTCCACAAAGGTGAGAATATATATAAACACGTATGGTCTCGCAGACCCCCCCCCCCCCAGCGCCCGCCGACTGTCAAAAAGTTGCAGACGTGGAGGCTGCGGCCGCTGGTGCTTGACAAGCGGAGTGCTGATGCTGCACCGAGCGAAGGAGCAATTACAAGGTTTTAGGTTTAATTTACAGCCTGAATATCAGCAGACCAGGTGAGGAGGAAGACGAGCTCATAAACCCACAGAGGACGATTCTACGACACAACGTGAAGCGACTGTTTCGAGCTCTGGGTTCTTCGTTTTGGATGGTTGTTTTTCTCTATATGTTACCCCGTCTTTTGCTGCCTATGTCAGCTGAGCTTGGCACATGCTTGACCGTCATGTGGAGGATAAAGCGGTAGAAGATGGACAGATTATCTACTGAGATCCGAATTACCCAGAACTGTTTAAACAGGGTATCTGCAGCAAGTCAAGACGTTTTAAGACCTTTTTAACGCCACCTTGAATGAAATTTAAGACCAAAAACACATCCAGCCAGCTCTCAATAAATTTGCTAGTGCTGGGCACGTTAATGCATGACATGTTTCCACGACAACTGACCGGAAAAAGACGTACATGACGCCATGTTTAGGCACTGTTTACCAGTTAGCTGCGTTAGCTCCTTTAGCGCACCTACAGTCGAACGAAAGCGTGCTGTTTATTTAACGAAAAGAGCAGCGCTACAAATAACTAGCGTACCCGTGTGCTGCTTATGTGTTTAGTGTTACTTTAGAGTAGCGCTGGGCACTAGGTTAACGCACGTTATGCACGACGACTGACCGGAAAAAGACGCACATGACATGTCATCATGTTTACGTGCCGCGACGCCAGAGTCCAGGCACTGTTTACCAGTTAGCTCCGTTAGCTCCTTTAGCACCGTTAGCGCACCTACAGTCGAACTGGAGCGGTCTGTTAATCAAACGAAAAGAGCAGCGCTACAAATAACCAGCGTACCTGTGTACTGCGTATGTGTGCCTCTGTTTTTAAAGTTTACCGTTTAACTTTAGAGACTCATTTTAACAATCGGGAGTCACGTAAACATGACGTCACACGCGACTTTTTCCAGTCAGTCGTCATGTAAAACGTGTCTTGCGTTAACGTTTACGCCGTTAGCCCGTTAAAACGAGCCTAGCACTAAAATTTGCACTTACCCATAGCCGCAGACTAGCTAGCAAGTGTGCAGATAACCATTTATATCAGCACCTCTCTACATCTCCTTCTCGAAGGTCCCGCGGGAAAAAGACAAAAAATATATAACATTAAATCGTACTAGCCCGAAAAATGTAAGACCTTTGAGTAATGTATTTACCAGCATATAACTTTTTTAATGAATTTAAGACTTTTTAAGGCCTTCATTTTAGATACATGATTGTAAGACTTTTAACACCCTGTTAAATGCTATATTCAGCAGCTTATTAGACATGTTCTTTGAGGTTTTGTTTTTTTAAAGATTCTGTCAAGCAATACTATCAGATGGGGACATTTAATAAAGCACTTATTGTGCTTGATGACTGAGTTTTTCATCAGTAGAATTCACTTCTGAAACTTTTCATGTGCACTGTTATTGTAGCCGTTCCTTCCGCCTGTCTTGACATCAAATGATTCACTTCCTGTGCACAGAGCGGGGGGGATTGTCAATGTACACGACTGTACACTGAAGAACACAGAGAGCCTTGTGGAGCTGGATGATTAAGAAAAAGGACATTTTTGATAAGTTACGCATGACAGTCTTTAGCAGCCAGTTTGAAACGGAGCCTCTGATGTGTTGTTTTTTTTGTGTGTGTGTGTGTCCTGCACTATTTACAACACAACACATCCAGCCAGCAGGTGTCCTACACTTTAACAAAATGCAAATACATACTCATACATCAACACCTTTCTCTCACAGGGCCCTCTGTCCTAAAAAAAACACACACTGAAAGCTGGCGTCTGTAATGGAACTGGGAATTTAGCACCGCTGCCCTTTTCTCTGCCATTTTTCCATCGCTGCCTCTCTGGCGAGGACTCTAAACTCTCCTCATGTGATGCGAGAACATTGGCAGATTAAGTTAGTGACAGACGACTTACACCAGGAAGTGATTCCTCACGTTTGTTAGAAGGGATACAGACGCCAGGTTTTTTTTTTTTGGACATATTAATTAAATTGAATGGGGTTTAAAGAGGATTTGGGCAAATAAACCCAGCATAACTGTAGTGTGATACTTAATCCTTTTGTCTTTGTTTAACAAACCAACTCTAGTTGTAAGTTTTAATGAGGGGTTTCATTTTTTAATTCACCCGCTGGTAACAACTTTATTTTATTTCTACTTTTACTTTGACTTTATTTTCTGGACGCTGCCTCCTCCCACGCAGAATTTAAATGAAAGAGTGGGACATTTTTTCCCTTCTATCTTGTGTTGGCTCTGGAAGCCTTTGCCTGCAGCACACGCAGATAAATCTAGGCGGGGTTTAAAAATGAAAGTGAATGCATATAAGAAGTAAAGTGGCTGTGTGTTTGTGTATGTGTGTGTGTGTGTGTGTGTGTGTGTGAGCAGTGGGAGGAATCAGTGACGAATCAGTCTTTGGAAAGCTGCTTAGGGCAGCAGAGACTAAGACAACGGCGCTGTGTAAACCACTCCACCAGGATTACAATGAACCACTTGGCGACGTGACAACAGGCCTTTCTCCATTCAGCTGCGTGGACGCCTGCCATCCAGATGACAGCGAGGGCGTGTGTGAGTGTGTGTGTGTGTGTGTGTGTGTGTGTGTGTGTGTGTGTGTGTGTTTGTGTGTGTATATGTATATGTGGCCTTTGCCCTTTGTCTTTTAACAACCGCTGCAAGTGTTGCCTTCAAGTTCCTGCATGGAGAACACACACACGTGTGCTGAAGAGTTCTTATAACTCGTATTATTTATTGGATCATTCTGTGATTGAAACACATAAAACAGCAAATTAGAAAGGCCATTTTTTAAGGTAAATTAAATCAATTGGACGCTCCAAATCTCTCATTTACTGAAGTATCTTTTCACAGAATTATATGTTGAACAACTTGAAGTTTCGAGAGGAAAAATAAAAGCAATTTCAACAATATTATGCCTCAGTTTACTATGTACGCATAAGCATTTTACCTTACAGATCACAGTGGATCTACAAAGGCACAAAACATTTAGCAGCAAGTATCCGGAACTGAAAAAATATAGTATTATTTATAGCGCTTGGCACATTAACGGCTCACATTAACGCATAGCGCAAAGACACGCGTGACGTCATGTTTACTTGACTCCCGATTGTTAAAATGAGTCCCAAAAGTAATGCTAAACTTTAAACACAGAGGTATTTGTAGCGCTGCTCTTCTTTGTTTTATAGACAGACCGCTCCAGTTTGACTGTAGGCACGCTAACGGTGCTAAAGGAGCTAACACAGCTAACACAGCTAACAGAGCTAACGGAGCTAACTGGTAAACAGTGCCTGGACTCCGGTGCCGCGACACGTAAACACGTCTTTACAGGCGTCTGTTTCCGGTCAGTCGTCATGGAAACGCGACATGCGTGAATGTGCGTTAGCGTTGGAGCAGTTAACGTGCTCAGCACTACTCTGTTTACTATGTACACATTAGCATTATAGCTTACAGATCACAGTGGATCTACAAAGGCACAAAACATTTAGCTGCAAGTATCTGAAACTGAAAAATATATAGTAGTATTTATGACATTTTCACAAACTCATCCTGCGGACCGGATCTGACCCTGTGGCGGGCCGATTCTGGGCCACGTGCTACAGGTTTGACACCCCTGCTTTAAATTGACTGTAGGTGAGAGTGGATTTGTCTCTCTGCTTTATCCTCGATCATCTAGAGGATAAAAAAAAAACAAAGCATGTGCAAAGCATGCTTGCAGCAGCGTCTGCTGCTCACACAGGAAGTGTGTTCACGTCTGTTGCGCAACTTCTATGTTTTATATAGGGCTCTGCCTTGGTAATAATAAACTTTCAAACTTCCTGCCAGGACTCTGAACTGGGCCGTCTGTCAAATATTTCACAACAAGTTGATGAATGATCACGTGTCGTTAAAAGGACAAGGAAATAAAACACCACAAAGTGTTCTTTCACTGTGAAACAGGTGTCGGTTTCATTTGTGTATCTTGTTGTGTTGTTCAGGGCGTTGTTGTATTATGTACTTTTATAATGACGAGCCCTTTCTGTGCTGCTGTCAAATTTCCCTGAGTGGAGTAATAAGCGCTGTTTGATGAGAAACTGTTGTCAAAAGACAACAACCACCTGTGGCTCCTTCCCTAAATAGACGTGCGCTTTATTTTTTAGAAGGGGAAGCCGCACTGCCCACACGAGGGTCTACTCTAATCTGATAACGTGTGAATAAAAGAGAAAAAAGAGAATGTTTCAAAAAGGCAGATGTGCTGCACACATGTCCACCACGTCTCAGACAAGCTTCATAGTCACATAGTCACAGACAAATAGATCCACACCAGCGATGCATGTCTTTTCACCCCTTTCTCGTGGATTTATCAGTTTCCCGCTAATCCTCGTGGAACATTATTTTGCAATGTTTCAATTCCCCCCTTTCTACATTTCTCTCGCTCACCTCTCCTGATGTCCCAGGTCTTGAAGAAGCGTGTCGGCGTACTTTTGTCTCTCGCCGGCCTCCACGCTCGCCAATTTCTTCACCTCGCTGCGAACAAAGTACCAGAACTCCTTCACGCCGTTCTCCACCCTTCTCCGCAGCTCCTCCTGAGTGGGCCCTGGGCCTGCGGTGAGAGAGGGAAGCAAGGATGGTTCACAGCAGAACGAAAAACCAGATATGGTGTTAAAAATAGTATATTATATACAGTATATAATGTATGTGGGAATCCTGAGGTTCATTTCAATACCTTTTGAAGACTTTTTCAAGACCTTCTCAAAATATTTTAAGACCTTATCTCCACTTCAACACATATTTAACTTAAAAAACAGTTTTAGTTTGCAATTCAATCCATAGAGCACAATTTCGGGCGATTTTCGGATATTATTTTGCGCCAGGAGGAGCGCGTTCGCTGTCGCAAGATGTGTAATGTCACAAATATGCACGTAGGGAGGAAAATAAATACATTCATGCATACTTTTTGCAAGCCAGAATTGATTTAACAACTTTTAATACACTAGCGTTCAAAGGTTTGGGGTCACCTATACAATATTTTGTGTGTTTTCCATTAAAAGTCACACTTTTATTCATCAAAAGAGTTGCAAAATATAGTCAAGAAATTGACAAGATTAGAAATAATGGTTTTCTAATCATCCAATTAGCAAACACAATGTACCATTAAAAGACTGGAAATGGGCCTCTATACACCTACACATGTACATATTCCATTAAAAACCAGACGTTTGCAGCTAGAATAGTCGTTTACCACATTAACAATGTATAGAGTGTATTTCTGATTCATTTAATGTTATATTCATTGGAAATAAAAGTGCTTTTCCTTCAAAAATAAGGACATTTCTAAGTGACAGAAACACTCCTTTAACTATTATATCACTCTTGTCTGAGACTGACACTATAACCTGAGCCAAACCATGTTGAGTGACCCACATGGAGCACACATTCTGGTTTCTGCAGAGACACACACACACACACACACATACACATGCACACACAAAAAAGAAAAACAGGGATAGACAGCCTCAAGCAGGAGGAGACAGAGGTGGGGGGAGAAAAAAATCTGTTTTTTTAACCTTCCTCTCTGACACTCACTCCTTCCTTTGCTCCCTCCCTTGGTGGAAAAAAGCTGGAGGGTATTTTTAGCATTTTCTTCCCCTGCGGTAAGATAGAAAAAGCTGACCCTACGCTGCCCTGTGCACTCACATGTCCTTTATTTTCTGTCGTTCCTTTTTCCCCCCTCTCTCTCTCTCTGCCGTTGGGGTATCCAACACAGCTTCCACTTCACTCACACACATCCCCCACTCACCTGACAGCTTCCATGCCCCTCTGACCACAGCTCAGAGGAGCAAAAACACACACACACCACTCCGCCCATTTGACGGGGACGCGCCTCCGTCATCGTCGCCGCTGAGCTACAGCGGCTTTTAATGCGGGAGATTCCGAGTGCAGTCGATCACTCCAGCCAACGGGTTTCATGGTTACCCTAACCCTGCCAAAATCCTTCCCCGAAACATTTAAGGTTGGCCCTGCCCTCCTCCTCCTCCTCCTCCTCCTCCTCACCGTCTCCAGTGAGTTTCTGGAAGCTGTGGATCTTCTGTTTGGCTCTGGTTAGCTGGTCCTCCAAGGAACGCAGTCTTCCGACGGCCAGGGAACCCGCCTCTGCCTGGCCCTCCGGTATCCTGAGGGGGGGGGGAAAGAGGAAAAAGAAGAGGTTGTGTGACCAGGAAACATGGACGTGTGTTGGCAATCATAGAGCGAGTAAAGGGGGAAAAAATGACTCTTCTTGGCCAGAAAGAAATAGTGACTCTGTATCCCAGCTTTCACGGAGAAAGAGTGAAAACAAGATTACGATCATGTCAATTATAACTTTCCATAATGAAACAACAACAACAACAACAAAAAATGGCCCCCAAACATTAATAATGTAACACTACGACACATTTCTGACACGCAAAAAAAAAAGAAGTAAATAAAATTGTTGTCGATCAGTAATGCTCCATTCCCAGTGGTCAAAAAAAACACAATTTAATCTCGAGTTAAAACAGGTTTTTTCCACCAGTGGGAACGTATTTAATTTGCATTCACTCCCAGGTGAAATTACTAGTGCGATGCATGTGGGTTCTTAATCAACTTTGCCAAAAAACGAGTGGGAAAGTAAGGCCAGTTTCTTCTTCTTCGCCTGCTGTAATGTAACTTAGAAATGTCCTTATTTTGAAGGAAAATCACTTTTTTTCAATGAATTTAACATTAAATGAATCATGTGGTAAACGACCATTTCCAGCAACCATCTCTCCAGTGTTCTAATGGTACACTGTGTTTGCTAATGGCGTTAGAAGGCTATTGGATGATAGAAAATCCTTGAAAACCCTTGTGCAATGACAGCTGAAAACAGTTTTGCTGGTTCTTTTACGAAAGGTCAAAATGATTATTTTGAATAAAAATCATTATTTCTAATCTTGTCAATGTCTTGACTATATTTTCTATTCATTTTGATGAATAAAAGTGTGACTTTTAATGGAAAACACAATTATTTTTTTTTTTAAATTGACCTTTAACTTTAGAACGGTACTGTAATCTCTTGTACACCTGCTAATTTAAGTGTAAAAAATGCTGTAGTATCCAGGACAAAGTTGTAGCAGTCATGCTATTTAAAAAAACAAACACACAAAACCACAGCAAACATAACACAGACTTAAAAAGCAATCTTTGTGACAAGTGACTGGATAAACACCACTTGCTCGGCTGTAATGAGTCTTTAGCTCACCATGTTGCAAAACCCAGAAAAACAAGCCCGACTTAATTACATTGTGAAACTTCAAATAAAATCTCACCCCCAAAAAAAATAAATCTGTCTGACAGTGACCGTTGTTGGCCAAGTGTTTGTAGAATTCTGCATCATTTCATTTCGACACCTAACACCATCGGTTGTTAATGAGGTGCAGAAGATTGTCTTTCTTTTTTTGACGAAGTGAAAAGTGTTTATCGTCTAAATGATCGCTTGCTTGTCCGGTGGGTATTTTTCCGCTGGTGTGATGTGATTCTCATTAGAGACTTTAAAGGCTGGTGCG